>NW_025763646.1:0-555336 GCF_021052385.1 Filobasidium floriforme
CTTGGAGGACATCGATGGGTACTCCGCGAGTTGACCCAAAAGCCTATCTTCAAGTCGGGACCGATGTCGTGGTCAGAACCCTTCCCAACAGCGAGGTTGAGAGCTCGGGAGGCTTTGCCTGCTGCCCTCCTTCGCGTGTGGCAGGCGCTCTCGATCGGTTGTGAATCGGCGGAGGCTTGGGGAGAAGTGGAACGGGATCTCGCCGAACTACTGGAAGAAGGGTTCGACGCCGACGAATGGCAAAAGGTCGGAGCCATTGCTTGTAGTGGGGGCTCGCGAGGGACGCGAACATGTGCGTTCCATCAAATGGTATGGGATTGCGGCGTGCGGGAGGCTTTCCAGGGTGAGATGAAGGCCCCTCCAGTGAGCAGGTTTGTGGAGTTCGCCTTCCACGTCCTGGTCAAAGGATGTGAGCAGCGCGAGGGGGATGAATGGTGGGGAGGAATGTCGTCGCTGGACCTGATGAATATCCTCCGAGGAGCAGGCTTGGACGACGAAGACGATGAAGAGCTGCAGAATACGGTGTCAACGGTACTTGAGCGTCTGAAAGGCATCGAGAGACGAGAGATCTCGGCAAGACGAGATCGACAGCGAGAGAGGATCCAGGGCGACATTTCCCCCGCGACCGGGAACAGGGATGACGGGGATGCCGAAGCTCGCGAACGGAAGGAACTGGGAATCATGGTCCGGGCTGTCGGTTGGCGACGTATGGTTTTCATGGGAGAAAACTGGATGGAAGGAGCGTCTGTGGCTATGATCGCAACGATCGCGGGCGTGATTCTTGAAGTGTTTGTCTCCCGTGACGACTGGCGATCGGACTCTTCGCTGATGGGGGAACTCGAGTTCTTGCGGGAACTGATCGGACCGGCGGCGTTTTCGACTCGGGAGTGGATACCCATCCTCCAACTGCTGCGTCGAACAAGTCTGATGACTGTTCAGACTGCCTTGAGAAAGTTGCGGGACTGTGTCTTACTGCCGGAGGCTCGTTCGCGGTGGAAGGACCTCGTTCAGAGTGCGGCGGAGATGTGGGCGTCTGAGCCTGGGGTTCAGCCAGAAATCATCCCCGTTGTGAACCTCGAGTGGTTGGGAACGCCTCTTGGTCATGCCAGCGATGTGTTGCGGGAGCTCTCCGAAGGTGTCGTACTGTACATGCCTCGGTCGGTCAAGGAGCAACTCGTACGCGAACGTTTGGGGTCTTTCAGTAGGCCCGTTTGGTCTGGTAAGTAAAAGCGTCTTCGATAACTTCCATGATTAACAGATTACTGACTTACGAATACACATCTTATAGGGTTCTTTGCCGACATGGACCTACTCGAGCGACAAATGATCACTCGTCAAACATGGGAAAGGCGATTTACGTTGCGTAGGAATTTCGCTCTTTCGTGGTTGAACGAGTGGACCAAGCCCGGGACGGACAAGATGTTGCGAATGCGTGGGTTGATCTTCGGTCTTCATCTCGATCTACCCGGTGGAGCAGCATTGGTACCGCGGAATGTGCCATTTGCCTATTCGCGGCCCGCAGGTTTCACCGAGAGGAGTCTAAGCGAAGAGCGTGCTGTTCGCGAGGTAGTAGATCTTTTCGAGATACCCGACCCGGCAGTGGATGTTGCGGACATGGATCTCGATATTGGGGATGGTCCTGGGCCTGACGCGGACGCTGCTACAGGAGAAGACGCCGGGGACGACGGGAATACCGGACGAGGGGGAGAAGGGACTGACGAGTCCAACAACAACAACAACGGAGGAGGAGCTGACGAGCCCCCCGAGAAGAACGTGGACGAGGAGGTCGCTGCGAAGTCCAAATCAAGGACTCCCGGATCGAAGGAGAGCAGCCCGGCAAAACCCCGTACGAGCAAGAACAGTGCGGGCGTGCTTTCGGCCGGGTTGCCCAAGGATAGGGAAGAGTCCGATGACTCTGACTACGCCGACTCTGAAAAAGGCGATAACGGCGACTCGGGCGATTCTGACGATGCGGACGCCTGGGAAGAAGGCGGATCCTGCGTGAAGAAGCTTGGGGACAAGAAGACCGCGGGAAGGCCAGGAGCGGGAGTCGCTTGGACTCACCAGATCGGGCCGGCTCAAGACGTCAATTTCTTCGTCAAGTCGAACGACCAATACCGCTCGTCCAGCAAGAGCAAGGTCGCGCTGGAGTGGGGCCAGGACGACGATTGGGTAGACCCAACCTTGATCTTGCCTTCAAAAGCGAGTGATAAGAAGTCCTGTGCCACGAAGAAACAGGCCTCGGACGCCCGGTCGAAGAAAGCGGGAGATATTCGCGACGCCATTCACGACAAGTTGATCGACGCAGCAAGGACAACCGGTACCGTCGGTCTCTACATGCAGGTGTATCCGGGTAGGATGGGTGTAGAGATGGCGATAACGCCAAACCTTGATCCCCAAGAAGCGGAGTGGAAGCGTTTGGCTTACGAGTTCTTCGACTACACGAGTGAGATTTCGGCCGACTGGGCTAGGAGGATCCGGGAGAAGGAAGAGGGGTTCAACGACGAAGAGTAAGGGAGATCGAGAGTATTGATACGGAGTATTATAATGCGTTTGAATTGTTTAAAGAGGTCCTGTATCGTGTAGCTTGATGTCCAATATGCCGAAATTATGCATGTATGATTCTCTCTCGAATGGCACAGTCAAAATATTGCAGCACAAGGGATGACTGGGCTGACTTGAAAACATGGTAAAGGATACTCGCGAACGGCGAACACTAAGTGTTCGCGGGCGACCAGGACGTTTGCGGTCGCCGGAATTGTTCGCGGGGACATGTTCGCCTTACAACAAGATGGTGTCTAGGAGAGTTGTACTGATTGGATAAGGGAGGTTGATCATGTGAACTGACATGGGTGTGGAAAGACCATGATTCTGTTAGTATATGTGATTGATGAGAACGAGAGGAGGTCAGGCTAAGAGACTATGAATGATATTGGCAACTGGCGACTTGATCTTTGAGAGAGAGAGAGAGAGAGAGAGGGAGCAAGTCGAATGTGATATAAGGTTAATAAGCTAGTAATTACTTACTAAACAAAGTAATGAGTTAGTAAGGTACTAATCACTTACTCAATTGATTAATACTATACACTAGACGGCTAATTATCAATTAGTAATGCGTGTGATGTGATGTGTGACCGAGTTAAGAACAGAGTACCTTCTGCTCGATCGCTCAAACATTCGCTCAAACATTCGCGCGAACGGGCGTGGGCGCGTCTCTTAGCTTAGTAAGGCAGAGAAAAATTGTGAACCCGAGCGATTGTCAATCTTTCACGCGCGCCAGGGATAGGTGGGCGGGCGGGCGGGGGGAAGTCACGTGATGATCAATAGCAGCTCTCATGGTCAGCAATATCGCATTGGCATTGGCATATACCCTAATCATTATTATTATTATTGTTAATCACATCCAACTGGAAACCATATACGACGTCTCGTTCGGTAGTCTTCCTGCGAGCCTTGTCCGTCGACCATCTATAGGAGAGCGACAAGGAGGATAGGACACGTATGCCTGTATGCCTCACGAGCAGGATCCCTTCTCCCACCCTTATTCTTCACCGAATCTTCGCATAGACTACAACATCTCGTCTTCGAAACCTACAATGCAACGATCAAACTCTCAGAACCAAGTGCCGACGGCTTCGGTCGGCAGAATGGTACTAGCTCCTTTCGCGAGGCTCTTCCGCACGTTGAGAATACCGGTACCGACCAACATGGCTACTACCGCTGCCAATCCCTTGTCGTCGCTGGTTGCCCACATCATCGCCGGGTTGAAACGGCTCGATACATCAATGGATCCACGAAAAACGATCGGCATCCTACGACAGTACCAATTCACGATATACAACACGGCATTATGGGCAGGCTTGGCGATCCTTGCCTGCGTCAACCTCTACATCATGGATTCGCGCTTGCTCAAGGTCCTAATCCCCACTGCATATCTTGCCGCCATCCTCATCCCCGCCACCTCGCAATTCTTCTTTCCCGCCACACCCGTGTTGATGTGGGTCCTCACCTTCTTCTGCGCGAGGTACATCCCCTCTTCTTGGCGACCGGATATCCACGTCGTCCTGCTCCCTACGTTGGAGTCCGTCCTGTATGGGGCGAACATCTCGGACCTGTTGACCCGATTTACCCATCCGGTGCTCGACATTCTCGCTTGGTTGCCATATGGAGTCGGTCACTTTGCGATTCCCGGTATTATCGCGCTCGTCCTATGGACCTTTGCACCCAAAGGCTCTGCCCAATTCTTTGGGAAAGCTTTTGGCTTTATGAACCTTGTGGGCGTGCTTTGCCAGATCTTTTTCCCATGCGCCGCCCCATGTAAGTCTGACCACTAGCAGCATCCGCAAAGGAGTTTCACGGCTGATCCTGTCGTCCCTCGTTCGCTTATAGGGTATGAGATTATTCACGGTCTCGTTCCGGCCAATTACTCGATGCCGGGTTCTCCTGGAGGTCTGATGCGGATCGATCGAATCTTTGGATCTAAAGGCTACACGAACACGTTTGGTTCGGCTCCTCTAGTCTTTGGAGCCTTCCCATCGCTACACTCTGGCTGTGCCACCATGGACGCCCTCTTCCTGACGCATTTCTTCCCCAAATATCGCTATGCGTACTGGACCTATGTGGGGGTTCTGTACTGGAGTACTATGTACCTAACTCATCATTACCTGATTGACGTGGTCGGTGGAGGTTGTCTAGCCCTTGCGAGCTTCTTTTATTTCATGCCAAAGGAATTCAAAGATCTCGCAAGCGGCATCGATTGGGAGGCTGAAGGAACTCATGGAGGACAATACGATCGGGTGGGGCAGGAGCAAGACGAGCTGGATCTAGATGAGGAGATACGACAGTTGGATGGAAACCATGTCGAACCCGAAAGCACGGCGTCGACAAAGGAAGCCCTCCGGGGCAAGAATGCGAGAGATGGGAGCCGTGAAGATAGCCAGTTAGTCTAGGGAGCTTCATCAGCTTCGCAGAAAGGCTAGACAATTGCGATCTGGCTTGACGCGACGTTGTTGGATGAGCGGCCCTTACAGTACAACTAGACATACAATGAAGCAGCACATTAATGATCCCCTCTTGTGGTCGAGTATCGGTCAGGAAGCATCTCTAACCCGGCGACGCCACCTTCTTCGTCGTGTCGTGTTTGATTCTGAGAATCTCGCCAAGACTGCAGATCGGGATCGGCATGAGTCGCTTGCCGGTTTCCAAGCTGAGCTCGAGCGTCACGGATCCATGCTGTCAAGACTGCATGGGATGTGAGCATCGAGCAAAAGAATGACGACGCTAAGTTCAGATCGATTCGTCAGTAACGTAGTACTTAGAAAAAAGTGTTGCGCCGAATCCCCAAAGCGATGACTTACACAGAAAGGTCAAGAACAGAGTATTTCGAGCAGGTCGAGGCCGCACCATTCGTGAGACCGCAAACGTGATCAAACTCCCAGAAGTGAAGCCTGTAAGAGCACCCAGAACTTGGGTACGCTAGATTGGAGGTGACGAGACAGCTCGCGAGAATTTCAGCCCAAGTGCTTTGGTCGATGCGAGATGTTCAAGTACCTACCCTTGTGAGACGGAGGTAATCGTTTTCTGTCATGCCATCGCTGATCCGGGGTGCCCCTCCAGACGTTTGATTGATGGGCGCAGCTAGAGAACACGACGGTTCACCTCAGTCAAAATATTCGATCAGAGATCGCATGGACGATGCCTGCTCACGTCGCCCGATCTGTCCTAGGCTCATCTTGAGATCCTGCGGCCGTCGGAGAAAATGCTAGAGGAGGGATCGGAAACTTTGTATCCAAGGTCTGGCTTTCTTGGCAGGTAAAGCATATGTGTGACTGTCGGACACCCAGGTGCGTACAGTCATATACATCGATACATCGAGCTATCTTATAAGCGACCGGCTAGGCAAATCGCGAAGCGAATCGGGGATCCTTGAGGATTCGTCATGACGAATCGGCATCTGCTTCCGAACGCCCGACATTGCTACTTCCTGCCTGGACGGACGTGCTTGCGCTTATTTCTCGTTGCAGCAGGCTGACCAGCAGAGGGTCCCCTGCGCATTCGATAGCAGCAGAGTTTTCCAGAGCCCAAGAACCCTGAGCTAGACTTTCTGTGAGGATCTGGATCTCGGCTTTTCGCTGTGTATGAAGCATGTAGCAGAGTTCGCGCCTACCCAGTCACACGAGTTTAGCGAGGCGTTTCACTCAATCGACACAGAAAGTTGGCAAACTAACCGCCAATGTCGGGGCATGTCGACTCTTGATCTTAGCATTGATAAGGCCTATGTGGTAGTGAGCTCAGGTCTATGTAAAAGTCCTGACCTTTACTTACAAACGCGATGTCCTTCTCCGATAATGGGAGCAATCTATCAAACTCGATACCGAGGCTATCAACACGTGTCAGCGAAATCGCGTTTCGTACTAGGGACACGTTGCAGGTAGCTGACCTTGACCAGGAAGTTGCTTTAATGCCGATCCAGACTAGGCGATCTTTGAGTGCCAGGCCTTTCGTTTCCGTGGAATTTTGAGACTTCATGCTCCCGAATTGATAGACGGACGCGATGTCAATCCCATGAGGATCGGCATCCACCAAGACGAACATCCTCAGCCTGCGACCGCATTTCGTTGAGCGTTATGATGATGATGAGGTATCCCTTGAACAGTGGAACTCGCGTTGGCATCGTATCCGCCAGATACCGAAGAAAACGCAACGTTTTCAGGTCTGGATAGCCTTTCCCCTGTCAAGTCTTGGTTGAGCTATGTATCGACATCTGAAGAGATACGGGATTGATTGCTCAGCTCACAGTGATCAGGATACCAGGGCCGAGTCGCAAATTGGTAGCAAAGCCATTCGTAACGAGCGTATGGTATACCGCCTGTGGAGGAGACCGTTTCCTCGCGTTATGGTTCAGCCAAACTCTGCTTCACCTAAACACCCGGTGTGAGACAAATTACCTCCTTCTCGACTATTAAGAGCCACTTTGGCTGTTTTTCAAAATGAATCGTCCGGACGACTGTTACTTCGGGGATATGACACGGCTGCAGGTCCGGTCTGACTGAGTTGAAGATTCGCAGTGAAACCATCGGGTCTACTCACTGCTGTAGAGCAGTCTAGAACGGATTCGTCTCCCGTGACAAACACCTTGGCGATGGGGCAGTAAAGAAGACCCTTCGCAGCGGCGGACTGAACAAGAAACATCATTTCATCAACTGAACCAGTCCGGTCACAGAGATGGCTTACGAGCCTGAAGTCGTTGCGACACAAGCCAGCGGATGCAACGATCGTATCCAGAATCTGATTCGAGCAACCTCTGAGCCTGTCCGCTAGTCTTTAGAAATTCCGCGACATACTTCATCGCTAATCGCTTGCCTGGAGAACAGGTGAACATCGCTGTGGAGCAGGGGCTCCAATATGGACCCAAAACTTTGTTAGGCACTTGTTAGGTTCGTGTTCTTCGAGCGAGGACTGACCGATAGAAGACGTCTCTTTGAAGCGTCAAGGAGCGAGTCAACCTGCAATCACCATAGCGTTGTACCAGAGAGAGACCCACCTCTTCGTGATCGAAGCATCTTCTGTCAAGGTTTCATGTAAAATCTCTACTATTCGCATGTAACGAGCTTGTGTTGTCCGATCAGCAGATATCAACGTCTGTATGCCAAATGCCGAGTTGTTTCTTACCTAAGGACAAGGCCGAAGAGCGCGTAGAGTATGGATTCGAAGAAGCTTGTGGAAATTTGATGTCTTTTTCGGTCCTGAAATACGAGACCTACCGAGGTCAGCCATCGATACCTTGCGGGTGGAACAAGCGAGAGGCTTACTTACCCTTTACCACGGTCATATATATCTAAGCGTATTTGAGCACTGTGATACAATTCGTATTGTGTACACGTACACACGTGAGTTCCATCCTCCAGGAGACCGACTATCGAGACTCACGAAGTCTCCGCCGTTTGATGTTCTCCAGTACCGTCAGACTCTGTTGACCGCAACAGCAATCGATTGACCTTTTGCTGCTCCTTCAGCATCTGAACCATGGCACCGGTGATCATCTCCTCCAGATAGGCCAGAGCCTCACGCGCTCTACAACGCGATAGAGGTGTCTAGGATGGGATCTGAGTACTGATAGGCGGGAATGTGCGCTCACCGATCCGATCCAAATGATAGACTGTCCTCGCTAATTCCGTTCCCAGTCATGATTGATTCTCCCGAGATCCCGGTCACTGACTCTGTGTCGATGACGTTGTTGTCGCTTGATCAAATCCGCGAGTTGTGTCGAGATCCGACAGATCGATGTGACATATACTACTTTTATAGCTTGTAGCTTGTATACTTGCTCTCTTATACGAGATGTCAGGGTAAGGGTTGATCATATTAGTTCCCTCTCGCAAGGTCGAGGCCGTCGAGGAAGGTCGACCTCCTTTCGCGAGAAACATGGGTCGCATCGATGTATGACGTAATCAACAGGATGAAACACGCACAGATAAAGTCCCACAGTCGGCATAGAGTGCGTGTCAATATACAAGGAGTAGGAATTGGCAATCTAAAGACCTTACAAACGCGGGATTCACACGTGCCAAAGCCCACGAGCGGCGTATACAACGGATATCAAATGGTCATGTCTAGGTCAGGCTGGTACGCCCGGACGTCTCGTGTCGTAATGGGTCGGGTACTAAACAAGGACCACGCTTCGTCAGTACGCTCTTCGGTCACATCAGCGAAACATCCTTGTACTGACTGGTCATCATCAGTTGGCGTAATTATTCCTGTGCAGTGCTTTCAGTTCTCCGCCTAGATCGAGAGGTCCCTTCTCCACGCCCTCGAATGTCACCGAGTCTCGTAAATGCGAGGCACTGGCGCTGAAGCTCGTTGATCTGGCTCCAAACGACACTTGTCGCCTGTGCTCCCTGTATGGTGATGGGGAGATACTGTCCGTAATGACCGAAGGGTACTTGTACCTGTTTGCAGAAGACAGTACCGGCGAGATCGGAAAGGGTGATTGTGAAGCTCCGCTGGCAGAGGATGGTAGGAAGTCTAGAGCGGGAGTGGATCCGGTCGCTCCGATCTGAAGAGATCTCAAGAAATTTTGGCTCGTAGTGGGCGTCGTAAATGCTGGAAAGCCGAGCCCTCCGATCCTGGGCTTGTTCAGGGGAGTTGGGCTACCCCCATTCCGCTGCACAGGTGTAGAACCCGATTGCATTACGCCAGTGTCGAAGAAGTCTTCGAATTTTGGAGTAGAGTATATCTTCTTGTAGTCGGAATCCGGCGCCCCAGGAGTTTGGCAGATATTGTAGTGTTCGGCATAGGATACTATCCTCGGCTTTGTGTAGGTCCTGGGCGACCCAGGAATGGCGGACTTGGACGCAACGCTCGAGCCCGAAGGAAGACGAGGGCTCGCGTACAGTGCAGGGGTATCCATCAACGGGGTAGGGAAATGAGCGCCAGGCGAAAAAGTGGGCGAAGGCGCCAGTGCCGCATCACTCGTATGCGCATGGTAGCTCCGTGCGGTCTCATCAGTCGCCGAGAATGTTGGGCCAAGCGCTTGCCTCAATTTGGGTGTGACAGGAACGCCGATTGGATCAGGAGGCGAGTCGAGGACGTGAGACACCGGTCCTTCAACATCACACCGTCGGCAGAACCATTGATCTTCCAGCTCGTCTTCACTTGCGATACCACAACAAGAGAGGTGGTACCAAGTGGAGCAACCGTCACAGCACACCATGCCCCCACCTTCTTCGTTGCGGCCGCCGCATAGGCAACCGGCTTCTTCGGCAGGAGATATGATGGGCAGTGCGGCACCGATCTCGAGATCGCGCTCTACAAGAGTTTTACCCTTTTGTTTGGCGCGTAGTACTGCTTCTCGGGCATCCGAACTTGTCTTGCTTGTCCTGCCTCTCTCTTTGAGGTGTTTCATCAGAACAGCACGCGAGTCTGTATCGCTGCTTTCATCCTCGCTAGGCGCTTCAAGATAACGCTCAAGCGAAGAAGTCTTCTCTCTCTCGAGCATTGTTGTTTGTTGCAGCTGGCGTTTTTGCAGCCAATCGATTTCTTGTGTCCATGGAGGCATCGAGTCTGGCCAGTCAGGAGCATGTGCAAGAATGGCATTTGTTGCTCGAGTGGATTTGGTACTGATCGATATCGGTGACTGTTTCTCACGAGAATGGCGATCAGCCGTCACCTTGGCGGGCTCGCTGTCCTTTTCTTCATCGCCGTCAGCCTTCGCTTCGGATTCCACGTCGGATCCGTCGAGGCCTAGGAATTGCAACGCCAGCTCTTGCTTGATCGCCAATCTGCCGAAGTGCTCCACAGAAGTTATCGAAGATCCAAGATCCGTAGACAGGGAGTATTTCCCTCTTCTCTTTGACGGAGATGCGGGCAACATCGCTGCAGTGGCCGGTAGGTCTCGACCGTCGGCAGAAGCTTCCAAGCGCTTCCTCTTCTTGGCGCTGTTTGTCTCTTCGACAGTTTCAACCTTCGCCCGTCTCGGCGTTGTCAACGCAAGCTGACCCAACTCGTTCCAATCTTGCCCATCTTCCTCCTCTATTTTCGCCTCGGGCGCGAGCTTGGGCGCGGCCTGACACAACCATGCCAAGTCAGACCGCAGAACCGCTCTCTCCTGTACTATCGCAGTGCCGTCATCCAGAGTGCGGAGGCTAGGTGCCAGCGTTGTTCTTTCACTGTTATGCTTCTGCCTGTGATCCGGGGTCGAAGCCACGTCGATCCCGTCACGCGACGGCGACTCTGTCCCGCTCCTGAGGGACAGCTCTTCTCGAGTCGGGTGATCCAGAGAGCCAGGCGTGCTATCTGGAAACACGAGCCTCCTGCCCTCAGTGACGCTACACCTGATCTCTAGTCGCTGCGCCGTACCCCGACGGATGTGTGACCAATCCGAATGCGATCTTTGATGCAGCGGATGTGTAGCATCTGAAGGAAGTCGGGTTCCGTTGCGTCCCAGATGCTGAGAGACAGCGCTTGGCCCTGAAGTCGACACAGTGCTGGCACTGGCAGTCCGCTTATGGGATCGTATGGCGTCTGGAACTGGCGGTAACTCCACCCCGTCAGGATGCAACCCCAGATCAGCACTTCGACTATGTATCAGTGTTCGCCTGTCGAATTCGACATTCGACTCTTGCGGCTTGCGCTTGCTGTCTTTTGGAACGGTGTCCGTCCTCGCGGGAAGTAGTACCGAAGTGGGTCTGGAGGACAAAGCATTGGGAGGTAGCGGAGACGGGGACTGAGGAAGATGAAGGTAGGGAGCGTTTCCAAGGTTGTGCTGATGATGCAACGCGGCATGCCTGGCCGACTGATGAGGCAGCATATCTTCAGATGATCCTGGCGGAATTATATGGTAGCCTTGTGCCGGGTAGGGGTGAACAGACTGGTGGGCGTATGCAGGATAAACGAAAGGGGCGGATCCCGGGTAGGCGAAGTAGGGTGATGGCCCGACCGAATATGGAGTGGAATAGACGGATGTGCCAACATGAGTAGGGGTTGTCAGGCGACTCGGGGTGAAGTAGGTCGGCGTGACAGAGTGAGCCAGGTGGTAAGTCGGAGTCACAATGGTGCTCATATGCTCAAGACGATATGGAGACACTTGCTCCAGCGGCGGAAGCTGCATCGGAGCTGAATGCTGATGAAAGCGCATATCGACCGCGCCGATAGCGTAACCTGTCGATGGAGTCTGTACACCTACCGTAGAATCTCTTCTCGGTAAGGATTCGCTGATCGAAGTTTGAATAGATTGCGGTCTTGTACTGCGTGTCTTGCGCCGGGTCGTAGGCGGCACGATGGTAGATGCGAGATCGGACGATCTCAAGGTAGCCGCATCTTCAGGTGCCAGAGTGGCAACCTGCGTTCCCGTGATGACACTGGTCATCTCGAAAGGCAAGGGGTGTGGGAAGGGGTGCGATTGAATCGCTATCGTGGGTGATTCCAGCGTGAACACCGAATACTAGGTCGTGTCGTGCATCTCCAGTTGATCGACAGGGCGGTCCTCTGAAACGATTGATGGAGTAGCTATTGACGATGAGCTCGGCTTGGTTGAGCGTCTGCAAAAATCCTGGAGAGATCAGACTCGTCCCGTTCCTTGACGATCTTGCGTAACAGTAGTAGTTGGTATCTCATATCTCAAAGATTAACGGCCATTTCACGACACAATCGACAAAAGGCGCGATGGCGGGTCGTTGCGATTTGTGATTACGTAAACATATCCGTCACGAGAAGAGCAACAACAACAATCAAACGACGATGGTGGAACGAAATTGACGAAACTATCAGTCTACAGAAATGCTGGATGAAATGCTATACAAATGCTTTACGTATGCTCGTTTGCGTGCTCGGGATGTATTGCTCAAGATGGCAATGTCTGTTCGTGTCAACTATTCTGCTGCGTCCCCGTTCTTTCACATCGAATCGTCCTTCTGCTGCTTTGAAAATCCTGCCATTTCAACCAGAGTGTCCGACTTGGGACTTCGCTTGAGTTCCAACCCCATGACCGATCGAAGGCTTTCGGATGGAAGGGGACAATCTACTGGCGTATGTTCTGCTCCAGTCTCACTCGGCGATGTGGCCGACCCGATGTCGAGGGATGGTGCTTGCAGGGAATCGGCGTCAACTGCACTCGAGCCTGAAGACCGTGGCCGGCTTGGCACGACCTCTTGGACTGCCGAATTTTCGATCGAAGAGTCGCTTGGAACACTATGCGATACTCCTGCGCTATCGAAAGCCGCTACCCCATCGAGCTTCATCTCACGGCCAGTGCCGATCGTGGAGTGGTCCTTTGCACTCGTCATCTTGCGTATGAAACGCTTCCATCCTGACTGGGGCTCGAGTATCTCCGTGGTGGTAGCAGCACGTGTGGTACTGCTCCTCGAATTTGTTGTAACGAACTCAAATTGCTCCTCCTCTTCCCTAGGACTGGGTAGCAATACGGGTTTTCGCGGTACAATCTTGTTTGACTGCGAGCTGGACATTCGTCGGAACAAACCGCTCATCGGCCGCTTCTGCGACTTCTTGTCACTTTGATGATGACCAGGGCCTCGAGCTAGCTGCCCCGAGGACGAGGTGGAACTGCTCGTTGAAACCATTGAGTTGGGCCGTGGGCGAAGAAAAGCTCCAGAGAAGGAGAATCGACGATCCTCGATGGGAGACGCGGGTACAGGCGAGACGTTTCCGCTACTGATCGCCGCAACGGTCAAGACGGCATCTGTCGTGCTGCTGCGTGACGTCGTAGCCGGCCTCGACGGGGAGGATGAAGCCGGAGTAGGAGCGGCCTGTGGCAACTGACTGGCTGCCCAGCCGAACATGGTTCGAGGTCGAGTGGGTTCAGACCCTCGCTTATTCTGACGAGATCTAGCGTAGTTCGGGACCCCAGCCGGAGGTGCAGCTTCACGGGTGATGACTTCTGTCGGGGACCCAGCCTCCGAGGAAAGGGGCGAGGTGATCCTGATAAACGGCCTAGGGGCCTTGATTCGACCCCCGCGGGATTCTGCGCGAGTTTGTACAGCGTCGGGCGAGATAGACGGCGAGGACGTGATTTTCAAAAAGGCTGCAATCTCGGCCGGGGTGACGTCGTGGTCGATGTTCTATAAGCGCATTCGTGCAGGACGTCAGTAAGAAAGAATTCGGACGGTAATCATTCGCGGTGACTTACCTCGATGTATAAGCTGCCGCTCGATGTTCGAGCGTACACGTCTTTCTGTATTAGGGATGGCATTTGCACTGGGATGCTCGATGTGACGTCGGCCTGGACCATTCCTCGCTCTCCGAATGCAACCGGTCGATCGACGAGAGCGACTCTCTTTAAGGCGACTTCTCGGTCGCTTCTCTCCCCAAGATTATGCGGTGACCCGCCGTCCGTCTCTCGGCTGTCCTGCTCGGCGCTCACACCTCGTTTGTGACTGCTCTTGGTAGGCGACGAGGGACTAGTCGTCCTGCTGAGCTTGAACCTGAATTTGCTCGGAGATATCAAGACGGCCTTCTGGGTGTTGCCCTGGCGAATCTCAAAGGTATCGACCGAGTTCCAGCCGGCAGAGTGTTTTGTCTGGAGGTTTCCCGGCAGGTACGGGTAGGCGGAACCAGGTAGAACAGAGTCCTGGCTGGAGGTATCGATCTGGGCGGCAAAGATGTGGTGTTGATGTCGAGGAGACGGGGGGCACGAAGCGGGAGACGAGGTATCGGACGACGGAGTGATGCTGCCTGAGCAAGAATAGTTGGATGCTGGGAGGGACGAGATCGATACCGTGCGGTCAAGAAGGTGTGGTTGTAACATGACGATGAGCTCTGTCGAGTTACTCTGCCAGCCTAGACCGGATCGAAAGGTGGGTGGATTCAAAAAGCCTTGTCAGGAGGAATCGGCCTAGGATCGTCTGACTAGACGCTGGGATCCCTGGTAGCTTGTAGATCGGTACGAGATGTTCCGGACGATATCGTCGGGATGCCTCCGGAAACGATCACCGAAGGAGTAGTCGTGGTCGTGATACTCTGATGGGAGATTCAGCCTGATGAGTGAGCTACACTCTTGTGATCGACGTCCCTCTGAGCTCTGAGAGGTTGCAGTCGATCGATCTCAAAGCGTCGTCTATGATCCGGGCGAAAGGATGTTTCGAGAGCGCGAGAGCCGAAGTTGGTCTATTGTCCTTGGGTCTTCGGATACGGCGACGATATCACGATTGGTTGCTTGTTGCGAGGTGAGCTTTGATCGGAGAACTTGTAAACGATTGTCAACTGAGAGGTTGCGATGGTCGATGTGATGGATTGATCGAAGAGGTTGTGTTTTGATCTCGGTCGCGAAAACAGCAGCAGCGGTTGATTGCGATCTGATGCTGATGGATGATCTGAACTTGATCGACCCTCGGCTCGCGGAAAGGATGATGAGCAGCAGCAGCAGCGGCACCTATTTCCAGATCAACAACACACGCACAAAAGGAGAGCAGTGATCGTGTGTACAACAAAGCGCTAGAACAGCTAGAAATCAGAAACCCCGACCACAAATTCATATGCACACAGAGGATCCAGTCAGTAGCTCAGTAGCAGCAGACAGACAGACGGACAGAAGGCAGGCAAACCGCAGTAGTAGGGTAGTAGCTACCGTAGAGCCACAACAAACACGGCGACATCCAGAGATCGACCTCATCCGCGCGTAGACCGATTATTGTTCGCATTTGCTGGTGGCCAAGTCCTGGGCATCTACAGTTGCCGGTGCACTCACTCTCTGCTGGCTGCTGGCTGCTGGCCAGGTGCCGCTTTTTGTGGAGCAGTTTTCGATTTCCCTCCTACCAGCTACCAGCGAGTTCATTTGGCTAGGTCCGTGTGTGAGCCGCCATGTTGTTATTCCGATCCGGGGTGATCAGCCCCTAATTTTTCGTGGCGGGCCAGGTTGGCGGTACCAGTTCCAGCCCGCGCTTGCGCTCCTTGCCCCTGCGCACTAGCAACGCAATCGACCTCGTCGGCGGTCGCAACGTCTCGGCTACGAGACAACCTCGAAACGCATCCGAGGGCCGGCGTTCGACCTGACCCAAAGGAGACAACAGCTCGATGCTACCGCGTCTCGCATATCTCGACGCAAACAAGACGACGCAGGTCATCATCGACGTGGTATAGGTGCGGGTACGGTACAAAATGTCAGGCTACCTGCATTGATCATTATGTTGTCGAAAAGAGGAGCGGAAAGAAGAAGCCACCAGCAATTTCGATTCAAATCAAAGCCTTTGGGTCACACTGAAACGACTCCCCCGCCCTCCGCCATTCGACGGAACCACTCTCCACTGCGAGCCCCGTTTCCCGTCGTCTCGGAGCCGGTGGTTCCACAGGCCGAGGAGGTGTCCTGTTCCCTGCTAGACCCCCTGGCCATGAAAGCCTCTGCAGCAAGGGCAGCGGCGATCTTGGCGTCGAGATCGTCTTGAGCCACACGGGCCGTCGCACCGTCCTGACTGGCCAAAGCAAAGTAGTCCGGGGACCTTGAGTCGGGAGTCGCTCCTCCCGGTGTTGCTACAGGGGACTGTCGAGAGACGCTGCCCGAGCTCGACGATCGACCTTTACCCGAACAGAGCCAGATGGGACCATTCCGTGGCGATGCCGACCCCGGTCGGGTGCCCAAGAGGCAGGTCTGAGATGCGGGCTTGAGCTCTTGTGAAGCATTGTCGTGAGATCCAGAGCCGCCCGAAGTCCTCCGTCGACGCAAGAGTTCCACCTCGTCGACGACAAAGGCCGAGGCCTTCTCGTCCACCGCCTCGTCTGCTTCGTCAACAGATTGCTTCTTGTCTTCGATTTGCCGGACCATGTGTTCGACGTCGAGTTTCTTCTGAGCCCGCTTGGAGACGGGTGGGACCCAGTCTGCCTCGAGACCCTGGTCCGTGGCACGAGAACACTGTGGGCAGCATGGGCGAAGCAACGTGTACTTGTCTTGCCCCTCGTCCAGGCCGACGGGGGACTTGAGCATATCATGTCGACCGTGATCGTCCGCAGACTCGTCCTCCACCTCCAACGCTTGATCCTCCATGATACAGGGCGGCACATTAGCGCCTCGACCTTGTTCTGAAAAGTAGCCTCTCCCTGCCGATGGCGGTCCGTCGAAATCTCCAATCTTGGGTGTACTCGCTGGCGAAGCAGCGCCGGGTGAGAGAGCGCTCGATGACGAGTCGCTTGTCCAACGTTTGAGTGATGCCCCATTCGACCCAAACGCGTTCTTGTCGTCGGTCGAGTTGGTCCTGCGTTTCAAAAAAGACGGTCTTTTGAAACTTGCAAACATGCCCGGTCGAGATTTGATGGTTGGTGACGAGTCTGTGCGTGATCCCGAGCTCGTGCCCGTCAGGACCGAGAGTGGGGGTCGACCCGATTGCAAGGCCGAGGGTGTCGGCGGCGCTGGCGGTTGTCCGCTCTCGCTCTGGGTCGTACGACACACCGGTAGCACGCTCATGGGGTCCGAACGGGCTGACGCTCGATCGACGCTGAGCGCTCGAGCGAGCTTGTTGGGTCGCAAATGGATCTGCTCGACCGCATGACCAGGAGCGGTATCGGTCGATTGCTGTCGATACAATAGGCAGCCACGGAGCGGTTTACCATCGACTTCTCCGTGGGAGAATCTCCTGCTCTTGGAATTTGGCAGAGGCGGAGCGTGGCATAGTCGAGGGATGGGAATCTTGAGGGATTTCTGAGGGCTGGGGGTAAAGGTCGGATCGTAATAGATGTCCGAGTTTGATGGCCGTCTTGTCAACGGGATGGATCTGTCGATGTGATGGATTACGCGGTTCAGCCGACATTGTCATGTTACGTCCCGGTGCAGAGGTTCGGTTTGGGAAGACAGGTAGAATGTCCTGCGCTTTGGCACCGGTCCGTTTGCTCTCGCGGCCGACCGACATGTACTCACAACGTTCTCGTGGCCAATCTCGTCTGTTTTGATCCTTCTGGAATGACCGAACATCTCTCCTCGAAAGCCACGACCGATGGTCGTCGTTCCCGGTGAGCGTTCATGGATGGATGGCGGTCGAGTATGTTGTTGATATCTACGGTCTGAGAGCGGTCGTGACTGTCGATATGGATGTTGCGAGTGTGGTTGGAAGGGTGAGCGAGTGAATGGATGAGCAGATGGGAAGATCAAGTGATGGCGAGGTTGATGAGAGTAGTTGTGCTAGTGTGTTAGGGGGGAAAGTGGAGGTGAGCGAGTGTGGGGTACCCGGAAGAGTGACGTCGCTGCTGCTGTTGCCAAAGGGGGGCGGGGGGCAGGACAGGATGAGAAGCGGAAGCAAACAGCCTTCGATCACACTTGATCCCTGATCACCTGACCTTCTTATTCTACCGTCCATCCATTCATAACCCACCCACCCTGTGCACCTAGCAGCGTCTTTCACCTCGCACCTCGCCCAGTCTTTCGAGATTGACCCCGATGGACCAAATCGGTCGGGACGCCGCAGACGACCAGAATGCGGGTCCTTCCTACCGCCCACCCAAACTCAAGATGAAACTGAAGGAGACCAAGCTCGAGCGAGAAGAGAGACGTTGGAGAAAGGAGCAACGTCGGTTGAGAAAGGAGAGCGGTAGACTATACCGAGCGAATGGAGTCTCGCCCGTGGCTGGCATGGCCATCACCCCGCCGAGGCCGACCGGGGATAGTCGAGAGGAGAGTATCAGTCCACCGAGAAAGAGGATCAGGAGGACGACGTCGATCGAAGGGGAGGGAACGTTCGAGCCGAGTCGACCGGACGTCGGTCGCAACGCCTATATGCAAGACTGGGACGATGACGTGTGGCAACCACAACCCTCCGCTTACAAGCGGGACGCCGAAGCTGCGAGAGCGGTTCGAGACGAACAGGAATGGAGGCAGAAGATGTTCGACCTGATGGCAGACGAGGAGCAAGGTCCTATCGATCTGACGAGCGGACGTTATCGATCGCCACCGCTTCGTACGGCCCGTCACTACGAGCCTGACGATGCGGGCGATGGCTCACCGGCGAGCCCTCATATCCCCGAGAGGATCAGGCGTGCTGCTGGATGGAAGCATGACACGCCAGATTATGCCAACATGGACGAGGAAGAGTACTCCGAGGCGATCCGCTACGGTATGTGGCGGAGACGAAATAAGGAAGAGGTCGAGCGGCAGGAACGAGCGGCCAAGTTCAAGCACGAGGAGGCCGAAATCAAAGCCCGCTTGAAGCGTATGCAAGAGGAAGAGGAAAAGAAACGGATCGAGGTCCTCAAGCGGGAGACGGGCAAGGCAGAACAGAGACGGAGGGAAAGGGAGATGATCGATTACGCCACCAAGTGGCAGATCCTGCGAACTGGAAGGGCGGAACCGGACAAGGACCCCTCGGCATCACCGCCCCTGCGTCTAGTCGAAATACCCTGGCCCGTCTTTCTGGGCGCCGAGACTGCAGCCTTTCATCCTACCATGCTAAAACCCGAGCGTATCAGTGCCTTTTTCGGAGCGCTGCTCGAGTACGAGCTCGGCCAGAAGCAGGAGGCAGACGGTCCAACCATCAAAGCCCCGCCGAAAGGTGACACCTTGACCCTAAGACGGGTTCTGCGAGATGCCATCCTTGCCTACCACCCAGATCGCTTCATCGGCCGATACCTCAACCTGGTCCATGTTCCGGAGCAAGAAATGGTTCGAGAGGCTGTCATACGATGCAGTCAGATCATTAACGACCTCGCAAACGAAAATAAAGACAAGTTTTAACGAGCAAACCAGTCGAGCCAAGCTTGCCTTGCAATCCCTATGTAATAACACATGTCGTAAAGTACAAGCGCCACGACACCGAACCCGCGATCAACCAAAGTTGCCCCATTCCAAGCTGTAACAATCCACCCTGCCCTTCTTTCGTCGTCTGCCTACATCCCGATCAGCGACACGATCGTCCTGTGCGCCCGAGTCGTTGTCATGTCCTTCATCCTCTTCCCGATCGGATACCTCGCCGTCCTCGTCGAAACAACACAGGAGATGCGCCTTTTTCGTCGCCGTCCCTAGCCTTCCGAAAGCGACGAGCTCGAGCGGTCGGATCACCCTCTCGGGGTGCGTCATGGTGGTCGTGACGAAATGACTGTGATATCGGAGAGGATCGCCAGGATATCCTAGAAACTCGCCACCAAACTTGATACCTTGACCCATGTACATGCCTGCTTCCCAGAGCTTCCTAAACGTCGCACATCTCGACGTCTCGACGAGGTCGTCGGGGTAGGTCCACACCCCCGCTGCTCGAGCCGAGTCGAGATCCGTAAAGGAGGACTCGCCAGGACGAGGCTCGAACCAAGATTGCGGGGATGGGGTAACGTCTGGATGAGCCGGTACCGTCAAGAAATATGGCGTGCTGGTTACGTCCTTGTGTTTGCTGCCTGTTTCCCTCGGCACCTCTTCTGAAGCAGTAGATGCCGCCTGGGCGGGCGAATCGACGATAAACACGTCCAGCTCGGCATCTACCTCTCCACCCTCGCGTTCCTTTCCCTTTCCCTTGTTCAGCCTCTTTTCTTCCCTCTGACGTTTGACCTCGTCCCGTTTCACGCTTTGTATCTTGTGGGAGAATGCTTTTTTCTTCTCTTCGAGAGCGTCCGCCATCGAGACTCGCAGGTTGTGTACGTATTCTTGTCTTGCTTCATCTTGTTCCACGACCTGGGATCGTGAGGGGGCTTGAAAAGCATGAGGGGTATGTACCAGATGACATACACCTAAGATGGAAGCGACGTCAGGAACAGTATCGCTAATAATGGTCTCGCTTGATCCCGACTGACCTTCTTGTACCAACAGCACCACCTCTTCCGGCATCATGACGAGCGGTAGCCCTAGAAAAACGTTCTGTTGAGATACTCCTGGAAGGGTGCCAGTGGTAAGACCGCATATGCGGTGTTGCACACGAAGCGTGGCCGCATCTGAGACGTTCGAAGGATGACAGCGATAAGGATCAGTCTTCAATCCCGCCAAGTTGTCTGGTCATATCTAGCTCACGTTGTGCATCCCAGCAGAAGGCCTTTTTGCCCGAAACGTAAAGTGGTATAGTGCTCATATCGATTGTGGTCGTGTCGATACTGGCCGAGACGATAGCAGAGCAGAAGAGACCGTTTAGTAATGAGAGGAGGGCAGCATAGGTAAGTAGTTGAAGCAATAAATAATATAAATGTGCTGAACCTGAAGACCGGGGGGTGCGAGCGTGTGCGGATGCAAAAGAGAGTTGCTAGACGTTGGGCCGGGCTAGACCCCTTATACGATCGCAAATTCATCGTCTACACCCTCGAATCGCAGCAAATAGGGAGAACATAGCAAGGTAATTGGCAGATACACAGATAGCAAAACATACTCGGAAGATCTCGATCGAATCTCTGATCTCTGACAGCTTCGACAATTATGCCTTTCCTGGACATGCCATCATCTCCGACGGATCTGCCCGCAACTTCTAGCTCGTCCGCCCTACCGCATCTCAAGCTCAAGCAAAACGAACAGGATCCTCCGAGAATCGGTGCCAAGTGACTAATATTTCAGGCCCTACCAACTTGAACCGTCGAGCTGATCATCTTGTCCAGCCTAGGCTGCAAGAAATCGAGCTGACACCTATCGTGAGTTAGCTACGCATGATACCCAGCCTAATGCAAGTGCTGATCGTCCACCTGGGTTTAATAGCCGGGCTTTGTAGTCAAGACTACTCTTCAAACCCTACACGCCGCTTCCTCCGCACCCCCACTCACGAAGCTCTTCATCAACGTATCTTCAGCGGAACAGGTACCTGCACCTCCAGATGAAAAGGCCAATCCGCTTTGCGCGGTCGGTGCGGTCGAGTCGACCACGGACAAGGGTGAGCTCGATGTCTTCAGACGCCGATCTATCAGTTCCACGTATTCACAACGTTATTCCAACCCATTAGCTGGCAACCGTTCCCTGGTGATAGCTGCGACCTTGAGCAGCGATGTACTGAACAAGGCCAAGAAGGACAAGAAATACAAGCAGTGGCTGATACAATGGGCGTTGGAAAAGGTCGAGGAGAAGATGGGCGTCGATCTGAGTCGGAGTGAGTCTGACAAGTCGATTTCGATCTGTCTTTAGAGTACATTGATTCAAACCACCTGCATGAGCAGACTATACCGAACCGAATATCAAGTCGAAAGGCTCGTTATTGCCGAGAAAGGCAGTATTACCCATCCCTGTGGTCAAGCCCTTACTCACTAGCAAAATTCAACTGGTCGATGAAGAAATACCAGTGCGGACCGACTCGACAAAGGCACAGGGCGTATCAGAGGCTGCATCCCGACCATCACAGCCTCCCAAAGAGATACTCAAGCCGAAGACCGAATTCGAAATCGTCGATGAAGGGCGAGCTTTTTTGTTCACAATACTGTTGCCCGAAGAGGTGCGTTGGATGCAAAGATGGGATCCAAACAGGAATTACCAAGACTAATCAAGGCTGCCTGTCAGTCCGTATTTGCGGAATCGGCCCCAGCCGTATCGCTCCATCTTACCAGATCACACATTGCTTTTGCTTCTTCTCGTTACAAGTTGGAAACGGACCTGCCTTTGAACGTCGATGTAACTGAGGTTTTGGCGAGAGGAGCCGAGTGGAGTCAGAAAGACAAGGCTATGCGGATATGGGGAAAGTTGGCGACAGAGTAGTTTCACCTTGTAGTCGAAAGAACACAGACCACGAAGCCCGATTACGCCAGACTACGTTATTGTATCCGGCATTATACATCACGTGACCAGTGTTTAAGCTTTGGCCATCCACGAAAGTTGGCGAGGTTACAATAAGACATCTGTATTCAAGTCGATTCATCTGACAACGTACGCTACGTGTTCCAAAGTTTCCGTCGAAACAGTCAAGATCTACGCAGGACCATGGTATGTATCAATCTCGGATGAGTCGCTGCGATTCTAGCTGAATCGGCGGCGCTTCCCTTCAGCTTCGAAGACAAGCTCGTGAGAGGCGAGAGTACATCTTCCGCAAATCGCAGGAATCCCAGGAGAAGCAGATATACGAACGCAAACAGCGTATCAAGGAGGCTCTGGCTTCCGGTAAACAGTTACCAACCGAACTTCGAAACGAGGCGAGGACTCTGGGTGGGAAAGACTTGGTGTTAGATGAGGCTCAGAACGGTGAGTTCCGATACATTCTAAATCCGTTTGCTAGGCGTTAACCCCAGCTGTGCATGTCAGAGCCGGGCTCTTCCATCGACGATGAATACGCAAAGGTCGGCTTATATGATCCGAAGATTGTCATCACCACCTCGCGAGATCCGTCATCCAGGCTATTGCAATTCTCAAAGGTCAGCCTCTCATGTGAATTATAAGCTCGACCCGGTTTCTGATGTCTTTCTCCAACGGCATTGCAGGAGCTACGGCTGGTATTCCCGAATTCATATCGTATCAACCGAGGAAACTACGTTGTCAAGGAACTGGTCGAAGCCTGTCGAGCGAATGAGGTGACCGATTTGGTCATGGTACACGAACATCGAGGAATCCCCGACGCCATGATCATCACCCACCTTCCTCATGGACCAACATTATCCCTCACGCTACACAACGTTACTCTACGACATGATATTGCATCTCACTCGACTTCTACCGTTTCGGAACAATACCCGCACCTCATCTTCGAAAATTTCTCGACGACTCTCGGCGGTAGGATCAAGGCGGTCCTGTCGGCATTGTTTCCAGTCCCCAAGGAGGATGCCAAGCGAGTGATGACGTTCGCAAATGAAGAAGACTTTATCAGCTTCAGACATCATGTGTTTGTCAAGAATTCGCATAAGGACGTCCAGTTGGCCGAGGTTGGTCCGCGATTCGAGGCTAAGCGTAAGTCGACACCGTCGCCTTGTTAGCGACTCAGCTTCGAAGCTGATCTTCTCGCCTTGCGATCAGCCTACGAAATCCGATTGGGCACCGTTGACCAGACAGAAGCAGATGTAGAGTGGTTGCTTAGACCGTACCAACGTACCGCTCGCAAGCGTAATTACATCTAGGTTTCCGTTCTCGACCGTTCCGGCGGCAAATGTTTGTACAGATCGCATCCCGTTGTAAAGATACATGTATGCTGGACGCACAGAGAGATCTCTTGCTCTGTTATTTTACAAGAGACGCATTTTACGTCGACGTCACGCTCATGGCATCGCCCTCGCTCTCGTCTTCGCTACCGCTCTCGGCGCTGTCGCCATCATCGTCTGAGCCGCTAATATCGTTGTCCCCCAAGCTGGGAAGCTCCATCTTCTCTACTTCGTAGCCGGCATCCGACAATTGCGTTGCTATCTTCTCGTCAAGGCCAGTCGCAGAAGCTACGACCACAACGCTTGACTCGGGGTCGAAGAGGGGCACAAAGTGTTGACGAATCGCTTCGCGAACCTGGTCTACCGAGATGTCCTGATATTGTATGGCTGGCTGTCAGCTAAAAAACAGGATCCTGTTTCCATTGGCACACGACCAACCTTGAGCGACGCAAGCCGACGAGCGCCCGTGTCAGCAGGAATCTGTTTGAAGACTTCATTGATGAAGACGGTCGAGGCCTGAAGAGACATGTGTGTGAGCCAACGTATTTGCCTTTGCCCTTAGGGAGCTGCATACCGCGGCGGAGTTGTTCCCTTCTTGTCGGGCTAAAGTATAAGATGTGGTGCTCCTTGCAGCGTCTACGAGATTCTTCTCCAGCTCAATCTATTGGGAAGGATCAACATCAAGATTATGAAACGGGCAGCGAAAACGTTCTATCTGATTAAACTCACGGAACCGTCAGCAAGACCTCTTACTACATCGCCGGCCGCCTTGTAAGCCTTGTAAGCATCGGGACTTCTCCAGACTTTAAATGAAGTAAGTCCAGCCTCCTCGTCAACCTCGATTGACGCGCCATATGCAAGTCCTGCGCCTCGGATATGTTTCTGAATTTGGCGAAGAGCATTCATGAGATTCCGACCACGGGCCAGACCGGGACAAGGGTAGCGTTACTTACCCAGAAATAAGACTCTAACGCATTCAAGACACCGGCAGCCAATTCTGCAGCAGCAAGCCCTTCTGCATCCCATCCATAAGGCCCGTTCCCGTACACAACCCCGTAGGAACCTTCGACGCTTGGCAAGGTCACCACTTTAGCCTGTGGACGAGGAAGATCAATACAACAAGCAAGAGGTCCTACCGCGAGATGGGATCGCACCTTCTTAGCAGGATTGAGACCCAAAAGAGACATGACGTCTCTAGCTCCTTTGAGGGGTCGGAGACCAATGCGCTATGAAGTGACCATGATGTTCGTGACGTCCAACGGTCTATCCGCTGTACTCGTGAGACTCACGTTGAAGGGCAAAAAATTGTCGCTGAAAGCAGATCTGGGATTCTTCATGCTCAGGATGTCACCGGCCACAGAGATACGCATCACAGCAGGATCCAACAAATATTCTCGCAAGGTCTTCAATTTCTTGGTGACCACCTCCGGGTTTTCCTTTAGTTCGTCAGCGATCTTGGGCAAAGACGTCAAGGTAGCAAGCAGTCCGTTTGCAATAGAAGGCGATTTCGACTTGTCAAACAGCATGTCAAAGATCGTCGACGATCCTGCGCTGTTGGCGGAACGTTTTCGTCGGGGCAAGTCTTGGAGAAGCTTGGCCACTACCACGAACAACCTCTCGATATCGAATACTCCGCGGGAAAGGAGGTCACGTAACCTATGAAAATCACAAATCAGCTAAAATGGTATATGCTTACGGTGGGCTTGCTACTTACCAACCGATTGCAGTGGAGTACTTGTCTTGTTCTACCTTGAGGTATACCTGGAACACGTCCGAGAACTCTCCTCTGAGTCCGAGCCCCGAATCATAATCCACGGTTAACTCGGTGAGCTGAGTCACTACCTCCTCATGGCCGATGACACCTTCCGGACGCTCCACCGGGAGGGAGAATAGCGAGGACTCGAACAACTTCAAGTAACTAAATTGGGCAAGATCATGAGCACGTGAATCATAATGTATTGTCACGCAGTGCAAGCACTCACGGCATGAGATCGGCTGGCAGGCAAGACGCATCGAATGTGACGCGAACGGTGACAAAGTTAGACTGAGGGGAATAAAGGAAGTCAGATTAGTAAACGGGTGAAGCGTCAGTACGATCGGACGTACTGAAACGTGAGCGAAATGCACGGAGTATGGCAATTCTTGTCCTTCCGTATCAACATGGGCTTGGACCCGTGGCGAAGCATTCCCAAAGGAGGCGACCGGGTTCACGGCACTGCTTAGTTCGAGGTTGCTGATCAGTAAGGCGCCAACAGGTCAAATATGCAATAATACGGACCTCTCCACGGGAACCCAGTCTATCTTGGAAGCCTAATTGGTATATCACGTAAGTTGAACGTATCTTTCTGGCAAAAACACCCTGGCTTACATCGGAGATGGGGAAATCAGTGATTATGTTATCTGGGATGGGTCGATCGTTCTCCTTCTGTGCGGCGGCCAGTTCATCCGCCTTGCGCTTCAGTCCAGCCTCGCCAAGCGCGGTCTTGGTGGAAGCCAACCTTTCCTTCGCTTGTTGGCTGATCTTTTCGACCATAGCCGCCGAGGGCTTCCCAACAATCGAGATGCAGGGCTGGTCGACAAAGTACCTAGACGAAGACAGCCTCAAACGCGTTAGGGAACTGGATATCTAGGGTGAAAAGTCGGTGTACGTACTTCTTCAGAAGGTTCACCCATTGATCGGCTTTCCATGTGAGGAGTGTTCGATATTGGTCGAGGTCGTCAAAGGTCCCTGGAAGGGATTTTGAGTTTACGTCCCCGTACAAGAAGTCTGAAAATCTCAGAGGCTCAGCGGCACTCCTTCTGACTGAGTCGCCCACTGTCCTTCTCACCAGTAATGACCGGGTCGCAGAGTACATCCGTCAAGCGAGTCTCCGCCGTAGCTAGCAGTTGTCTCCGATCTCTCTCGATGACGCTTCGCATGCGTTTCATGTCTAGTGGTCCTTCCTTGGCAGTACCTTGAGCGATATCTCGCAGAGCTGACCTGAGCTCGGAGGTCATCTTCTCAAGCATGGCTGCGGGAACGCCAGAGATATGACAGGTGATCTCTGAAGCGCTAGCTCGATCCGAAGAGTAGAAACCGATTAGGGTACACAGAGGCTTGGCGATTTCAATGAATCTCTTGTTTAATGGCGCGACTTCTGTATCGGTCAGGTATGTGGTAAGAATATCAAGAGCCTAAAGACAAGCTATCAGGGTCTGCAAGACAGGACATCATTAATGAACAGTACCTACCATTTCTTCAAGGTGATCGCCTGTCGGGTTTCCACGCCAAGCGAGGTACATCTCCCCCATGCTTTCGTCCTTGTCCATGAATTCCACAATCTCTTGCTTGTCTTGCTCAATCTTGGGGCCGGCAGCGGAAGCAGTCTCTAGAAAAGGTCGTTTCCAATCGGTAGGAATTTCAATCTTCTCGGAACCGGCTCGTGAAAGGATCAGAGGATCGACTTGGTTGTTGAGGACGTCCATCAGCTTTTCCAAGGGTATGGACCCATCGACCAGAAGGCAAACCTAGTGATCGTTACGGGTTTCAGATCGGCACCGTTCGAGAAAGGAGACGCGATGTGCATACGTTGTAAGGGCGATACGCCTTGGCATGGAATTCCCTGACTGAATTTCAGCATATCACAAAGTTCAGTCACGTTTCGGTTGCAAACTCGATGACAGTTCGGCAAGACTCACTTTCCTCTACGGTCAACTTTCTCAGGGCGTCCAGCATACCTCCAGTTTCCGATCGATAGGCGGAGCCTTCCGGGTACAGTTCCAGCTGCAATCTAGAGCGAGCGGGAGTGCATGAGTTCCCGACAGCGCGAGTCCGGCCAAGGTATATGCTCACTTGCGGGCCAATACAGTAGTCGGGTTTTGCTCGACACCCTGCATCTCGGACATGACGACACCTGCTTCTTCTCCCTTGCCATTGACATGGAACACTTCGGTCGTAAAGCCGCTGGCCGTGATTGTCGGATACAGAATATGGTCCAAGTAGACTAGGAGTGGAGGGAGACGCTCAGTTCCGAGCCTAAGGCGAAACTCATATGGCACGTACTGGGCAACATGTTCAAAAAGCCCTCGCTACCAGCCGTCGAGATGGTATACGCAGTGTCTATGCCGATCCCGGTTTTATGATTGGGTCAGATCTCAGTCTAAACAAATGCCGGCCAGTAGAATCAGG
Source organism: Filobasidium floriforme (assembly GCF_021052385.1). NCBI lineage: Eukaryota > Fungi > Basidiomycota > Tremellomycetes > Filobasidiales > Filobasidiaceae > Filobasidium > Filobasidium floriforme. Next base: position 27,611 of record NW_025763646.1, read on the forward strand.
CCTCACGATCATCAGCGGTCCATGCGTTCGTGCCGTCGCCTCCTGCCCGGTTGGCGAGGTTATCAAGAACCCCTTTGTATGGATAGGACTTCGAGCCCAAAAAGACCAGATGTTCCAGGGTATGAGGGCGACCAGTATCGTCAAAGATCTCGGTAGCAACAGTAAAGTAGGCGTTTGTGATGGGAGCCTTGTTGTTCGCAACGACCACCGAGAATCCGGTCTTCGTCGATCGATACTTGGCAACAGTCACCGGAGCGTAGGCGAGCTTGAACTCGGTGAGCTGTTCGTAGTTGCCAAAGTTGACATCGCTAGTAGGTACCATAGTGGACAAGGTTCTCTTGTTGCAAAGGTTTCCGCTCTGTAGATGAGTGGCTCGAGCTATTGCTGGCGTGATTTTGTTGCGAGAGCTCGGAATGAACGAAAGCACTTGACTAGTTGAGACGGATCTTGAGAAGGGTAATGACCTGACCGAGCGGAAAGACAGGCGTCCGAGCATTCACGGCGGCCAAGAGATAAGAAGACCGTGCGTAAGTAGATCTAGCTTGTTGAGATGGCGTACGAGCTAGCTTTGATGCAGGGAAACTTTGACACAATCCTGTATGTACATGTTTGTAGAATCTGTAGAAAGCCTTCTCGAGCAAAATCTGGGCAAACGCTGACGAGGCCGATCTTGTGTTTACAATGTCGCGCGAGGATCGTTTACAACCGTTACAACCAGGGCACTCGATCCTCTTGCGCCAGAGTTTGCCCTTCTCTCGGACTAGTACGCTGCCGGAACTATACCCCGGTCGACTTGGCTTCTCATTCCTCATACGATATCGGCTCGCGAGCCGGATCTCGTCGACCTCGGGGTGTAATCAGACTGGAACGGCTGCACCGGTGTCGACGATTCCGCAATTCTACTTCTCAAGCTGCGCCTGCTGGGACTGCCGTTCCCCATGTCGTTGACTCCACTCGGGCTGAGGAAATCTTTGCGTCCCGTCCTCGAAGGCGTCCGAGGTAGCCACGTCTCGATAGCTTGTGCGGAAGCTAGACCATTGCCATTGATACTGCTGGGGGCGGACGGGAATAGGGCAGGATCGAGCGCCGATGACGCTGGGGCGGGTGTGGCTGACCCAACCGCGAATTGGTCAGAGCTTCTAATCCCATTTTTCTGATGCGTTGAGGTGGCCGCAGCCTCGGAGGCCTGGCTCTCCTCCATCGCCGAGTCATGGTGCGGCACCTCGGCTGGAGGGAAGGGCTCCTTGATCTCCAAGCCACCCGCTCCCTCAAGGTCAGGGGATTCGCCCTGCACTTCGATCGCTTGAGCTTTGGCGACTGTGTGCGACTCGATCATACCACTCTTCGTAAGGGTGAGCCTTTGAACCAGGAATGGCGTATACTTTAGCCTTTCGGGCCGTAACTGTAGGTAACCCTTGTTCGCCTGACGTGAAAGGTATTCCCTGATTGACGGATGGTGAATATGTATGGTGTAGTCATCGGGCATGACGCTAGGTCCAGATCCACCGGTCTGCTGGGTTCTAGAAACGGCCTGCCGGGCAACACCGCCTTGTTCACGGTGTTGCTGTTGAGCCCTTTTCTTCTTGGCCATCAAGACCGCTGGCTCGTCTCGAATGGTGATCATGTCATTGGCCACTAACGTGGACAGAACGTCTTCAGACGTCATCGAGGTGGCTTTGCTGATGGCCTCGAAAGTGATTGGCTCGGCCACTGTGTCGAGGTATCGGAAGACCGCCAGTTTCCAGTAGTTCCTGTAAGATAAAGCTCCCAATCCCGATAAGGGCTTCTCCGGTGACCCTGTTCGGCCTTCCTTCTTGGATAGTAGATAACCTGTGTTATTAGCGAGGGAAGCGACGATGTTTTAGCGACCTCGACCACAGGTTCAGCGCGATCATCCAGGGTTTCTCACTAAAATCGATAAGGAGATTGCCCCAGCCCTTTCGTTGTCTGACGGGTAGCGTCATGATACAGCTAACGTTGAAATGGGGACTCCGTTTCTCTTTAGAGAAATAGCCAACGAAGCGAGCTCCTTCTTCGTCGACCTCGGTCATGACGTAGAACAAGAAAGGCTCTACGTCGTAGTACAGTGTCTTGTGGTCCAGGAACATCTTTGCTATCAAACACAGGTTCTGACAATAGATCTGGTGCTACGCGTCAGCTGTGATTCATGTCAGCGCGATCGATTCGTACACGAACTTTGTTCTTTCGGCCGTCTACTTCAAAAACCGAGACACTACCGTCGCGATATATCTCGTCTCCGGGAGGACATCGCGCACGACATTTCATCTGTATGAGTCAGAGATGAGCGTGAGCGTCTACTGCTGAGTCATCTCGTCACACCTTAACGTGAGCGGCTACTCACCTGATGCCTTTCCGCGATAAACCCCGACTTCATGTACTTGAGACAATACTCGCACAACCACAACCGACCGTCCGGGACCCTGGAATACTCTTCGGGGTATGGCGCAGAATACCACGTGTCGATGTCGTATATGCCGAATCGGATGACACTGATTTTCTCAGCCACAATCCGCCTTGCCGGGGTCGAAGGTGGACCAGAGAAAGGAGATTCCATGGCTCGCGACGCAGGCCTAGGCGAAGGTGCGACCGAAGGCAGCAGCCTGTCTCTGAGCGCGCGCGATCCGCCTTGTGCCTGTGGGGTCTCGGGAATCGGTGATGCCGTGCCATATACGCTACCAGCATCGCTGGGACCGGGAGTTTCGGTTTCTCCATCGTAACCATCGTCAACCTCATCATCACCTCCAAGCCGGATCTGCTCTCCGTTAGTCAGCCTCACCGTGTACGAGACTATGGTGCGGTAACTCACTTCGGCTGCTCGACGGGTTTCCTCATATAGCTGAACATCTGTCGATCCTATTTGAGTCTTGGTAGTGTCCGCGTCTCGACCCGTAATGATGCCGCCAAATGGTATAGGCGGTTCTTCCTCCTCTTGAATTTCGTCGCCAGGAGGACTGCCTTGCTCTTGACTTTTCCGCCGCTTCTTCGGTACTCGCTGGGCCATGGACTTGCTGATGATGGCCATTGAGGGCAACTTGATCTTGACGACATTGGGTTTTTCGATCTGATGATTGATTGTCTTCCGTTTGATTTCCCGCTTCGAATGAGATTGAGAGGCGATCTGCTTGGACTGGGACGGTCGAGCTTCCGCCGCCTTTCCCTTGCCGTTCGATTTGATCGCGAGCTTGATCATCTCCAGCGATTCCTCCGTAGGGCTGTGCAGTGAGACCGAAGGAGCCTTCGAAATTGCTTCGGCTGGCGTGTCGACCTCCATCGAATCAGTAGCAGGAGGATCTGCAGGTACTGATTTGCAACGCGGACATATCCAATCATCTATAGATGGACCTACGTAAGTAAATCATCAAAGTGACCAAACAGGCATGGACATACCTTTTGGAGCCACGGTCAATGGGCTGTCGCAAGATCCAACTTCAGGCGTTAACCGAAAGGATATCTGAATATATATACACGAATGAGACTCACGGTATCAGGCATCGGCCATGGTAACCTGCGAGTAGTGGGAATATGTCAACACCTATCCGAGTATCGCGGATCCCGGACGAGCTACATACCGCGATCACAAACATCACAGATGAGCATGTGCACCTAGAGTATTGGGCTGATCAACTCATCGTCGTCATCCCGGATACCCTCACCATGACTCACCTCGTCCTCCTGGCTCTGACAGGTCTCGCATTGCTTGCAGTCGTTGCATTGCCATGCGTAGGATAGGGCATTCCGGGCCAATACATCTCCGAACCCGAGGCACGTCGCGTGACCTACTCGGGCGCTTGATCAGTCGTTTTCCTCCATCTGAGACACGAACACAGCTCACCGGTATTCGAGCAATTCGAACAGGACAGCATGACGTCCATCTTGCCGTTGCCCTTCACCAAGTCGACTTCACCACACATGGTACAGGGAACCTGCCGAGCGCCCTTGTTCACGCTCTTGTTCTTGGAATGCTTGATTCTACCCCCGGTCTGGGAGTGTGAGGCCTTTGATGACGGCCGTGCATCCATCCGGGGTCTCCCGGGCTTCTTTGACGACGTCGATGCGTTTCCATTGGCCTGCGACGATGGACCTGCTTCTGCAGCCATAGGCATTGGAAGAGAAGCAGGAAAGGGTATCGGGTAGGGTAGCGATCCGGACTGGCCTGATGGCAAGGCGTGAGAGGCATACATTCCTTGATGTGGTGATTGGACGACGATGGTATCACCCGTCCAAGACATCGCTTGGTCCATATTGTCGTCGAGGTATGGGTTGATGACGTGAAAACGGTCTTGCTGTTCAGATCTGCCAGATGGCCCGCCGTTCATTGGTTCGTCCGGATAACCCTCCAGGGAGTAGTGACCGTTCGTCGGACGACCTAGTCCATCGTGGTATACCCCAGGCCCTGCAGGACCATCCCCCTTGAATGCGGAATCGGAACGTAGTCAGCAAGAGGTCGGATTTTCTCAACGGATGCCATCCCGACTCACATATGCATCATACCCTTGGGCGTAACCACCATCGTACTGCTGCAGATCTTCCGCATACCCGTTATGACTTGATGTAGTCCCTTGCTCGGCTAGAGCGGGGTCGAGAGCTACTCTGCTCGACAGACCAGCATCGATAAAGTCGGTATCGTCCTCCCCGGAAGCGTCCCGGTCGCTGTAGCCGTCCTCGTCTTCGTCCATCGATAGACGTTGAGAAGAGGTAGTCGGGGTGCTTTTTCACTGAAGAGCGTTGTCGTCCGTGAGAGCTTGAAGTGGGCAGGCAGGTACTTGACCGCGAGAACGCAGACCTGCAGAGTTGGCTCAACGTCCGCGTCGGCCGGCTGAAGTCAAGAGGTGTTGATTGTACCTGTTGCAATCTTAGTAGCCGGACGTCTATCTGTACGATGCGGACATGTCTTGAGGAGGATCGATAAGTTGGTAGCTGGTAGCTTTGAGGGTCTAGATGTCTGGATGGATGTGCGAGATGGAGATATGAGAGGCTAGATCCCAAAGCAGGCCATCTACAGTAGCTAGCTAGCTAGGGCGCGCAGGCAGGTCGCGTCAGGCGTAAGCTGGTGGAGACGACTCGCTCGGGATAATTAATAATTATTATATGATCACTTGATCCTCATCTGTACCCAGGTCGACCATAGTTGCCATACGTAGAGCAGCCAAGCATCCGGATCTATCGGTGATAATAGCAGTAGACAAACAAAGATGGAAGGCTTCGATCTTCCAATGAGCTTTGGGAAAAAGCCCACCGCGAAGAAGCCCTCAAAGACCTTGGCCAACGTCGCAAAGACTGAGCGTACAGTGAGTCGCTATCGCGGACGAACGCTCACTTGTCATAGCTAATAGTAAAATCATTCCGGACGTCAGCAAGATGGCCCTAGTCCTTATGCCAAGGCTGTCATCGGCCCCGCATCCGGCCCGTCGAAAGCAGTGCAAGATGCTGAAGGCGAAACAGTACCGGCCTCGACCGCCGTTAAGAAGCGACCATTCTCGGAGGTGGCGACGGGTCTGGACGATCCTGAAGGATCCCGCTCAATAAACAAAGAGGATGCGTTCGAGAGGGGTGCTGGAGCGGGCAGCGGCGAAGACGACGAGGATGACGATGAACCCGAGTCGGATCCATTTCCTATCAGTCATGAGGTGATCCTGAAGGACCACGAAAAGGTCGTCTCGGCATTTGCTATCGACAGTGCTGGAGCAAGAATTGCAACAGCATCGCATGATTACGATGTCAAACTATGGGATTTCGGAGGAATGGATCACCGGATGAAGCCTTTCAAGTCGTTCGAGCCCGCCGGAAACTACCAGGTAGGCTTACAGTCATGAATCGGGTATATGAGCGGTGGAAGAGCCAACTGGGCTTACATGAGCTTTCACGGTGTCGTCACAGATCCATGACGTCGCGTTCTCACCCGACAACCAAAGCCTACTGGTGATCAACGGGTACACTCAACCTAAACTGTATACCAGAGAAGGTGAAGACGGCGTGGTGTTCAACAAAGGTGACCCGTACATTCACGATATGCGTCATACCAAGTGAGCCTTCGAAGGCTTCTGTCGTAATCACATGCGGAGGGCTGATGAGCCGCTTTCTGAAGGGGTCACGTAGCTGACATTACCGCTGGTTGCTGGCACCCTCGACAATCGGACGAATTCATCACGTCATCAAACGACTCGACCATTCGCGTATGGAACACTGCGGATCGAATGAAGCAGAAAACGGTCATCGTCGCCAAGTCGAAAGAGCGGGGAGGCAGAACAAAAGTTACGGCCTGTGCATATAGTTTTGACGCCAAAACGATCGCTGGAGGTGAGTGGAGTCGCATATCTCGTGCATCATGTCGCATCCGCTTAGATGCCATGCTGGATCTTGTAGCTTGTGAGGATGGGACATTACACCTCTGGGCTACCAATTCGAACATGTCGCGACCATCGACGTCATGTGATAACGCTCATCAGAACTATACCGAAACCTCCGGCATCGTGTTCGCCAAGGACGGTCGACATCTGGCAACAAGAGGTGGAGACGACACAGTTAAGCGTGAGTTATTGTTACAATTGTCTGGGAAGGATGGCGAGCTGATCATCGGGCTCTGTAATTTGGTGTGTAGTTTGGGACACGCGAGCCATGCGGAGACCTCTATTCACCGCGACTGATCTGCCCAACATCTACCCCGAGACAAACATCATCTTCTCACCTGACGAGCGCACTTTGCTGACCGGTGTCGCCGTGAGGAAGGGGGAAGACAAGAAGGGGGAGATCGTGGTTCTGAACCGAGAAGACCTCAGTGAGAACCGTCGTATAACTGTCGGCAACGGAAGTGTGGTAAAGGTCGCATGGCATAGTCGAATCAACCAGGTGAGCTGCCTTACACCGAATCTTCGCTCGCTTCATGGCTGATCAAGCTGAAAGCATCTAGATCTTCGCCACCACGTCACTCGGAGCATGTCACGTCCTCTATTCGCCTCATGCCTCCATTCACGGAGCTCTTCTTCCGCTCAACAAGATGCCGAGGTCCACTCCGAGGGATGAGATTTTCGTCGCCCGATCCGCACCGGTTATCATTACCCCGCACGCGCTCTCTTCGATGCGCGATCAAGACTATCGTCAAAGTAAACGCCAAAAGGAAAAGGCGAGGAACGACCCTGTCAAGAGTCAGAAACCGCAGGAGCCACTGGTTGGAGCTGGAAAAGGAGGTCGAGTCGGGGCCAGTGCTACCCAGCATGTGGTTCAGTCCATGTTCAGGTAAGGACCGCTCGGGATAGATACCGTTTGGCGAGGATAACGTTCCAGACTGACTTTGGCTCTTCCCCCAGAAACACCATGTTGGACGAGGATGTGAGTTGCATAGCTGACAGTTTCATACAGCACCGCTAATTCGGTATCATGCGTAACAATAATCAATCTAGCCGCGAGAAGCATTACTCAAGTATGCCGACACGACCGGCTCGGACCCAATCTGGACGGGCGGTATGTGACGTATATTAGAGAACGGGGAGAAGTTACGTGACTGACTCGCTGCGATATCGATGAGTAGCGTGGACCAAAAACCAACCGAAAGCGATATTCTCCGAGGCGATACCCGAAGACGAGAAGGACCAAGCAAACAAGAATTAGAGGGATCACTTCGACGACGGAGACATCGAGATCACCTTGTGGCCGTGCCCATCACTATACAATACATAATGCACGACATTGTGCCACGACACCAATATCATACACATTGCCCTACTCTTTCTTCAGTATGGCGTTTGGGTCCCACTGGTCAATCCCCCTGGCCCTGGAGTGGGTTGAGGAGTCGTCTTCTCCTCCGCTTCCTCTGCTTCCTTCAACTCGATATCATCAAGAGGATGGTCGTCATCCTCGTCTTCCTCGATCAACGTCAAACGGTCTTCGGCCGGGTTGAGCTGTAGTTGCCTGTCTAGCATGTTGTCTTCCTCCGATCGCGAGGCGCGCAAGGCTGGGCGTGGACCAGCCGGTGTCGAGATCCCAGAAACGTCCATAGAGAGCTCACTACCAGACCAGTCGTCTCCAGTCTGAAACGAAGCACTGGGCGATTCCACAGGCGTGTCTGGTTCGAAGCTCTCCCAAGGCAATATCGCCGGTACGCGTCCGTACTCCCGCTTGATTTGCGCGATATCAACGTCAAAGACGATAAATTTTCCGGATTCATCTTTACCTGGCTCCACTAGACCTTCTTGATTCCATAAACGACCGGTTCCATCGACAAGTGTTTCCCCTGCGGCCAAATGGATCTTCTCGTCTGCAAATGGGACGATTTCTCCCTGGACGAAGAAGCGATCAGTATTCTGCGCAATTCATGTGATTTCAATGATATTCACCGTCGTGGCACTCGTAATAGCCCCAGGATGAGTCTCGACCCTTGGGACGGCGGATCGTAGGGTACGGGGAAAATTCTGGTAGTTGTAGCGGTGATCTCGCACGTCCTTGCTTGTGATCACCTTTGGCGCCGGTACCAAAGCGTCCAGGTCTTCTTCTTCCACTTCCTCCAGCTCAAAGTCCTTTTCGGCTTGAGTCTGCGAGATGGGCTCATCCGAATCTTCTATTTCCGTGGTCCCTGAGGTAGAGTGAGGTCCGCATGAAAACGGAACACCTTGTTAGCTCAGGGTCACCGTTGCGTCTGAGCGTGAACGTACCTCTCCCGACATCCGCCTCTTCCGGTTTCAAGGCACCATACCGTCCGGCAAGCACATCTGCCGAAGTCAAGATTTGATTCGCCTGGACCGCATCCCCGATAGTCCCGCTTTTAGCATCTGCTATGGCCTCGGCGACTTTGTTCTCCGTCTCGGTGGGTAATACTTTAGTCGGTTCCTCTGACTCCGGCTCAATAGATAGCGCAGGTGACTCGAACGACAAGCTTGACTCAGATTTGAAGTCCTGATCGACGACGATTGATGACGGTTCTGATTGAGTAGGCCTTAGTAACGCATACGGATCAGACGTCTGTATACCTCCTGTGTCAGGGTTGTGCACTGCAGGTGTCTCCATCTGGGGCGGAGACAACTTCGATATGGGAGGCGCCTCGACCGAGTATGAACCTGCCGCATCTGAGCTCCTCTGGAGTTGCATCTCTGTTGTAGCTCCCTTGATCTTCTTGGCTTGGCCCGGGTTCCATTCCGGTTCCGACTCGACAGATGGAGGACTTCCCAGGGGGGAGATCGCTTTTTTCAACGGGGAAGGCTTTATAGGCGCGTGGATCGTGCTGCTAGCCACCGATCGAGCTACAGGACCCGGCCGGACCTTGACCGTCTCCACATCTGAGTTCGTTGTTGGCGGAAAGTATGACGACGCCACTTGATCCAGGCCCGTTGATTCTGTTTCGCGCGTGGCATCTCCCGCCGGACCGTCTTGCTTCTTAAGTATATTCTCACTCGATACCGGAATGACATGTCCCGATAAAGCTGTTGATGACTTGCCGTTAGATCGAGACTTGCTGGATTTAGCTCTCATTTCTTCCAGCCGTTTGTGCAGCATCATGGGGTCGACAGAATGGCCTTTCTGATCATCAGCAGGAGCAAGCGCAGTCGGCTGCTCATCATTCAACTTGGTGGAGCGGGGAGGCGTGGCCACTAGTTCAGTGTCCGTTTTCATTCCAGAATGCTCCACCGCCTTAGTCAGAAGTGGCATCAGCTGCTCCTGCCGTCTATGCTCGTACTCTGCGAGGTTTCCGGCAGTCCTGGATTGTGCCGCTTCTCGAGTTTCATCAGCGCGCGAACTGCCCAGGGATGCATTCGGTAAAATTGCTTCCGAGGCAACTTGTCTCATCTGAGAGTTATTTCCCTTGCGCCATTCGAGCTCATTCTTGGCATGTTTGGCAGCAGTCTCATCCCGCGTGAGAGTCTGATGGTGTGTGGAACGGGCTTCTCGTGGTGGATTCTGGTTGGACATTGCCTCCAATGCTGAGGTACCTGGTTCGCTACCTGGAACTGCACAACGCTCGACCAAGTTCGTGGACGGGGGCTTGACTACCGGCACAATCTGGATGTCAGAGGCTAGTTCATCCAGCTGAGACAAGAACATAAACCTTCAGTCTCCTCTCAGTTGATAGCCAGTGGGACGCTCACGATATCAAGAAGCCCGATGGCCTCTTCCAGCGCCTCTCGTTGCACATCCCCGCTTTGTGCCTTACTCATTGCATCTCGAATGACACCGCGCAGCGAAGGAGTCCAGGACACACAACTACCAGTCGATTGATCGGTTTCATCAGAAAGGGCATTAACGCGAGGATCACTTTTAGACAGACGCATCTGACCTATCATGGTCCGAACTTCCGCTTCCAGGGGGCTCAAGATTTTCCCGTATGACGTTCTTGATCCTTTCATCGTATAAACCTAGCGTCACGTCAAGGTAGCCGAGTACTGCACCGCCAGCCATATTCAGAAAGGCTGCAGCAGAAATTTCAGTTGCGGCGCGGAGCGAGGCTTTGTACTGATCATATTGGCTTACCTCTCTTCACCGCTAAACCTCGAGTGCTGATCTGCTGCTGAAGAAAGCTATCCCAAGACCCTTGATGTAAGCCTGGATGTTCTAACATGACCGCGAGCTTGCTAAGCCCGTCAAGCAAGTCCAGCATTGCCTCCGGATCCGCGTGTTTGAAGAGGTCTTCAGCCCTCTCGAAACCGGCTTCCTGCTTGACAAACCAAGAGCCAAGCCAATACAGCATGGTTTCCTCATAAGTTTCCCGATATTTATCATCTTTGCGTTTATGATGACCGGCTCCCAGATCTCTAAGTATAGCTGTGGATACTTTTTAGCCCCGATCGACCCCGCCATCGCAGCAAGCTGACACGGCTTACACAGACACGATCCCAGAGAAGACAGAACCCGAGTGTGGAACCCTGAGCTAAATGATTGCCTTGAAAGCTGTTTCACATTTTGTCTTGCTGATACGATGGTTTCTAGGTGAGGATCGGGATTGCTCAGATGCATTCGTGGCCTTTCTTTAGATACCGTCGGTTTCTTGCCATCTGGTGCAGAGTCCTCCAGGTGGGAGGGCCGTTGACTATGTCTGCCTGGCTCATGTAACGGAGTGATCGGGAACACAATGTCAAAGACGTTGTGGGACTCGTGTCCATCTGTGGGCGAATCAAAATCAGATTGTTGTGTTGATCCCCCGGGGGAAGGAAGATTGACCACACTCCTAGTAACCAATGGTGCTCGGATCGACTGGCCAGAACCCCGCTCCGGCAGCTCGCGCTCCTCGGAAGCTATGTCGGGATTGTTCACCGTGTGGCTCGTAATACCATTACTCCGCTCTATATCTTCTTTGGAAGGCCAATCAAATGCTTGCGGTGGGCGTTGCATGTCCCAGTCGTGTTTATCGACGTTGAGATTCCCATGTGTGGCAGGACGTTGAGGGGATCTGCCCGGCGCGTCCTGGTGGAATGAATCAGGAACATTCGAACTTCCAGCAGGAGCTTTCTTTGGTCCCTTTTTCTTGCCTGCCTTCAAAGCGGCTACTCGAGCTAGCAAATCGGTCAAGCCGTGACTATCTCCAGATGGAACCTGGTCTGGTGATCCATGCGCCGCCACCTCCGCATCTTCAACTAAGGACAGTTTTCCCTCAGTAGAGGTCGGCGCCTTTTTGTACGCCTCGAGCAATTCCTGAAGACCTTGCGTGCCAAAGGCCTCTAGGGAAGGCAATCCAGCAATGATGTCGTTGGGCTTGATATTTCTTAGGTCAGCTCCTAGAGAATCCTTCAGACTGTGTACGGCAGCCTCAGCAGCGGCCTTTGCGGGGTCTTTCCCCTTTACTTTACCAGGCAATCTGTGTTTCACGTATTCTTTGCCAGCGGCGATGGCAGCTGTTTTGGCCGCGCTTGGAGCTTTGCTGGCGATCGAACCGAAAGGTGTGATTTCGGAGACGGAAGGTTCAATACCGGATAGCTCTCCACTTGGACTCGACATTTCATCAGTAGAGGGCCTACGGCGCCGTCTGCGCCGATGTTTTTGATCGTGCATGTCACCATCGCCATTTTCATCTTCGTCAGAATCGAGTGGTCCTGCCTTACCACTTCTTTCGTCTCTCATCTCTTTCAACATGGTCATGATCTCTCCCAACATGATTTCCGACTTCGTCTCAGAACGGCCACTTGCCAAGCTGAAAAGGCTATTGGAACGAGATCTTCGCGACCGCCCCCTCGACGTCTCGCTGAACGACACTTTTCTAGATCTCCCCCTCGACAATTCCTCATCGTGTTCATCCGTCCTCTCGGTAGGGCTGATGATTCGAGAGACTTCCCTGCGGAGACCATCAGGCTCGTTGTATCGACCTAGAAGACTGCGGAAGGAGAATCGACCAGCTCGTGGTGTTTGGGGCTCGGGATCCTCCGGAAGCACAGCGGAAGACGGCGGTTCAGGAGCGTTTGGGTTGTATGCCTTGTAAGCCCACATGCTTCTCGGCGGATTCAGATAGTAAGACCGCTCGACAATTCCATTGATGGCGCACCGATAAGTTGACTGAAAAGATTCTTCGCAGGTAGAAATACGTGCGTGCAAGGTATGTCAACGTGCAGTCGGCGTAACATCTTTCGCCTCCTTGCCCTGCGAATTTAGGAGCCAAGGCACAAAGGAAGGGAATCTGCTCATCCTGCCCCGCCAACATCAGCATGATATCATCTGGTATTGTATACTGACTACCTATCAGCTGCTCAGCTGATAACGCTTGCAATCACCCGACGCGATCATAGTCCAGAGGGATCCGGCCAAGCCACCGATCCACCGAAGCATAGGAAATCGAAACTTTAACACGTCACATGGATCACATAAGATTGAGCGGAAGCTAATACGTTGAAAATTTTGATAAGCTCATCCCCCCGATACCCTCACCATCGCTTCGTCGATTGTCCCTAACATCGTTATCATAACCTTCGCTGTCCGGGTTTTGCCTGCATACCAAACGATCCAGGCCTTCTCGACAGAAACATACGAACGGTCCGTGCGAAGGACGACGACTATACTGTCTTTCTGCAACATCCCGTCCTCTTTCGCGTCACACAGCCGTCCTCTCCCAGTCATACGTTCGAACGAGCTTCGTAGCCGGACTCATCCTACGTCTGTTCTCCCCGACGACCCGATCATCCCTGTCGCCGTCTCTTCCTCCCAATTTGTCACTCTGTTCGGCTGGTAGTCTCTTACGAAACGCCGCCTCTGAGAGACTGTGATTATACGTAGTTACTAGCATCGAATTTGTGGCTCTGCGGAGTGATATTCACGTCGAGCTATATCAGGGGGCAGACGCTCAGTGAAGCTCAGTGAAGAGCAGACAAACGATAGAGCCAGTCTTCGACGAGTGAACGCAGGGGCTCCAGAGCTTGTGGGACCAGTGTCTATCACAGCCTCGGTTGGTCCACAATCGTACGACCCAGAGGAAGACGCATTGTGAGCAGAGATTGGGCTCGTCTTGGTTGATCATGAATAATGTATATTGATTTGCGGCTGCACCTGTTTTCATAGTCAGCAGCCACCATATCAGACGATTAGACAAGAGGCAGAGTTGGTTCAGACGTGATACAGTCGAGTGTTGAAGACAGGTCCAGGTCACACAGGTAAGCAGAGCTGCCGCCAGCTTGTGAATACCTATTGCCTATTGCCTCTTTGGGAAGCATGTGTCACGCGGTGGAAGGGAGGGAGGGGGAAGAGCATTATGGCATCGAGAATCGCTTTCCTGAGACTTGCAGTGGACCTTGAGAGAGGCAACACACGACGTTGCGTGCTTGCTGCTGTCCGGGGCAGACATGCCGGCATTTTTTCTTCCGGCGACGCGCATCTAGCTCTGCCAAAGATGATCTGCGCGCGCGCGCGTTTCAGACTGGTCTTTGTCTCAAACGAAAACATACTTGGACATCTCTCCAGCTCTCCTTGCATCGTCACCATCCTTTCCTCCTCCGATTCCTGCTGTCATCGCATAGCTAGATTTTGATATGCCAAGGCTGACCAACATGTCGTGTTTCTTCAGGCCCAACCAAGATGCACGTGGAACCAGAGCCTCTGTCGCCCTTCAGCGGCGGAGACTACGAAACGAATGTCTACATACATCCTTACGATGCATTAGGAGATCGCGACGGAGACATCGAGATCGAGTGAGTTCCGAGAGATCGGAGTTTCAATTCCATTTGTCGCTTTTACTCATGTTTCTTCATGACCCAGTCCCGATCTTCTGGCAGATGAAGGGAACGGGCTCGTAGTCGACATGAGTCCGGGTCCAACTTGGCCGACTTCTTACGCCGACGATTACCATTCCTCCACTCAGCCCATGCATCAATACCAGGAATATCTTGCTTTATCGAACGATCCTATTCAGCAAGCCCTCAAGTCGTTCACTCAGCAAGCAACCATGCCGAATGCCCAAATCCAAAATGGTGGATCAGCCCATGCCATCGTTTCTCCAGCTCAGCTATTTCAGCCGTCTGCTCGCGCCGTGATCGCTCCTACACCATCGCCAACCATTCCAACCGCGTCTAGCGGCACCAAAGCCAAGGAGCCTCGAGCTCGAAAAGCGTCGATGCCTATCAAGGGCGAGCCGTCTCAAAAGGCTGCCTCGCCGACCATCGCCAATCTCGCTTCTCAAAGACCTTCCAAATCACAATCTCCTCCACTCTCGACGCCAACGACGAAAAAGGCTACCGAGACTGCCGCTTTCGACAAGCTCAAGAAGGACTTCCTCAATCCGAGCTCCAAATATGGCTGGCATGGCCGTTTCGAGGACGGAAAGACCAATCCTCTGGACGAGATGACCAAGTACATTTCCGACAAGAATATGGTCATGACTGCTACTCAAACCGCCGAGTTTGCGACTCTCGCATATTCTGGGATCCCGACAGCATATACACGAGCTTGGAAGACGCACGATCAAGGCCTCAAACTTCTTTCGTCTCTGCTCAATCGAGTGGTAGAGGGATTGACTGCCGCTCCGACCGGCCATTGGGCTAAAGCCGCTTACAAGATGACAGATGTGAGCTGATGAAAAGTAGGCATGAGCCGCACAGTGCACAGCTGAGTTCTGCATTTTTCAAACAGCTCCTCAAGAAGATCTCTCCGGCCTTAGACGAGTTGGGAAAGTATAGTCTTGTTGCTGCTATGCGAGCTGTTCAGAAAGCAGCCGGCATCGACAAAGGTGAGCTCCTCGAATACATCCTCTCTTCAACCCTGATACTGACGGCATGATAACAGAATTGAAGAAGTATGCCAGGGAAGGCGTTGAAGCTCTCAGGCAGGCAGCGACCCAAGAAGTCGAAAGCGACAATGTTACCGGACAGAAGCGCACAGCTCCTGAGGGGGACCAAAGTGGACGTAAGTACCTCGCTGCCTTGCGGCGCACGTCGCATCTTACAAGAGCTGATCGCAAAAGCGGATATGTCAGTCGCAAAAAAGCCCAAAGTGGAACCCCAGGTCAAAACCCTTGCGCCTCCAGCCAAGACGGTGGTCAAGGTTGCGTCCAAGAGAACGGATGGAGTAGACATGTCTGCGTTTGGCTTGACTGCGCCTCAACCGAAAGTCCGAAGAACCGCCGCTCCGCAGAAAGTTGACGCCATCAGCTCGTTATTGAGCGGTCTCAATCCCACGATGATGAACGGACAAAGCAATGCCAAAATGTCGCAGAGTACGAGTGCGGATGTGAAGCCTCTCCGAGCTAGCGGCAAGCCTCGCAAGTCGGTCAGGTGGGAACCAGAGGGTCAATTGGTCAAGATCAAGTGGATCGAGAATCGAGAAAGTGACGAATACGAAGTGAGCCGCCATCCCCGATGTCTAATGAGGATAGAACTGAGCATCCCGCCATGATTTGCAGTCGGGAGGTGCCAACATCACGCAACTTGAAGGGGAAGGAAGATTTATGAAACAACATGGACAGCTGGAGGAGCAGCAAGAGTGGTACGAGCCTTCCGGTATGTCGAGTCAAGCGTTGCCGCCATAACGCTCAATAGCTCTTAGTTGACCTCTTGCTCAATCGGTATCAAAGTTCTCGACGGGGTCAAGCCGATTGCAGAAGTCGAATCGGACATGCCGATGGATGACCAAACCTCGCTAGCGAACGCGGAGCTTGACGAAAATGCAGCTGGATTCTGGGACTTTGAAAACTTTCGGGTTGCAGATGCCAAAGCACGCGACCCGCAACCGGAACCGGACTCTCATGTTGACCCCACAGAAGCTCCTCTCGCCCCTCAAGCCCCCGATCTGCAGACCTTACTGTTGCAGTTGAGCCAGAGACAAGTTGCTAGTAGTTCTGCCGCCTCCGGATCTGGAACCCCTGCAGGGCTAGGCAACGGCAATGGTCATACCGTTCCCGGCTCTGGAAAGTCTGCCCCGTCACTACAACTTGACATGGAAAGTCTGTCCAATATCTTGTCCGCGGTGAGACAAACCGGACCTACAAGCGTTCCGGCGAGGCCCTCTTTCGCTTTATCTACCGTTGGCACGAACGCGCAGCCGTCTTTCAATAACAATCAGTACAGCCGGTACGACCAGCAAAGTTATCAGAATCAAGTGCCTCAGAGTTCGTCGTACAATGTGCATCAGAGTGTTGCCAACGCGCCTTATCCAAATCATAACGGATGGACACCACCGCAACATGATTATGGTGGCCAGTCTCAGCCAAGGCGGCGTGCTCGATTCGTTCCGGGTCAAGACTTTGGCAAATGCTACAGCCTAATGAACAGCGGCTTGTAAGTACCAATCAGGGACTTCAAACCTGAAACGAATGCTCAACCCAGGTCTTGTACAGCTGCGACAAGCCGCCTGGCTCTTGCAGGTTCTCGCATGACAGGTGAGGTGGCCGCCACCTAACCTCTCGGACGCGGATCAACCTTTTTCACGATTTTTACGACCAGAATCCCAAGTCCCAAGTAGATATAAGTCATAACATGAGCCAGAGTTCTGCATATTGTATCGAGACAGATATACATGGAGCTTTCACGCTCGGTATACGCTCCAAGCGTTGGCTATAGCATAATGCTGATCTTGGTATCCTGGCCCGTCCAATGACGACGTAGCAGGCCGTCTCGCATCTCCCGTCCCATAATCATACTGTGGAGTGTAAGCATGTTGTGCAGCGTACTCCGCTTCCTCGTCGTCGGACAAGTCGTCCGAGTCCTCTTGCGCAGGGTGTTCAGGGTACGTCTGCATCAGAGTAGCAGTCTCGGTGACGGCTTCGAATTCGGGCGGAGCGGTGTCGTCGACCTTCTCCTTGCCTTTGCGCTTGCGGGGTTGAGGTCGGACAGATGCGGCAGCTGCTTCCAGATCCGCGTCGGCGGCCTCTTCCGAACGCTTGGTCTTGGCCTTCTTTTTCGATTTCTTGGGTCCCACGCCAGCTTTCGCATAGTGCTTCCTCTTGTGGTGTCGTGTCATGAGCTCGGACAGGACGTCATCAGGGATTTCGGGCGTGATGATGTCCTCTTCTTTGTGGATGAAGCGGATTCGGTGCAGCTCCTGTTGTGGCATCGGCGGAGCCTTGGGTGCGCCCATCATCTCGAGGTATACTTGAATGTTGGGAGCAGTCTTGGCCGCGTTTAGAGACATCCTGAGCTTGTCCTGATTCTCGTCCAGCTTGAGAAGTTTGAGCAACCCGCTCGATCGAAGGCAGGCGCTACAGTTACAGTAGCCTTGACAACGAGGACAGATGAAGGTCCGACTATACTCTTCAAATGGAAAGTTGTATCTGGCCGGCATCGTCGGGGAATATCAGTACAAATGGCAGATGTTATCTTGCGGCCGATCATCAACTCACCTTTGCACGCAAGTGTTGCAGTATTTGAGGTTACACTGCGGGTCCTTGTTCCTGCAGCTCATTTTAGGCTTGTTGGACTTGCGTCGACACTGGTGACAAGGGTCTCCATCGATTTGGGAGTAATGTACCGGAGGAAGCTTTTCTGCCCGGGCCTTGGGCGCCAAGGTGGTGGCATCGGCGTCCATCATCTCATCTTCGTCCTCGGACTCGCTCTCGATCGGGTTTTCCGGTACAGGCGGAAGCTGACTGTAGCGGAACAAGTCTTGGACTCGTTGACTCCTGAAGATATGAGGGAGTTCGACAAAGGCGAGTCGCTGACGTTGACCGGAAGGACAAGGATCGGCAGTAGTGCCGTCAGGAGAATAGCGGGGTTCTCGTTTTCGCTTGGGTACCTTGACAAGCGGTCTGCCCCTACCCCGTTTGCTAGGTCTTGGTTCAATCTCCTCGGGAGACTAACAAAAGTGTGAGGATGAGCCCGATGTCATACAAAGGCTGGAGGCGGCAGTAGTAGACTATTACGCACTGGCTGATGTATCTCGCCCAATCCCAAAGCAGCCATGATTCGATTGTTGTGAGCGATCCTTGCTTGTCTTTGCGCCTCGTCTGAGCACATGAAGAAGGGGGTCAGCTCTCGATTGAACCACAACCAAGAGAAATCTGACAATCGCTGACTCACAATCCGCTTCTTCGTCGATCTCGGCATCGATGTCCCCGAACCCGCTCAAATCGATATCCATGAGCCCTCCCTGATTGTCATTCTCCGCCGGTCGCGCTGCCTCCAGCAAAGCCAACCTGTGCGCCTCCCTTCGGGCCTCTTCTTTGGCCTCCCTAGCCACTCTCGCTTCTTCCCTAGCAACCTGTGCCAACCTCGCCTCCTCTTTGCGTTTCTCCTCGGCCGCACGTGCCGCCTCTCGGATCGCCGCCTCTTTTCGCCTGATCAAGATTTCTTCCGGGCTCAGATCTGGAATCTTGCCATACCCAGCACCTTCACGTAGGAGGGCCTTGTCTCTTTGGGTATAAGCATTCAGATGAGCGGTCAACGAGTTGAAGGGACCTGCCGCGGCTTCCTTTTCAGCTTGCAATGCCGCTTCGGCCGCAGCGACCTTGGCAGCAGCTTCGGCAGCCAGCTCGGCCTTGGTCCTACGATGACGAGGGACCCAACCTGGTTCTCCCTTTTTCGGCCTCGCCTTTCTCTGCCTGACTCGTTTCGAGCCTTGTCCATCGGTAGTGGGCGTCGCGTCTTCGGCACCTTGGTTCTGTTCGGACCCTTCTCCTTCGGTCCGCGCGGTGGCAGGAGGCTCGCTTTCGGTCTGCTGATTCCAAGCTTCCAATTGTCCCGGCTCTGTAGCTCGAACGAGGGCCTGCAACCTGGTCGAATCGCCATTGGCATTCTTCAGTAAGCTGGGCGAGATTCCGTGCCTCTGCGCGTGGACCGCTTGGTCCTTGTCCTTGTCCGGTGCAGCCTCTCTAGCTGGTATGCTCTGTTCATGAGCTCGTCGATCGGTCTCGGACTCGACTGCCTCGTATGGTCGGGGTGTCTCGACAGAAGGAGGATCGTGGCTCAACCCGATGATTCGCTCAAAGACGACCGGATCGTAAGCCGGGGACGGAGCCACCGGATAGGCGTCGTCCTCTTGGACCGCAACTGCGATGGCGGGATGGGGCTGGGTATCGACATGCCGATTTGACGAGGGTTGTGCGGCAGTATTGGGTTGTCCTGCCCGATGCCTCTCTCCGTACCACGTTTCGCCCAATCTCGCCTGGTTGGCAGCCTGGTTGGTGTTGCGGGACGACTGAGAGGCAGAGGAGATGGCAGGTACGACAGGGGCGACGTTCGTAGCGGTCGCTCGGGGTTGTTGGGTGTACGTTTGCTGGTTAGCACGACCAGCTTGGAGAACGGAATTGGTGGATCGGTTGGTGAAATCGTTAGTCGCGTTCGAAGTGGTACGAGCCGGGGTGTAGGATGGCGAGATAGAGGACGACGAAGGCACAGGAGCGTTGGAAGAAGGTCTATCGAGCGTCTGGCGGGATGGCTGGTACTCGGCTCGACGAGCCAGCAACGATGACGCCGATGATGAGGTGATGGCAGCTGAAGCTTGTTGTTGCCTTTCGTACGTCTGAGCGGCTTCGCTGGCAGAGGCAAGGACGGGAAGTCCGGAAGCGGGTGGACCGTCCATGTCTCGAACCTGTCGAGGGACGTACGATCTCTCTCCCGACGCGTTCGTCCCCGCTCCCACTCCATTTCTACCGTTCGACCTTCCATATCCTCCCGTCTGATGCTGCTGCTGCGAGCTCGTCCCGTACCCCTTGTTCATGCTGTTACTATACTGAGCATCCTCCGCCATCGAGCGGTACCCAGCGATCGAAGCCGCCGAGGTCGGAGCTGTATGATTGCTCGCAACCGAAGTGGCGGGGAGGTATTGTTCACTCGACCCGTACAGACGAGGCGGTTCGACCCGGTGGGTCTGATGATTGCTGTTGTTGCTGTGATTGGTCGAGGTAATGTGTTCCCTCCTATCCACTTGATCTTGAGCATACCTCGACGTATACCCGTTCGATCCTACGACCCCTCCAGAATTCCCAGTTCGAGGAGCGGGTCCGACGTCTTGGTACCTCCCTGCGTAGTTGTGCGAATTCGAAACGTGTCCAGTCGACGATCCCAGTTGATGGGAGACGGCCGCCATCCTAGGATCGCTCCCGGTGGTAACACTTCTTGGTTGGCCGTGACCGTAACCAGGAGGATGATACATCCCGTTCGACATTGTGGTCGACGACTAGACGAGAGGTATCCTGATGTCTTCAAGATGCGAACAAGAGGTCCTCGCGTTCGACCCGAGCCGGGTTTTATTTAACGACACCAGAGCCGATACGTCTCCAAGAATGTACTTTGCGGTGTCACCGGATGAGTTTGGTGAGTGTAGTAACGTAGTAACGTAGTAACGTAGTAGCAATGCAGATGGATGGGTTGGATGATGGACGAATGACCCTTCTCTCCTCTTTCTCACTCTCTCCCCTTCTCGGTCTTCGTTTCGCGCGACTCGCGACCTGAACGCGCCCAAAAGGGAAAAATCAAAAGAACAAGGCAAAGCTGAAGGGGGGTCCATGGGCGATGTGGCAACGACAAACAACGACGTAAGGGTATAGATATATGTACAAGATGATGGTACAAGGGTTCGAGGTCGGAATCTATATCCTCATGTAACTGTTCTCGTCGATATCGGGTGTCGCGTCCCCACCTAACTCGAACCCGTCCTCCCTTCCTGGACCTGAGCGATATGCCATACGATGGCCGCCTCGAGCTCGTCGGGATCCAGGTCCGTCAACACATCGCTCTGTATCCCCACAATGTATGCCCGGGATTAGCTTCTCTGCGTGCGACGGGTCCGATTGACAAAAAACGCGTGGGGGTACGCACCTTGACGCCCTGCTTGAAGAGCACGACCACGGGCCCGCGTTCCAACTCGTTCGATTCCACCCCACACTTTGCCGCCACTTCCTCGCCCCTGCCTACACCGACGTCGACGACGAGATATTCCAGGTCGACCTTGTTCTCGGCCGCTTCATCCTTGGCCATCTCTTCAAACTTTTTCTCCACCACCGAGGGTTCCGCTGACGCTGACGACGACGAGCGGAAGAGGGCGATCGAGTTCGGATGAGAGGCGAGAGAGGCGTCGAACGAGGTGGGGTTGGTGATGATCATCAAGGACGAAGCCGTCGACTGTATCAGGTCCGATTGGGGAGTAGACCCCGACGAAGGTGGTGACGGTCCCGCAGCCTTTCCAGCGATCCCCGCCAACAACCCTCCGAGCCCCATTCCCATCGCGTTACCCTGGCTCCCGGCACCGCCTTGTCCAGAGGGACTGCCCACGACAGCCGCCCCGCCCGACCTTCCCGTGTACATGGCGTCGATCTGGGGTTTCATCTGTTGTCCGAAAGGGGTCGACAAAAAGTCGGCAGGGAGGCCTGTGGCGGAGGGAAATATAGGGAGAGATGAGGGGCAAAACAAGACGGGAATCAGCCTCGCTTCATCCTCGAATTGACAACCCCTGCCTCTGGTCTGGCGACTCACTGCTGATCCACGCCGGAATCTCGGTCCCCGTCAAGAACCCGACCACGTCCTGGGTGAACGAATTGCAGTTGAACTCCAACAGGTGATAGTTGCCCGCGGTGTACCTTTGTTTCAGGTCTGAGAGGTAATCGTCGAAAACGTCGAGAGGGATCTGGGTACGGCCGCAGGGGATCACGTGGAGCGGTTGGCCGTGCTATAGGGATGAAAAAGGGTAGAGGAGGGGGGCGATTGTGGGTTAATTTGACAGGCTGTACAGGCGAGGTTAGAGCAGGGACTCACATGTGATCGACCGGGTGCAGTCTCCATGACCCCTGCTCCGTAAAAGATCTCTCGATCCCATACGACGACCGAAGTGTGCCTGTGAAGTTCGATTGCAAAAGACGACCGGATCAGCAGGCATTCTCAGAACGGCTCGAAAGAAAGAGATGACCCGCACACCCGACCTACCAGATCCCATCGATCTGTCTCCCCGTCAATGGCAAGCTCAACGCCCTGGCGAGTCCGTTGGAGAGGTCGTAAACGTAGAGCTTGACTTCGGCGTCCGTCATTCTTTTTTAGAGCGAGATGAGATGTTGAGATATTCGAGAGGCTTTGCTATGCGATGCGTGCTAGACTGTACTATTAGGGTCTCGAAGGATTGATTGTGGTACGAGTTGGAATGGGTGATAGTCTGAGACTGGGTCAAGTGCAAGTTTACAAGTGTCGAACGACGATGATGAATCGTTGCAACTCTCTTTTTTCGAGCAACTTCTTCTAGCTTGCGCCTGCGCGCGTGCAACGAGCGGAAGCGACGATCACCGAAGACGGAGGGAGGCAAGTTCGCAGTCGATGTATGGTGTGATGATCTCCAGCATGCAGCGTGTCATGATTCAGGACTCAAATGCCAGCAACGTACTACATTGTGTGGGCTACGCTTAGTTCGTCTCCGAGAGATTATTGATGGCATTTTGGACGGTCGATCGCCAACTACTCTTATCATCGTATCGGCGAGGGGTCGGCTGCCGAAACGCTCGCGCAAACGTCATCACTCGCTCACTCGAGCGTCGATGGATGCGTCAAGGAGAAAGGGAGACCTCACCCCCCGTTACACCCCCACCTCCCCTGATGTACGTTGCGTCTCCTGAAAGGGCAGATGGACAAGGGGTACATGCATGTCTCCTCCATGTTTGAGCAGGAAAAAGGGGAATCGCTGGGATATCAGAGCGATTCACGTGTTGGCAAAAACGTTTTTATAAGCCCCGAGGTGATGGGTGTCCGCGCAGAATCAGGGGGATATCATCATATCAATTCAGATCGATCATCAGCTTGACATCCTCCATATCGTCTCTGTGATCCAAAATCAGACTTCGACGAGCTGTGTAACGTCCTCTATACCTTGGGAAACTAGCTGGCCTCACTCACCTCGAAAGATCGATCTCTGCCCTCGGATCAAGGTTGCCTTTTGTCTTTTGCCTTTCATCTCAGCAACCCACCCATCATTCGCCTCAACCAGCACCAACGTGTAACCTGCCCCACAATGCCCTCACCCGCCAAATCCGGACGGACCCTCATCCTAGGCCATCGAGGAGCGTCGGCTCATCTCCCCGAGAACACGTTGGCGAGCTACGAGGCCGCCATCAAGGAAGGAGCGGATGGGATCGAGTCGGGTGAGACTCGAACTTTCCGAACGGATGTTGGGTCGTCCTTGGGCTGTGCTCGATGCCGGACCTGTGTGATGCCGCTTATCGATGCTGACCATATGTTATTTTTTTTGGCTTGCAACCTAACTCTGTAGATATCCACAAATCTCGGGACAACGTGAGTATCGGGTCATATCATCACGCCCTTTCGGTCCCTTTCTCCTTGGCTCTCGACTCCCTCTGAACAAAAGACGACCCGAGATACTGATACGATTCCCTCCCTGATGTGCCGACTTCGCAGCGCCTGTTGATGTTCCATGACCCGACCCTGGATCGGACGACCAACGGGACAGGCCGGATCAGGGATCAAGACTGGGCTGGGGGGATGGAGTAAGTAGTAGTAGGAACATGTCATCCTTCTTTTTCGGACATTTAGACCCTCGTCGCGTTGACGTTTGTGCTGATGATGTTCGCGCGTGAATCGCTAGACATGTGCGGACCAAGGCGGAACCGGTTCAGCCGATCCCACTGTTTGAAGAGCTCATAGAGCTGCTCATGAGGGTGAGCACCATGCAATTGCCGCTTGAAGCGAGTCTGAGCTGATCGACTTTCGATACATCTCGATGGGGCATACTTTCAGCCAGAGAACCGGCACCTGGTTCTCAACGTGAGTCTATACCTGCCCATGACTTTGATGTGAATCGCGGCGCTGACGTCGCCCTTCGACTATAGATCGACGTCAAGATCTTTTCCGTCCCGGACGAGATCTTTCCCCTCATGCACGACGTCATCAGCTCATACCCCTCTTACGAGACCGAACTCAGTCCACGTCTCATCCTCGGTCTCTGGCACCCGCTCTTCATCGCCCCTGCCAACCGGTACCTCCCCTCGCTCACCAAGTTTCACATCGGTCTCTCCACCCACCTCGCTAGGAAATACTTTTGGGACCTCGACGGATTCAGTATCGCCATGCCCATGCTGACGAGTCAGGACGGGCAAAAGTTCTTGAGGGACTGCAAGGCTGCGGGCAAGGGGATCATGACCTGGACGGTGAACGATGGACAGGACATGAGGGTGGCGAGGACTTGGGGGATCGAGTGGTTGATCACCGATCGGGTCGGGTTTGCGGTCGAGGCTAGGAAGCAGGTGAGCCGAAGCAACCGGATTCCAAATTTCGAGCAGAGATCCAGGGCTGAACATGCATGTTCTCGGTTCGGCAAGTGGGAAGAAGATCCCTCTGTCCTCCAGATGGGTATGCTTGAACAACTGCGCTGGAGCTGGTCGAACTGGAAGCACTATAGCATACCCCAGGTAGGTCTCGCCCCCTCTTCCTCCACTGTCCCGGAACTTCCGACGCGCTTTGACTTCCGGGCTAACCTATCCCCTCTCTCTACACGGACCGTGGCACACTATGGCCAGGCAATGTTCCTCCGCTGGTTCGAAGACAACCTCACCAAGAATGCGTTCAAAGCGGGTCCGCTCGAAGCCTCTTTGATCAAGCCAAAGGAGAGAGAAGAGACGGAGGCGATGATGGTGGATCTGGATCGGGCGGGAGAGGCGATGGCGAGGTCGTGAGCGTCAGGGGTAAAGTGCGAAGACTGTCGGCGGAAGACCCGCTTCGGTCGGCAGTTTGGACGATTATTTTAGATGCGAGATGGCTCTGTATGTGTGTTTGTGTGTATTTGTGTATATGTGTATGTATTTATGCGGTTTTACGCCTAGGCGTCAGCCTGTACGCTACTACAGGCAGGATCATCTCCTCGGCCGCTTCTCGACTCGAAGTCTTCAAGGTGACAGTCCTGTGCGTATGTTCCGCAGCAGACAAGTCAGATGACAATCTCTGTCTTACGGATGTCACTTGAATCACGACGACAAGGAGACTGGGTGGAGAACGTGGAGTTCGAGGATTTCTCAAGACAGCAGGCCAGTCTTTTCACTGCGCGAGAGGACTTCGAGCGGTCCAAAGCTTGTCCTTTCGTTCCGCGTCAAGTCAGATAAGGTTCCTCGCCTTCCGAAACCGGTCCGCTTGAATGTTCATCCGTTCATCACATCTAGTCTGTCTCCTGTTCGTTTTGACCTGTCAGGAAGTTGATTCGCTATGTCGGCAGGAGACGCCTCAGGCGAGACGCTCCCATCATCGGCATGCTAACAGATCTGTGCTGACGTTAACTCTACGTCGAGATGATCTCTTTGTCGATGTTATTGTTATATCCTTCAGAGGAACCTATTGCCCGCGGCCTGTCAAGTTGGGCTGAATCTGGGTGGGGAAGCCCGACTTGGCACATCTTGCTTAGGGGGAGCAAGATGAACCAAGGCAACTCGATTTTGCCTAAGGCCACCCAGATCCGAGCATTCCGAGCCCATCCTGATGTTATTGTACATCTTGGTCACATCGTAAGTAGTGCTAACAGATGCTGGAGTTGCGGCCGATATGCGATGAAACCGCAATCAAATCGAACTGAAGACATAAAATCAGTGAAAAAACGGTTCCGGAGAGATCTCAAAGTAAACTCTCCGATGGAGACATACCAAGCATCACAGACCAGTAACTACCGACACGCGGGGTTGGTATGAGCTTTCACCCTCCGCCAGCTCGGTCCAAGATGGATCACCAGTAATCGGCAGACTCGGCGTAAATGGATATGAGCGTAATATAAACCGATCATAATATAGCTTGTCCAATATCCATGTGTCGTTTCATTTATACCATTTCCAACAAAGCCGCTATTATTATGTATTACTCTTCATGGTCTCGCCCTCTTCCCCGCTGGGTCCGCTCGCCAACGACGACGAAGTGCTGGGCTGGTGCACGACCCCGTTGCCCGTCAACCCCTGACCCGAAGCTCGTTTCCCCTGCATCCTCGTCGAACCGTGAACGCTTCCTCCGTTGGGGCTATACGATCCACTTCCGCCCGATCCTGACCCGGAACCCGGCCTGGACCTCGAAACGTTCGAACCTCCTCCAGCGAGCATGGCAGATCCAGGATGATACCCCCCGAAATCGTTCAAGCCGTACATGGATCCCCCTCGCGGGGATGTCGGGGATGTGAGGTAACCTTGCCTAGGAGTGTTGGGATCTAAGGGAGTGGGCATCTGAAGATTGATTCCTCGGCCCGAATAACTGTTTCGCATCCCTGCCGAGTGGGACCTACTGTGATGCGGGTTCCCTCCGGTCGAGGGGTAGTAAGGCTGCGAGTAACCTTGAGATGGGTTGTAAGACAATCTGGATCGAGGAGTGGATGGTGCGGATCCCAAAGTGTCGTTTTGTGCAGGATAAACATCGTTCAGTCCGGTCGTCTGGATCGGAGCAGGCAACTTTCGACTCGGAGAGGAGGACGCTGTTCTCTGGCCAGACTTGTCGTCAGTGGCAGTCGCCATGGCGGCTCCCCTCAGATTGGTGTTCGAATTCGAGCTCGATCCCGTTCCTGCACCCCTTCCGAGGGGGGTGCTACTGCGCGAGCCTTCCACCGAAGCCGATGTTGAACCTGATCCTCCACCCGATACCGCTTCGTGCTGAAATAAGAACGGGCCTTGCGCAAAGTCACCTGATCCGCCCTGTTGAGATGGAGGGTTGAAGTATTGCCCTGGTGCGACGCTCCCAGAGGGTGTCAGAGGCTGGTCGTACGAGAACGCCGGACCCAAAGGGGTCGACGGTCCAGAACCGGGCGAGAGGGGTGAAGAAGAGGTCCTCCGTCCATAACTAGGATAATGGGCTGGGAGGCCTGGGACGTAGACTAACGGTACCAACGGAACATCTGGGTCAGTCCTTTTCTCGAACAAATTTCTCTTCCGACCACCTCGTACTCACGAGCCGAATTGCTCCTGTCGAAACCCATCTTTTCGTTCCCTCCGTACGCGAGCACGTTGCTGCTCGCCACTCCGGCTCCAGCGGTGGGCTTGTCATCCCACCCGCCTCCGTAGCCCGTCCCCAGCCCCGAAGCAATCATGTCTCGAGGAGGTCTAGCGGCGGTAACATCCGACCCGATTCAGCGACAATGTGTTTCGCAAAGGAAAGGCAAAGGGGGAGGTGCAGACTTACGGAAGGGGATAGTCCTCGCGATCCCTCCTCGCCCGCCTCTTTCTCCACAAGAACACACCCAGACCAAGCAACAACAACAATCCCACGGCCCCGCCTACGATCCCTCCGATGACCCCTCCCGAGAGGGTCTTTCCATCGTTCACGCCGTTGCCGTTTTCGGAAGCACGCGAGTCGCCTGACAGGCCCGTCGAGCTAGGGTTGGAAGTCCTGGAGCGGAGCGTTGCCGAAGGTGCAATTGGAGTCGATGATGTCGAGGTGGGGACATTGGATGAGCTGGATGATATCAGAGTTGACGAGGACGAGGAAGAGGAGGCAGCAGAGGAGGAACCCGGGTTCGTGGTCACCGTCGACACGACGACTGCCGGGCCAGAGCTGGACGCCGCTGTAGAAGAAACCGGTGCGGGCAGAGTCGATGTGAGGGTCGTCACCGCTGCCGGTCCAGGAGAAGAAGAACTACTGGCCGCAGCCGAAGTAGGCTGAGCGGCCTGAGACGTAGACGTCTGTGGTCCGGGCTGTGCATTCGTCGTCGAGGATTGTTGCGCGGCGGGGGAAGAGCTCGTCGATGCGGCTACAGGAGCTGCTTGACTAGACGACGAGATTGTAGGTGCAGGACCAGGAGCCTGGGAATTGGATGATGCTTGTGCTTCGCTCGTAGCTGCTGGGATGGTCGGGGCGTTGACGCCGGGTACGTCCGAGGCCGTGGTCGCCATGGTGGTCGTGAAGGCAGCAGTGAACGGTCTTTCGAGAGTAAACGAGTGTAGATGTGATTATGCTGAGACGGTGATTATGAATATGATGAAGTGATGTATGGCTCTGCAATATGGTTGTATGTGTGTGTGTGTGTGTGTATTCGTGCTGGTCCAGATGTCGCAAGACTTGAGGTGATTTGTATTATTGTTGGTCCAACTTCTACTCGCTTTCAGCCTGTGTGGCGTCGTCGGTTCGTGTTGTTTTTATCGCTATTTTCGAATCTCAAGAAGGCGAGGGAGGTTCAGGGCCGAACCCTTGGCTGAGGGTTTCGCTGAATTGTCAAAGTCACACCAGATATTATGATGAAAGGGTTTGCGTGAGGGGATGAGATGTGAGAGATCAGTCGGGGTTGTAGCGTTGTAGATGAGTTTCAACGACGATGGATGGTCTGCGCAAACTCGCGACCTCGAGGTTGAAAACCCGCCCCACGCTTCGCCGGCCAGAGTCTCCCTCGGGATCAATTTCTGATGAGAGAAAAGGTCGCCGTCCTGCTTCTGCCGCCCCTGATCGCCCACGTAACCCACCCGACCCCACGCGAGGTCCAAGACACTTTCTCGGCTCACCATCACGTAATCCTCCTCTTCCTGCACTGCTCTCTGCCTGACCGGGCGCCTTTCGGAACCGGTGGCGTAGAAAAATCCCCGCGGAATCCCATGGTATCGGGATCAAAATATACCCGGTGGCATAGCCCTCGACGCAGCTCTACCATAGCCCTCGACGCAGCTCTACCCGTTTCACCTTGTCGACGTTTCGCAGTTTCGTAGTTGGCACACTACGTCCGTCTCGGCGCATCGTGTGATCGCTAGATATTCGGTAGCTTGGACTTGGCAGCCTGCTTTCTAGGCCGTGCCTGCGCTGAATTCTCTCCGAAGCAAATCTGGCGATTAACAGTGTTATCGTCAGTCTGCTCGTAGCTGCTCATAAAGGTATGGACATTCGTTATTGAGGTGGTCCGATGTACTCGATGTACAGTGCCTGCCGGCTACAGTGACGATGGAAAGGTTCGTCACCGATTTCGGATGGAGTAGATTCGTATGCATCCTCAACCACGGCTTGCCTCGCAAATGTCAAGTCACGGGCTTCTTTGAAAACGAATCGTAAAGGGTTGATCACCACAATGAATCGTTCAGTACTCGAACTCGTACCAATGGTCGAAAGCCTACCAGACGTCACTGATGTCTTAGACGCAAGTTTGACATCGTAATTAACGATCATGTTGCTGTTTCGTACGCGGCTGCTCGATCGAAGAGATGACCCGAGCAAACAGCGAAATGAGGATGCATGTATCCGGGACAAAGCTGGTCGTCCCGATATTTCAAACGTTCATCGAATCTGCCTCGTCGAGAAATCCGTATATCTCGCTACTGGCTTCAGGGACATTCATTCAATAAGAATCGTCTTCAGAACCCCATGGCCGTGTTCTTTCATGCTATCAAACAACTCAAGGCAATAGATCTCGGGAATCATGATGCTGTATCGATCGACGAAATGATACAGACGTCTTGACATGTCGTCTGCGACGCCCGATAGGATCCACCTCGCCGCCCATTCTGTCCGGAAATAGGCGGGATCGTCCAGTCGGATCATCTTCAATGTAGATCTGGCTTGTCCGAGACCGACGATCTTATCTGAAGATCCGGATGACCCGAGACGAGCGATCATCTTTCAAAGATCCGGCTCATCCGAGACCGGTCCGCTTCATCGAGGCGATCCGGCTTATCCGGCTCGAAACCGAGTCGACACGGTGTCTGCGACGACGAACGACCATCCCGAACGCAACGAATGTGATCAATGATCATTGGAAGGCTTCTCAGTGGGATCTACCATGGTGCCGGAGATCCCGCGTCTTGATGTAGTCCTTGAGCAGCTCCCGGTTACTGACGGCCATGATCAGCAGTATCGCTTGCTTGTCATTGAACTCGAGCGAGATGTCGTATTGGTATGTGAGTTGCGGAGCAGCTGGCTTGGCGGGATGCTTCTGCTCGATGGGGACTCTGATCTCCAATTTCCTAGTGTTCTTGCCAGAAGAAGCGATGATCGTCTTCTCAGTCTTGTCGTGATCCATAGCCAACTCAACTCGGAACGACCAAGCCCTGCCTTGGAAGTCTGTCCGATTCGCTTGAGGGTTGCCTTGTAATGGACGAGGCCATTGACAAGCTCATGGCAGTGAACAAGGACAATAATCTAGTTGCTCAGGCGGTCACTGCAAGCGCCAAAACGAAGGATCAAGCCAAGGACGCCGCGGCTTGGGAGCATGACAGGACAATCACGGCCTCCTGAACTTTTTCCTGGATCGAATCGAGGCACACAATCTTACCGGAATGGTCGGCGTCCTCATCGAGGGACGTTTATTGGCCTCGTCTGCCTGGGAACATGACACTTTCCCCGGATTGGCCTCTGTCGCCGTTGATTTCGCAATGGAGAAACGAGTCGTTGCAGGTCTACTTCAGACGCCGAAGGTCTGTCCGATCTGCTTGAGAATTGCCTTGCAATGGATGAGGCCAAGGACGACCTCATGGCAGTCAACGAGGAGGATGATCTGGTCGCTCAGGCTGTAAATGCAAGCGCCCAGAGGAAGGACCAAGCCAAAGACGCTGCGGCCTGGGAACACGACATCGCCCGGTGGAATGACCTTATGATGAGCCTCCCATCGGCCGGCGACGAAAAGGAGGAGGAGGTTAAGGAGATCAATCATGATCTTCACCTTCTGGAGAAGAGATTGAAGCACAAGACCGGGATCAGTGTATATGCAAGATGGATTGATGGCTGCCACTCTTCAGCTCGACGTGTCCCCATGAACTTCATGCAAAACGAAATGTAGCTCTCACAAACAAGTATGACGATGATTCAGACGAACAAGAAGAACGCGCAGACGATCGAGACGTGCCCGTGACCCGTAAGCGATATTCGAACAGGTCATCTTGTATGGCCCAGAATCCTTCGGGTCTACGACGTTCTCGACGTCGAACAGGTATGACGCCAGGAAAGCGATGACCCATGTGGAAGTATATTTGGTTGAAATATGGCGGTATGTACCCCTGTTTATGCTTCGTCGTCTGCGATCTTGTAAGCCCCATATCAAGCAGACGACACGAAGACTTCGTGAAAAGGAAGCACAAGTGAGTAATGGGGTTCCTCAACGGGGACATCTGCACGCATGCGCTGGAGTGAAGCAGACGCTCGGTTCTGGGTGAAACCGCGATATAGCTCGTGGAATAGACGCCTCAGCGGACGTCGTGAAGACATACAGAAGGGAAAATAGGTGCAACCTCGATTGCAAGTCTCAGAGGCCTTTTTCTGAGATCGTAATACCTGAAAAGGACCAGCCACATGATGACTAGCATGGCGGTCCGAGGACGCACAGCAACCTGGACGCCACCTATCCGCGCCTTTGAAACCTTCTTGCCCGCGTTCGGCTGGTCAATCTATCACTTGTATAGACTGGTCACAGTACGATAGATGGACAGGGCGGCAGGGACGACGTACGGGTCACTTTGTCAATTAGAGAATACCCTGAGCCCAGTTCTATGCATGACTAGTCCCATAGTGAGCACAGGTGGGGTGGTATTTGCTGGTTGTTGACATGTGACCGGTCTATTTGGGAGGGATCGGAGGGACGAGATGGGGGCGCGGGCGAGCGCGGGCTTAAAATGACATCACCACTCACCCACTCACCCACCCATATCAAGTACTTCACGACCAGATTCATCGTTATCATCATAGATTTACTGGGTCGTCAGTCTACAGCTAATAATCAGAAGGAGTACAGATAGGGCCAGCTAGGTCAGTTCCACATCCTTTCTCTAGAAGCGGGTCCATCGGCTGACGACTTTGGCCTCATCGACAGGTTTCGCGACTGGTCGACCATGTCGTTCCCAGGCTATGCCCTCCCCATCGAATTGCCTCATGCTACCGTACGGTCAACATCGAGGTCGAGCAACAATAGCGAATCATCAAGGACCCCTCAGAATGCTTTCCCACCTCAGCAAAAGTCGTTGGAGGAACACGTCCGTCAGCCTTCCCCCGGATCGACATCGAGACCGCATTCCAGGACGAGCAGCTCGGCCTTTAACCCAGGAGCGAGTGGGCCCAGCGTAGGAGTATCTTATCGCAAGGTCGAATCGCCTCGACCGACCATACAGACCCGGACTTCGAGCGGTCCTATCAAGATCGTCACGGATAATAAACGAGCGAGTTCTCCCGCTACAGCAGGATCGAGCAGAATGGAAGACGATGCGGTGACGTTTTCGCCCGAGACGACCTTGTTGCCCGCTCTCGAGGACGATAGGGGCCGTCATCCACGCGCCACTTCCTTCTCTACCATTGCGTCTACCTCGTCCAATAACGGTGCAAGCCAACATGCCCCAGCTTCCGACCGCCAATCTACCCAGGGAGCTCTTGGGATCTCGGCCCCACCATCTGCCCGTGCTTCGTCCACCTCGTTGGCAGCCCCTTCTGCCTCCCGGCCAGGCCCTACGCCTCACCACTCCGTTAAACCTCTATCATCCAAGGATATTCGACTCTTGCAAGAGAGTCTCCAGATCTCTCCCAACCACGTCTCACCAGGTGGAACCAGCGATATCGTCACTTCCCCCTTGTCCAGCACCGCCAACCATCCCTTTGGTCAAGGTACCGGACAAGACGGGACGACCACCCCCGGCGGGACTCGCCATCGATCGAACGCTCAGACGGCTCATCAGAGCGGGACTGCTACGCCCCTGACGACGGAACATAATCGAGCCAAATACGAGGCTTATCGGGTCTTGCTCGAGACGGGAACGACGAGCCTGATCAGCCAGGGCGGCACGGAAGATCCGTTCGAAGCTGGGGAGGGCAAGAAGAAGGAAGTCGAGGATGTCGAGGACGAGACGACGGATGTGGGTAAGCTGAGAAAGGCCTTGAAGGCGGTATTGCACGATGCAGAAGATCTGGTGAGTGACATGAGCTTCTGCTCGTTTCGACGACATAGAGCTCGATCCGAAAAGCTAAACTTCGCTTCCCGTGCCGATCGTATAGTCTCGGCAGAACCTCGCTCTCCGTACATTGCAATCCGACCTGGAGACCAAACTGAAGATCACCATGTCCAACCTTCAACTGGCCGAGATGAATTCGGAACTTCTAGAAGAAGCCCTTAAGCGAGGCGGAGAGGGATTCGCAGGCCGAATGGGCCCTGTTGTCCATCACGGCCAATACGCTTCTTCCTCGATGTCCGAAGCGGCCAGAAACGGGAATCAACCCAAGACGACGGTCGGTTTCAAGAAGGACGTCGTCAACTCGACCGCTCCTGTGCGACATAGCATGGATTCGATCGCGGTGGGCTACAATCCCGCCATGGTCTCGGCCTTTGGATACGGTGGGATGCGAGGTTCGTTGGCGGGTGCGATTGCGAGCGGGAACAACAGTCCGGTCAATTCGAGAAACGTCTCGCGGGCTCCCAGTAGACAAGGGAGTGAATCAGGCCGGGAGAGGGAGAGCTCTGCACCGGGCGTCAAGGTTCAACCACCAAGTCGACCACTGAGTGCCATCCCGGCTGGATACGATCCGAACGCTCGTCCTTCGATGACTCGGCGTAGGAGCTCGGACGGTATGACGGGATCGGGAACGCCTGGTGCAGCCGACGTTGCTGAAGGCGGGGCGCGATCCGTCTCGGGTCAAGGTCCACCTAAACCCAGCCAGCTCACTCGATCCAACACGCTCAAGGCGACTGCCATGCCCACGCCTCGTCGACCGACCAATGCTCGACCGCCCATGGAACGATCAGTGACTACCGGACCTGGATCGGTTCCAGGCGATCTTACCTTCTCGGAATCCCTCGGCTCGGTCGGGTCAAGCTTGGGGGGTTTCTTCCGCAAGAACCTGGAGAAGAACGGTGCTGCTGCAGGTTTTATGCGCGAGTTGGGTCTGAACCAGCTCAAGATGCCTGATCTGAATAGCTTGCCGATCGCCATGCCCACTCCTGGAAGCATGACGCCTCGATCAGAATTCCTCGCTTCGAGCCCGCCGACGTCGACACATTCGGTACCCAAACCGATCGGCAGCATGCTCGAAGGCCAATCCGGACCCAGCTTGGCAGAGGTGCAGAAGCTTCGAGCGACCCTCGCACAATCCCAGACCACGCTTAAAGCGTTGACGGTCGAATTGGACACCTTGAAAAAGGCCAAATCCGATCTTGAGTCGGAACTGGAGTCGCTCTCACAGGCGCTCTTCGAAGAAGCCAACAAGATGGTCGCGGAAGAGAGGAAGAAGCATTCGTCCTCGATCGACGAGATCAAGCGGGAACTCAGCGAAGTGCGGGAAGAGCTCGATGAGGTTCGTAAGGAACGCGAGGCGGTCAAACGTACGATGGTCCTGCTCGAAGGTGGCAGCTTACCGGAAGAGCGCAAATCGGAGGAGGTCAAGGAGGATGGGAGCGCAATCTCGGCTGAAGGTGAGTTCTATCCGGTGCGAAAGCTTTGGTTCGTACGACTGATATCGTCGCCCATATTTTTACTCTAGCTCCCACGGCACCTGCCCCTAAGCCGCGGGTCGCGACCGCAGAAGAGGTCGAACAACTCATGAAGCGAATGGAAGAGGACTTTGGAAAACTATAATATCACGAGAGTCGTACTGTTTCAGGCCGTCCCGACATAGATCTGTTCGGGTGTATCAACAAAACGTACAAACATATATATCCTCCACCTTTCTTACTTGGTTGACTAGATGCCGCCAGGGCAATTTTTCAACCTGAACTGTTTCGGCAGGATCTTCAACAATTGTGCAACATCGTTGAAAGCATACCACCTAATTATGGATACAGAGTATTATAGTTACATATGGATACAACCTGTGCGAGCTGCGAGTACCCGTAAATAAAACCCGTCAAAAAGTCGAAGTAATGTTGTTTGAAGGCGGGTATTGCGTGACTAATCGTATTCGTGCGGAATGCAAGGCGAAGAACAGCGGGCCTTGGCGATAAAGTTCGTCTTCTGGCGTCTCGTCGGTCGAGTAGAGGAAAGCTTCACGGATGGCGACCAGGTTGGCCTGCATCTCTTCGACTTCGTCTAGCGGAATTTCCCGCAAGATGTCCTCGATGTGGTCGAGATCGGTCGGACTGAGTCGCACGCTGAATTTGGACCAATCAAGCACGTCGGCGAATGGGTAATGTGTGCCGTCGGCGAGAAAAACGGGGATGCATCCCGCATAAATTGCGTCCTGTACGCGGAAACTCCAGCCTGGCGAGAAGAACACTTGTGAGTTGAACACTATCGCGATTGCCCGCTTCCACACTCACCGGCGATACCAGTCGGCTGTGGACAGAAGCGAGAGGCACTGAGTTGCTCCATATAGCCCCAATTGAGGAAAACAGACTGAGGCCCCGCATTGGGAACCAATTCTTTCTTGGCAGCACCTCCACGTTCGCAAGCCAGCCGGAGCCGGGTGTTCTTGCCCGTACCCCAATAAGTTCCTATGAGAGCGTGAGTGTCAGCAAACGCCCTACGCCTCAAATACGTACCAAGCGGACTCACCGGACCACGTGATCAAAGTTGTCCGCTGCGAAACTGGGTTGACCTGTAGTATATTGCCGAAATTTTCCTTGAGTTTGATGCTGTTACACGTCCTCGCAGGGACGACCACATCTTGGTGGGGTCGGTAGCACTTGGTGTTAGAGTCGCCTTGCACGGACCAGACGATCGTGTTGTCCAAGATGTAGTCGGGATGCAGTCGATCATCCTCCTTGCCCGCCCAGATGTTCCATGCGAAATTGATGCATATACCCCAATCGTGCGTAAGCACGACGGTCTTGGCCCTGGCATGGAAATGCGGGATAGTCTTGTCTGCGTGATGATAGATCTTGTGCAGTAAGAACGATCCACCCTTGCATTGCTGGTACGCCGGCAAAATGATAAGATCTGCCTCGTCCGCCGGAACCGAGATCTTTCGCATGGCCCGATACATGATGTTGTCCGCGGAGAAGCAGTGATTGTCGCCGAGCTTGTGGCAATCCAGCGATTCGATGTTTTCCTCTCCCTCATACCCGGACACGACGTGCACCTTGATAAAGTCGGGGAACTCGTCGAGTACACGCTTAGCTTCCGGCAGCAAGAGGTCTTTCCAGGAGATCTTCTTGACCGCTTTCGCAAAATCGTCGTTCGTGGTGATCTTGATGAGCTTGCTATGCGCTGATACGGCGACAGGAGCGATAGGATTCCTCGCTTCGACCTTGCAGTCATCGGCCTGTATGCAGCGGCAGAGACCGTTGTTTACACAGATCGTGGGACTCGAACAATCGTTCATGCAAACCGGGTAATCTCGATCCTTCCAATTGGCGGGCTTGTACGTGGTGCGGACTGAGCGGGTCTTCTGGGCGAGATCGACGGTAAATTCTTCATGCATGACGATGTCAGTGTTTGTAGCTCCTTGGCTCTTCTTTTTGCCATGAGCGAACTCCAGGGCTTCCTCGACCCTCCTACATTCGTGCATACGGAGGGAAGCATTGTAAGGGATATCGCCCGTATGGCCGTACTTGATGTCCGCAGTCTCATCTAAAGGATACAAATGATGTAAGCTTGGTGCAGAGGATTTCAAAGGGTAGGATTACTTACGGTCGTCCAGAAGCAAAGGCCATGGTTCGGATGTAGGACAGCATAGAAGTGTCATGCGTACGTCGTGAGGCGAAGTTTCTGCGAGCTTAGCCAATTCGAAACGAGTAGTCTTCGCCTGCGATATGATGTCGACGAATTCATTGGTACCGGCAACGACGAGCTGTAAGTACGAAGCGTTGGTTTGAATCTGCATAATTCACAAACACAGCTAAATCAGCGGGCAATATTCGCGAGGCAGATGCCCTAGCGCGACGCACCCTCGGCTCGAACTCGGTCACGATCTCTGATCGACGGGCATCCTTCTTGCTGTAGAGCTTGAAACGAACGGTCTGACTAGAGTTCACGGCGCCTCCTCTGTTGCGCTCAAATCCGAGCAACATCTTGGTGTTTTCCTCCTCGAATTGTACAGATAGCGCACGCCCACTGATGTCCCGGGAATGAGCGCGTCTCTTATCCAGTAGGTCATTGGCCAAAGGCGAAATGTTATCGATCGAGGGCGAGACGATGTTGAATACGGTCTGGTTCCAGTTATAAGCATCGCGTTTGATGTTGTCTGCCTGACAGGTGACGCCATCCTGCTCGCCACATTTCATGTGGTGTACCCAGCCGTTGTGATTCACGCCCATATTGATAGAACAGCCAAGAAGCCGGTCTAGGCGTTGATTTCGCCGATCGGCCTCGGTGATGGTTTTTGGGTTGCCATACTTGCTTCCCGGACACTTGTCCCGCAGATACTGGGATGACCAATCGACGAATTTGGCCTGTTGCTCGTGAATGTATGCAGCGAGCCCAATCTCGAACGGAATTTGCGGCTTGAACCCAAGCTCAGCCCCGAGACGAGGGTCAACCGCCGGCGTTTTTCGACGATACGGTCCCGGCTTTCGCTTCTGCCTCGATCCGCTGAAATCTTGTATCGGGGATGACGACCGCGTCGCCGCCATGACTATGTTGAGCAGTTCTCGAGGTGTCAAGGTTGAACCGGTAACGACGTCAAATTCGTCCCAATAGCCTTGTGTCGAGGAGCCCAGCTGACGTCGCTTGTCATCTTCGCTCGGGGGCACGTCACCCTCTTCCGGTAGCGAGTCATCATCCATGCTAGATGCAAGGTCGTACTGATCGCGCTTCTTTTGGAGCAGCTTGATGGCTCCAACGAACCCTTCCATAGCGTCCTCGATACGCATTAGGTCAACGACCTCGTCGCTGTCCATGATCTGGAGCGGCATCTCCATCATGGCCCGCTCCACGACAGCGGGCAATAGTCGGTCCTTGAATTCGATAGGCGAGCCGAAAGTCGTACCAAGTCGCAGGACAGCTACGGGCGATACCTTGCCTTCCCCGACTGCATGCTCGTGCGCAGTTTTAAGTGTTCTCTCCGCTGCCCACTTGGTCCGGCCCAACGCATTCATCTTGCCGGCCCCGAGCTCGCCCTGGTACCCGTAGACATCCAACGAGGAAGCATAGATGAACCAAGGGGGCTGGACGTCCGACGGGGTTGATTCCACCGCCGAGCGGTATATCAGCTCTGTCCCCTCGACATTGAGCTTGTGGCAATCCTCTTCCCGCTCGGTACACCACGTATTTCTGGCGACACCCGCGAGGTGAATAATACCTTCGAAACCAGCTGTCTCTCGCTGGAAGACGTTGGTGACCTGCTTGGCGTGCCGAACGTCCGCGGTGATTATGGAGAGTTTGCCCAGCTTTCGAGCAGGACCCAAAGGTTGGGTTACGAACGACGAAATGTCAAAGGATGGTGTGGAGGCGTTCCGTAGGTAATTGAGATCAGATGGAGAGGGATGTCGGAGATCGAGGATGGAGATGTCATTGCCTTCGTGGATAAGTCGCTTGACCAGAGGTAGACCTGAGATAACGATCAAAGGCAACTGAATTAGTGCAATGCGAGCTTAAAAGAGGCGATTATCAAGAGGGCTGTCGTATCAAGCGGTGCTCACCGATGACCCCAGACCCTCCTGTCACCAGAATCCTCTTCCTCTTCTGCTTCTTTCGCCCCAAACCCAGACCTGCTATCCGGAATGGTCTGTGCCACGCAGGAGCTTTGTTCGGAGCCTCGGCCAGGATGTTGAAACCGTCATCTTCCTGTGGAGATCACCGCACAAGGCATGGTCAGCCGACTTGTGAAACTTCCAGCGCTGACTTGCCAGTATGTATCGACCGCTCACGTTTGGGATCGTTGATGTGAAGAATACGAAGACGATGGCCGTGCCGATTACGAGCCAGAAGACAAGCCGGCTAGTGCTCCTGGTACTCCGTAATACCATGTTCGGAGGTGTTCTGCCGAGCAACCGCTCTCTTGCTCAGTTCACTTCGGCCGGCGATCTATGGATTCCTTTATGTATACCGGCGGTCGAAGGTGTCTTTGCGAATGTTCAGCCGGGTCTCTTTCACCTGGACAATTCGAAGAGTCCGGGCCTGGTTAAGAGGCAATGAACAAAGAGAAACTCTCAGATCAGTCGATTGATACGGCGGCTTATATCTGCTAGCCGTGGCGTCGCCTTACCTATGTATCTAGACCTCAAGCTCGATGCACCGATGACTAGGTTTACCCACCCAGATAAGAAGTGTGGCTAGGATCCGGCTGATGTCTCTACCTGTTGTACGATGAGCTATATCTCGTGCTCGAGGGTCTTTGAGAAGCTTCCGGACTTTGATGCGATTGATGAATATGCTCTCACCCGATCGATCGGCAGCTAAAAAGTGGCTCGTGTGTGTGTGTGTGTGTGTTGCCCATGTCCTTGGGTGTCTCTTCCAGTGCGCAAACTTTACTTCCTGCTTGCTTCCTGCTTCCCTGGCCGAGGGTGGACAGAATGCTCCTTCTCGTTCGTCGACGGGCCGCTCGGTACCTGACGACAATGACAGAGAGCTACGGAACCGCGGCACGATGTCGGTCTTCCACGGGATCAACTCATTCAAAGATTGCTCCGCCATCTTGATATCCTTCACCATATCATCAGTCATAGAGAAACACTTCCCTCTTCATTCCTCAAGAGTTACCCCTCATAATCCCTGTACACTCTCTTCACGCTCGCGACATCTCCACTTTGATCGATACATAATGGGTTACGACAAGAACGAGAAAATCATCATCGCTTCTTCTGGCAAGGGGGGAACCTATCGCCCGCGGCCTGTCGAGTTGGGCTGAATCTTGGTGGGGAAGCCCGACTTGGCACATCTTGCTTAGGGGGAGCAAGATGGACCAAGGCAACTCGATTTTGCCTAAGGCCACCCAGATCTGAGCATTCCGAGTTCATCCTGATGTCATTGTACATCTTGGCCACATCGTAAGTAAATACTCGCTTGCCTGCATGAAAGGAAGTGCTATAGCGACGCGCGACTTCTCGACACCTGACAGGAAGCTGATCCAAATCTCTCTCGCGTAACCCTTAATCCGCAGACCCGCATGCTCGGGTGGTTTAGGCAGAACAAGGATGCGGTTAAGGTCGAGATGGTTGAGATCGCTGCCGCTGTTGGGTCGGCGAGCGCTGCTGTCGCTCCTAAACCCGGCGTGCTCAACTTCAACCAGGTCGCCACTGCGATGGATGTCTTGGACAACGCAGCAAAGCGATGGAGATGGCCCTGCGGTGTCTCATGTCAGTGCTGCGGGGCCTATCAGGCACATCATCTCGCCGGCTTTGACGATGGATGAGCCGTGATGAGTTGGAGCGGAACCTACGGTCCCTAGCGATGTTGAGGGCTGATAACCTTAGCGTTCGGCAGTAGTGACCTGCTCGTACGTGTTTCCGCATACCTTACCACGAGCTCTCTGAATACTTTCACAAACCGCAATATCCATATTATCGAAACCGAGAATCGAAATCAAAGTACGGCTCTAACCTATGCGATAGCAACAAACGTCGGAGCAATGTCCATTAAAGCTAGGTAAATTTCGTCCGTCTCTCCATTGGGCCCAAAGACCGTCGACAGCGGTTCAGTCAACACGCCCTGGTAATCCCTCATCGAGTTCGTGCTGTTCGGTAGTCCATCCGGCCCCTTGAGCGTGATGGCGAAGCAGTCTCCCGTAAACTCGTAGAGCGTCCGGGTTAGGGTAGGTTCCGAGATGCCATCCAAGCGGGGTTTCCGAACGTGTGACCACAGCTTGGCGGGATCGAGGTTCTTGCGGTGCTTTGACAGGATGGTATGCAAGAAAGCGGGTGGAGGGTGATACGATGGGTCATTTCGCTTGTTCTGAGGCGTGAGACCCCAGTGAAGCACTACGACAGAGCGATAAGATGGGTGAGAGGGGTTTCAAGTGGGAACGTACCATCAATCCCTCACTTACTGCTGTGTCCACAAAAGTAGCTAGGATCGGGCTCTCCACCTTGACGCTGGAATCCTCCTGTACTGGCGAATTGTCTGGGAGCTTGTTGGTAAGGTAGACCCAAAGCGTAAAAGCTCCACCGCTAGATGAGACATCGGGTTTCGAGTTTGGAATCAGACGCTTACACCCGAACGCAATCCATGCCGCCATCACTTACGAAAGTATCCTTGTCACCGTATCCCAGAAATCCGTAAAGATCGGGACTAGTCATCATGTGGTTCGCCAGGTGCAAGACTGCCAAATTTAGACCGTTGTTGCCTCGCTTGTCATAAACGACCTGACCTGTTTCGTAAAAGGTGCAGCCATACATGAGCAACTCAACCTTTCACTGATCTGCCTGAACTGACGTACCGGCTTCCGCGGGCCAGTGCTCATCCGAGCACGGTCTCCCCAAGATACGCCAGATTGCGTTGTCGGCTGCGAATGGTTCCTGTTCGAGCCTTGTGTCATCTGAGCGAAAGTATCTGAGCACTCACGGTGATCTTTGTTCAGGTCGGGCCAGAAGACGGATCGGTTCTCCTTGAACTCGACCGATTCGAAATGCTCAGCGGGATCGACGAGCGGGATGTTGTCCTACAAACCATAGATGGAGTTTAGTTGCAATCTGATTTTCTCGTACCAGCCGACATAACTCACGCTGTCCATGTAAACAAATTCGGTAAATTCGGACTGAATGAAGGCGGCATTCTTGATATCTATGAAGCGATAGGAGATTTAGCGATTGTTAGTTGAATGCTGTAGACAACTTCGCAGAAACGACTTCGCACTCACGCCAATTCTTCTCTCCGTTGAAAGTCTTGGCTCCCAGCTGAAGATGGACAAGCGATAAATATTCGCTGATCGACAACGACACAAGCCGCTTTCGGGGTTCGGGACATACCTTGACGACGCTGACATCGCCCCATGCGATCAGCTCGTTCCTGACAGCTTCGTCCTCCATCTCGTCGGGGAAATGATAGATCTCGATAGGTAGGGTGCATCCGAGCGTCTTTCGCAGCATCTTGAGCAGTATATGCAGACGAGGAATAGTGGACTGAATCGAGGAAAGAGTCTGTCAGTCAAAATATCGACATCGGGCAGGACTTGATTACTTACGCCTTCTCCTCCAGTGAGGATGATACCCCGCTTATAAGGACCCCCAAGTGCAGGTGTCCAAACCAGAGGCTCGCCGCTCTCCTCCACCTCTTTCAGGTGGGAGATCATCTTGTTCCGGTACTTTCGAATGTCATCCCGGCCGATCGATTTCCACTGCTCTTCCTTTCCTTCATGGAAGAAGTAAGTCATCCTGTGAGTTCCCAAGAAGTTGGCTTGAGTAACGGTATCTGCGAAAGCAGGTCCAGGTGTGAACCCACCTGGAGTATGTGTACATTGGGCACTGCGGAAAAACAGAGCGTGACATGGCGGTCAACTCGAGCGGCAGCGGTAGCAGGATCCTCGATACGACCTACCTGATACCGATTCGTCAACTCCAGCTCCCACTGCTCCAAGACTGGTCGAGTCATCAGATCCCTCAACCGCTCGTCCAACGATCTGATCTCCTGTTGAGCTAGTCGTGAAAGTCCTGGAAGGTTCGACATGTACTTAAGGCCGCTGCCTAGCACCTCGGGTTTGGTCGTATGCAGTACCGAGAGTATCAATAGCAGAGAGGTCGTGAGGACTGCGATGTTTCGGAAAAGCTTGGACTGCAAGATCATCGAGAACCGGCCGGACGGCGCATTGGAACTCGTCCGTGATGTCGGAAAGCTGAACTGATTGAACCGCCCTTGAGCTGTAGCCTCGGCTCCTCCTGTTCTGCGTCCCCATGCATTCAAAAGAGGGTCGCTATGGTGGTCGTGGGATGGTGTGCCAGAGTCCCGATCGCTCAGAGGAGCCATCAATCCGGCCATTTCGGGGTTCACACCTGATCCTCTTCGTTCGGGGTCGATCGCAGTCATGGTCGTCCAGTCTTTAGATTCCCTCGGAGATCCTGAACCTCGACGGGTCATGTTTGACATCTTGATGTTGGGTTCGACCATGATGATGATGTCAAGAGGTCCCTTGCCCGACGCTGATCCGTGTGCCAAGCCGAGTCGTTGGCAAGGTAGGCAGAAGCTCAGAAGAGAGGGGGTACAGGGTAGTCGATACGAGATTGATCTGAATATGCCTCCCTGCCTAGTTGCCCCCTTTCCCGTAACCTCGGCCTTCTCGATTAAAAACCTCCGAAACACAAAAAGAGGAGAGAGAGAGAGAGCTACGAGGACGCGAGGACGCTATGATGCTCTTTCCTATCTCGCAAGCTCAAAAGCCAACTACAAATCTGTCATCCGATACAGTCAATGATCTCTGTCATCTTGTCAACCATCCCTCCCATATCGAGGCTCAAAGGCCTTTCGTCATATCCGTCATACGGCCAGAAGACGCCGAGACAAACATTCTCTCAAGCGGGCGGGTTGCCTAGAAGACCGCTGCGGATGACCTTTTTGACTCGAAACTGATGGAGAAAACGAATAGCGTTTGCATTAGCTACCGCAATCGATGAACCAAGTCGAGACTGCCGGGAATGGCAGAAATGTTTGACTCACCTTCATCGTGTCCGCCCAGGCTGATTTGAGACGATCAGGCGATGAAGTTCAGCTCCTCCGCGCTAAAAGCCGGTTTTCGTGGCTGAAGAAGAGCATGCTCACCTTGACCGTAATCGCCTGGCTTAATTCCAAACATCACAGCAATGTCCCTCCTACTGTCCGCATTACTATCGTCGATGAGTTTCTCGATGTATGCAACAGTCAATCGAGGGTCCCTGGCACCGGTGAGAGGTGGGTCGAGGTTCTCCGGAGTGATGGCAGGAGCGGTCTGTCGGGCCTTGGAGCTCGAACCTTTGGAAGCGGTCGAGCGGTTCGTCTTGCCTTTCTTAGCTACGGATCCGACAGAGGGGACACGTTAGATCAACCTTCCCCTGTTACCTTGGATCAAGTCGAAAGCAAGGACGTACTGGGAGAATCAGTGACCGAGGCATCCGCATCTTCCTCCGCCTTTACCTTGCGCTTCTTGGCTGCGTCGAAAGCGCAACTAGCATACGAGGCCTCGCTTGTATCGTGGCAGCCCTGCTCACCAGGAGATTTCTTGACCTCGGGCTTGATATCTTGAGGCTCAGGAGTCGACATTGTGAGCGATGAGAGAGGAGCTTGATGCGTTCGTGTCGTGTATTGATGGGTGTAGAAGTCAGTACGAGGATGAAGGCGCTATGTACGAGTATTCCGCGCATCTATGTACAAACGTACAAACCAGGTTCCGAGCTTTTCAGCTCTGTCCTCTGGCCTCTGGCGGATTTGTGTTTTGTTCTTTGGCCTTGAGAAGCTTGTCGAATAGCCGGAGTGGCGATCTGCCGCGGTTCCCCAATCTGGCAGCTGGCAGAACTGAGCGAATGACAGAAGGAGGGATCGTCGCAACAAAAGAAACCGGTGTGAACCCAAAGGAACCCTCGAACCCTCAAGTTCATCCAATTATCCAATCGCTTCTTTGTCTGGTAGATATATAGATAAGCAGGTTTTCAAGTAGTCGACGACTGCTTGCATCCTTCCGTTCGATCTTCGTTATACTCTCTCAAAGCAATCTATCTAGTTCTACCTCGGACCACATTTCCCTACACG
This sequence comes from Filobasidium floriforme, assembly GCF_021052385.1. Taxonomy (NCBI): domain Eukaryota; kingdom Fungi; phylum Basidiomycota; class Tremellomycetes; order Filobasidiales; family Filobasidiaceae; genus Filobasidium; species Filobasidium floriforme. Next base: position 72,381 of record NW_025763646.1, read on the forward strand.
TTGACATCACGAATCGAAACCTGAAACCAGCCATGTCAGCTTCCGCCGAAGAGACACCTACCGATGTCAAACCACAAGTAGCGCAAGATCCTCCAGGTGATTCGACCTGCCTTCTCATCATATAATCATGCTCCGTCTCACTGACTTCGTCAATGGTGTGTTAGCTAGCCCTACCAAGTCCGAAGGGAAAGGATCGAGATCCCCCAAGAAATCCTCCTCCCCTCGCAAACCGCAAGCGAAACCGACAGCTAAGGAAACCATTGTCGGTCAACCGGGAAAGTACAAACCTTCCGACGTCGAGGTCGTGGTTGCTCTCTTCGAACGCGTCATCGCCAAAGGCGACAACGAAGATGCCGCTGCCATCGCCGAGCAGTTTGGGGTTGACAAGAGGTTGCTCAGGATGGTACGCATGTGGGGTGGATCATTTCTTTATGTTTCGGATTACGTCTCAAACGGGTGCTAACCGGCTCATATTACGAGCACGAACAGTCTTGGAACAACACTTTCCGCAAGAAGGGATTGAAGATCATCAGGGAAGGGTGGTCTTAGGACTTGGTGAAGGCCGGCTATCGACTTTCGAGTTAGAGGACGCCTAAGCGGTTCAGATCGCAAACGTTTTTTTCATACACTTGTTTGACAAAAGTAACCGATGTACATACAGATTGCGAGATGTTTGTGTATTGTACACGAGCGATGTGTGTGATCCCGATTGAGCCTTCACTTCTTGTCTTCCTTCTTTTTCGGCTCTTTCCATGCTTCGTCATACCCCAACGCACTGAAATCCCAGAAGTCCTCGTCCCCGCTCTGAGCCCGATCCTGAGCCCAACCAGTCTGTTCGAAGATGACGGACACTGCACGGGCAAAGATGTCTCCTCCGAGCTTGGAAATACCGGAAAGGGTCTCTTCTTTGGAATTGCCCTTGTAGCTCCCAAGCAGACCTCCTGGAGGTAGATGGCCGTAGAGGCGAGAGTAGAGCAGAAGCGATCTGACCGACTTGATGATGTGCGAATCTGAAAGGGCAGAACGTGATGAAATACGAGCGATCAACCTGCTATCCGTTTGCGACCATGCGACATACCATGTGCATGCAGTGCATTATCGACCACCCCAGTCCAGAAATTGCCATACGTGCTGTCCTCCAACTTGCCGATTGTCTCGGTCTCTTCATCCAACCCCTCGACGTCTTTTCCAGGTGCGTCATTGCTTTTGGCGACCTTTCGTGGAGACGGGAAAGCCGTATGCGCTAGGACAATCTCGGGGTCGATCCGTGGTCTACCTCGAGACAGGGCGGTAACGAGTACGACCGTAAGGTATGACTTGAGGATGACCAGTCGGTGAGGTGGGGTGAGATGGACGAGCACCGAGGACAAGAAGATCGACGATGTCAAGCAGTGCATCTGTACGAGAGGAAGAGGAAAGTGAATGCTCGTTCAGCGGACGAGCGTTCACCATTTTCCCGTCCCTCTCTCAGCCAGACTGACCAGGAAGAAGTCTACCCTGGTCTCTTTGCCCGCCCTTCCTGTACCGACAGCCAACAAGGTACACAAAATGTGCAGCTCTTCTACCCTCCTCGCCCACCCGTCCGCTTCGCCCGCCTTGACCAACTCGCCCTCGGTCAGACCCCACTTGTCGGCGATTTTCCGGATCTTTTCGCCTTGGTCTCCTTTCACGACGGCGGCTAGACGTTCGTTGATGGACATGTCCGGATCGTAAGCTGGAATCTCAATGTCTTTGGATTCACAAAGCTCGGCGTAGATCTCCAAAAGCGAGACGTGAGCGAGGTTACGGTATCCAGTGGTAACCGAGGTCGAAAATGTCAAGGGGGTCGTGTTCGAATGCAAGTTGCCCATCATTCCCGTCATGTTCGAAGCCGACACCTGAGTCCTCCTCGGATCGATGAAGGACGCATCGGTATCGATAGTCTGGGACGACCTCCTCCTTGCATGACTTTTGGCCGAAGGCACCGTCGGCCAGTTGTCAGGAAACGCACAGCCGAGCTCCTCGCCCGCATGGATGGCAGCTTGTGCGAACGCTTCGGCGAGGGTCACCTGGTCCCGGAATTCCAAGGCGAACCCGAGGTGAATCCACGGATGGAACGCTCCCGAGAATAGGCGGGTGAACATGCGGGGTCCTTTCTTGTTCTGTTTACCGCCCGAATTGGCAGCCGAGGAGAAGAAATACTTTTCCAACGTCTCCATCCCACCGATACGCTCGATCTCTTTATGGAAGAAAAGAAGGTAGGCTGGATAGTGACTGGTCGAAAGGAGGAAAAGCCGAGGTTTAGCGAAGCGTCTCGTAGCAAGGCGAGATATACAGAGATGCTCACTCTTTGACGCCCAAAAGCTTTGTGTCATGCCAATTATCTTGATTGATGATAAGCTCTTTCGCATCGCTCCCAACGGCAGACTCCTTGGTCTCCTTGCCCTTTTGGTCAGACTCGTCGCCCTCCATGTTCGGAGCGGGCAAAGGAGCCATGGCCTTGACATTGGCCTCGAAAGTGGCCTGTAAATGCTTGGGCGACGCTCCGAGGGAGTATGAGGTCAGGATGTGATGAGGCAAGTGATTGTGAGCAACTGCAAAGAATTGAGATGACATGTACCGTTGTCAGCGGGGCTGTTTTCAAGCAACATCCTCGTCTTAACTACCCAGGCAATGACTTACAAGAAGGTCGACCGAATATATTGAACCTCCGATCGTTCTCCTCCATAAGCCTACGGACCATCATGGTGGACTCGAAAGTGACCCCTGGAAATTGCAAGACTTGAGAAGGCCGAACGGTAGACACGGCGAAACCTGGACGGTCCGTCAAGGGGTACTCCTTGTCGAGGTAGGCTTGGTACTCGTCTCCGAATCGGAGAACGGCTTGGGTGGTCTGTGGCATGGTGCAGTAAACTTTGACGTTGGGGGTCGAGCAGGTAGTAGTAGTACCATGATAGAGTCGAGGTAGTAAGATGATGGTCCTGTGTAGGTGTAGGTGTGGGTGTGGGTGTGTCTTATATATACCCGCTCGTCAAGTGATAGTGATCAGGTCAGCTGAGCAGCTGATCAGGTGCAACTCTCTCTCTCTCTCTCTCGGCCACGGTGGGATGATGACGAATCACGGATGCTAGCGAGGATTACATGCAGGGGCCGACTAGCGCGCCGCGCTTCTCTATGATCTATGATCGTCCCATGCTCAACGCCCTGTGCCAAGTATCGCTCGACAGTCTGTATCATTGCATTGTATAGTCAGACAGACCGTTATAAATCCTGGTGAGCGGCATGGTGTCTAGACGCCTGCTTGCTCGCCCCATGAGCATCTTCCGGCGAGATTGGCCAGCATAGAGCCGGACTGGTCGCCTTGAAGTAGTACTCGCACTTTTCAGGTTCCGAAACATGCAGTAGCTCGTTGCTAGTACCGCAGGACAGATCGACCTTGACGCTCCGCTCGGGTCCATTCCAACATTTCAAACTGTTCGCACGTCGAATCAGTCCCGAGTGTCCCGATCGACGATCGTGTAAAAGTCTGACATACCCCTTGTTGTATAATTGCTTTGAGTAGTATTGCTCGGTCCCCGACGGCGCGGTGGGTCCGGCGTTCCAGTTGGCAAAGGTGCTGGCGAAGCGGTTCTAGTTGATCAGCTACGGCCCCATCAAGCGCCGCAGTCAAAGCTCACCCCAAATTATGTTTGGCGCCGTCCTTATTGCTCTTTTGGCTCGCTTGACCGAAGAAGCACAGCGAGTAGGTGTAGCTATCCGGTGCGAGAAGTCAGTGTCGCGCTCATACGAGGCAGAAACCGCTCTTGCTGGCACTCACTCTCCTTGCTCCTTCTCGATACATGTGTTCTCCAGCTTTTTCCATTCGCCTTCCGGACCAAAGTCAACTCCGAGCTTTTCGATCGATCGCTTTGCGCCATCGAGGTCGCGCTCGAGATTGGTCATCTGAGAAGTCAATTCGCTGAAGCTCGTTCGGGCTGCAGCCGTATCTGAGCGCGGAAAAGAATTTAGGTCGATCCGGTTTTTTTTCGCATCTCCCTCTACTCACGGGCAGCCTCGATCCCACTGGAGGTGGACGCCGTGTTTCCACCCACCAAACCGAACTTGACGAGGTAGGTGATGAGGATGTCTCGGACACTCTCGTAAGATTCGTAGAGGGAATCTGGGACGTATTGATCCAAGCGATAAACTAATAGACAGACTCAGAGAGAAGTTCAGTGGCGTTTTGAGGGATCATGAACAAGAATAAACCGAGAATAGACCTACGCAGACTATCCTCATCTTCGCTCTCCGAGTCGCCAAGGGGCTCTCCAGACATGACCAGATTGACCAGATCAACACCTTCGAGCTCATCGAGTTTCTCTTCGTCGAACTCCATCTTGGTGGGTTCTGTTGCCGGAGCTTGTTCGTCCGAGTTCTGAGCTGGCTGAGCAACGTACTTTTCCGTGAAGCCCACGACTGCCGCTTTGACGGCCATGTCCTGCGTAGGGAAGAGACCAGTAGAATCAGTTTCCGCTCGACCAAGCTATATTGCTGTGGCGTACCTGGTAGTTGGGGTTGTACCCTTCATAGAGCGCTTGAAGCATACTTTTCAATTCCTCTCTCTCTTGTTGCACTTCTCCAAGCTGCTGCCTTAACGAAGACAACGCTTTTCGATGCTCCAAGAACGAGAGGTACAAGGCTGAAGTTCGAAGGGGAGGAAGCGGTCGAATTAGTTTGGGGATTTCTGATGTCGAACGTAGTCAATGCTTACGAGAATTCTGTCGTCTTTCAATTTCCGCTCTGTCTGAACTTTCCAGTCGCTCCAGTCGGACTGGGAATAATCGAAAGACGTGGAAAAGCTTCAGCTGGAGATTCCTTCTTTTGAGACCAGTCTGCGATCATGATGATATTGACCTCGAGCGCCTTCCACTTGGTCCTTCTTCGCTTCGACCTGCTTAGACAACTCAGCTACCCGGGTCTCAAGCCTGACTCGTTCGTTCTTGGCATAGGAGATGTAGGTAGATCGGATTTTGGCTCCCTGCGTGACAGAATCCAAGGATTAGGCGTTCAGCTTGAACCCAGTATCACGGCTCGAAAGCATGAAAGACGATAGCGCACCGTCTTTCTGATCTTGTTCTCTGCATCACGGGTTTCCCTGTATTTTCTGCCCGTCTCCTCACAGGTGTTGGGGCACCTGATGCTAGATGTGGAAGAATTCTCGTCCGAGCCATCGCAACATTCCGGGTCTGGGATGAATTGTAAGGGTTAAGCGGTCAGGACGAGCACGTCATTAGCATCACGAGGAAGGGTGAAAGCGCAAGCTTCAACTTACCACAAATACCGTCTCCCACTCTGGAACTCCAGATCCAAGCGGAGATGTGACCTTCGTTCTTGCACCAGAACTTTCGTCCTTTTATGTAGCTGCACGCAGATGTGCCGGGCTCGTCCGATCCATCGGGACAGTCGCAAAAGTCGTCGTTGACCGCTCGGAATGGTATCAGAGTCTTGTTCTCGTCTAGACATTGGAACATGGACTCGGAATGCCCTGATCCGGTTGCGGGTTGGTATAGCTGAGAGACTATCACAGAAGAGCACGATTTCAGTCTGACATGATTCGGCGGACTGTCTTGCACAAAACAACTCACGAGACGGATCGATGCCCAGTACCTCAGACCCGGTTTTCATCTCTGTAGACGTCCTTTCTCTGACCGACTCCGCACCTGCTGCGACGGTGCAACCCAGCGTCACAGCTGCTGACAGTATATAATGTCGCATCTTCTAGAGTAGCAAGCCAGCGCGGTTTGTCAGTACATCTACGCCCCGCGATGCCGCAGCATCAATACGACTTGCCAGATTTTACTAGAAAGAAGGGTCTTGGCGGTACTCCAGACTCCTAGTGAGATTTGGAACAGTACGAGCAGTTGCAAGGGATTATTGGCGTATGGCGTATGGTATGGTGATACGATGTGATGGATCAACTCGAACAGTCTGAGGCTAGAGTACCTGTCAAAGGGGCGCGCTTCGGGCTCGGATCCACGTCATGGATCATCAAGGAGACCCGAGCAGCAAATCGGACATGTATATCATGTATCTACCACAACTGCAGTCCTCCCATCCCATCCACTCAAACAGATCTCTATACCACGACCTAGACTATCTCCTCTTCCTAATCTACTCGAAATGGCCGACGCTACCATCAAGGGACTACCTCCCCCACCGAAATCATATGACGGCTCGAGTCACCGAGTCCTCATCGTTCACGCCAGATGGAACGCTACCATTATCGACGCTCTCGTCAGCGGTGCTGTCAACAAGCTGAAGGAGCAGGGTGTCAAAGAGGAAAACATCGTTATCAAGAGTGTGCCAGGAAGTTATGAGCTGCCGTTTGCGACCAAGCAGTGAGCATCAAGTACGGACGGGACGGGCCCGCTAGTTGAGCTCATCAATCTACTTTGTCCGCTTAGATTGATCTCTGGAGCACAAGTTCAGTCGTCCAATTCGGCACCTTCTCTGCTGAATGCATCGACTACGAACCTCGTGAACCTCCTCAGTAATGAGGCCGTCTCCGGAGGTGCTTCCATCACGCCTACACCTGCTTCGGGCGCATCTACCGGTCCTTTCACCTCTGCGATCGCTATCGGATGCTTGATCAAGGGCTCCACAATGCACTTTGAGTACATCTGTGATGCTGTCACGCATGGTCTGATGAAGGTCCAGCTGGAGACTGGAACCCCGGTCATTTTCGGCGTTCTCACCGCATTGACCGACGACCAGGCTTTGGATAGGGCGGGTGTCGGGCGAGGCCCAAACGGAAAGGGACACAGTTAGTAGTGCCGCGCAATGCAGAGTGTATCTCGAGTTCGCTTACTGACTACCCTGTTGCTTGTTCGTTGCTAGACCACGGAGAAGATTGGGGTCTCGCGGCTGTCGAGCTTGGAGCCCAGACTATCGAATGGTCGAAAGGCAACATCTAACTCCAGCGTCTGGCCATGCATACTGCCAATGATTGTAACGCATACAAGATACGATACTGGCACTATCCGATGAAATGAAGTCATACTGCTTGCTGCTTCACAATCCGATCCGAGGCAGTCCGGCTCTCACATCCAGCTCGTTTTGTCATGCATCTATCGGGAAGACCACATGGAAGCGATCTGCCTCAGCTTGAAAACCACCAGCTAGGTAGATAGTTGGCATGCAATCATGACATCGTGAGCTGTTAGAGAAAATTGTGCTGATAGAGCTGATGTGTTTGGCCATAAACCAGGAACGATGACGACCCTCGAAAATTGAAAATCGCTACATAGGACAAGATTCCTATTGAACGGCAAATGAAGATGTGCCTCTCGGCGCGTCACAGTGACCCCATCGTGACTAAAATGATATATCATAAGTGGCGGTGAGTCTGGCCTGGCTAAGCATGTTCGCTCGACCTCAGCCAACCAGATCGGGCATCCTTTCTATGGCAGCCGTCGGATCTCAGCAGCTCGCCCTACAGGGAACGCATTATCGGAGGCTGGTGAAGACAAAATCCAAATCTGCGACAGGAGGAGGAACATAGTCGTCTCTCGGGTCCAGAAGTGACATAGATCGAAGTCTTCGCTCGGTTTATATATTGCGCAAGCTGGCAGCAGTAGCCCTGGAAAATCTGAAGGATCCACGCAGGCCACCTGCTTACAACTACTAGAAGCTGCTCTTACGACGAAGAGCTGTCGCCTTTCGAGGTCCCCACGAAGGTCTGTCCGCTTCGAAGTCTTGATTATCCAGCGGTCGGTTCAAATTCCCCGTTCGGTATGAACGATCTTAACTGACGACTAGTATTTGCTCTTGATACTTTCAGACTCCGCCGCTCTCGTGTCTTGTACATCGAGTGACCTTTCTTGTCGCACGCCAAGGGATGACTTTATAAAGGGACGTCACTAGACACGAATACGGATCCGACTCATCATCAAGGTGACTACGGACCGCGCCTCGCCCGGAAGACTCACTTGCCATTCGAGCTGCTGGAACCCGCAATTACGGTCGACCGATAACAGGTATGAGCCAAACAAGGCGTTCATATCCTTCTGCATCGCTTCGAGGCGGGTTTCGATGGCCGACTACCAAACTGAACCTGGCGTCAGATCGACCGAAGCTTCTGGGTCTTCGTGATTCTTCAGCAGCACGCTTCGGATCCTGTGCACAACAGTTTCGATGGCCCAAGGGGATGTGCCATGGTGGCCGGGATCGTCCGGCACGCATTCTTATCAAGGGGTATACCGGACTTCGAGCGGGACTCACAAATCAGCAAGTTTGTCGGTTGCTATGGCATTCATCTCGAACGTCTACCGCCATCAAGTCAGGCCGAAAAGCGAGAAGATCCGCCAGACGAGGCGATGGAAGGAAGGAAGTCGAAACAGTCTGGCCGAAGTGATGAGATGTAAAGAGCAGCAGATATCATATCGCATGGAATCGAACTCTGCTACAATAACGTCGTGGCGTATACGGGGAAGGAATAAGGAAGCGAACATCGGAAGAAAGGAGGGAGGGAAACGCAAATCCGGAAAAGGAAGGGGAGTAGAGATTATCAAAGAGGGTGAAGCGAGACGACCGATCATAATACCGTCCGGTTTGCTTTGCACACTAGATCACGCAGATAGATCTTTGGAGCAAGTCCCGAGAGCCTTCGCTAGTTTTAGTTGCCCGGTATATGTGGAACGGTATGGTACTGCTCTCGGGTTCCGTTTGGTAGTTTTAATCATACTCGAAATCGTCTGGCTTCACCCCTTCAAGAGTCTCGCCGAGGTTGGGGGATTGGGTCTCGGTGTCCCGTGCTCGGTGCGTCACCTCGGTACAACTGAGGACCCCTCCCCCGAGGGATGAACTGAGGCGGGCCTGCCACGGTTCCCGCCGCATACGTTGCCCTCTTTCGTATCATACCGCGCAACCCTCCTTGCTCCTATGACTCCTCGCTAGACGTATATGATTGCCCTTGACCGATAATGTGTTTGGCATAAATGCCCCCTCGACGAGACAGACGTAGTGCGTTTTGAAGGCGAATCGTCCGAAACGTGTACCCGAATGTCATAGCGAGGAGCCATCTTCTTTTGCTCGTTGATGCCCCATGACCCAATGTTTTTTAGTCGAGAAGAGTGGACTTCACCGAAACGGTTGAACGATCCCCAATCTCGACGCTACGAAAGACTCCCGGCAGTAAGGGTCCCGCCAAACCCGGGTTTCTGTGCCATCACGGCTCAGACCCGAGCCGTATAAGGGTATACTCAACAAGGAGGAAAGGTAATTCGGAAGACCACGACGGGAGGAACGGACGTCCTAATTTAAAGCCCTCGACCCGAACTTGTATAGCCGCTTGCGACCGAACCGTTCTTATTATCCCGAACCACTACGCCCGAGCGAGTCATGTCCTAGCTAGGGAGGATAACCTCTCGACCATGACCCTTACTAGTGGCTTCTCGCGTCGAGTAAAAGACTTTCCGATATGCCGCCAGACAGGGATCGTCGGCCTCTTGGTCTATTGAGGCAAGCCTCGAATAGACCGCTCTAGGCGAGCTAGGGTGCGACCTGGCTTCACGAATGAAGCGTATTTTTTCTGCGTCTAGCCGGCGAACCGAACTATGCCTCGATTTCCTTCTCCGTACACACATAGATGTTGGAGTGGGGATTGTAAAACTTGGGCAGTACATACATGCATGTCTCGATGTGTCCTGCTGTTGTCGTAAGGTGGTGTGAAGGGAGAGAAAGAATGGGAGTCGAGAGATGAATTAGCGAAGAATTCTGGGCTAGGCATTATGAATGACCAGCTGACGGGAGATGCGGCGTGGCAGTGGCCTGTGGCAGGGGAAAGAGTCGCTGCTGGCTGCTGGTTGGCTGCGCTTAGCATTTTGCCAGCACAACAACATTCCCACAGCTCAGCGGGGAAGATGCCGGAGAGATGCCGGAATCGATCGGTCGATTCCCTGCGCTTTTGCTTGGTTCATCGATCGATCGAGCTTCAGCCATGCACGTGACTGTTTTGATCTTGGCAAGTGCAGCTGACTTCTCGGGGATGTGGGGTTCGTCGTGACCGACATCCAGCATCTGGAAGGGTAGTGGCAAAGGTTCAGCTCAAAGGGCAATGAGGGCGACCGCATGTTTCCTCTCATTCGAGAGATGTGAACGAAATTGTGATCGCGGTCGTGCCAGTATTTTGATGTTGATGACCCCCGAAATCGTCCAGGGTCAAACGTGTTCCGTCGAAACGGCCTGATCGGAACAAGACTTGACCGCTTTGTTTACCCTCTCTTTCTGCCGGCTATTGTTTGATGATCAGCGATCTTCCATGGAACGCCACGCGCTTGATCCGCCAGGGCGCGCACAGACGCGCGACCCTTCCCCTCCCTCTCCTGCCTCGACTTAGCCAAAGGAGGGTTGAAACGCGGATCCGACAGATCGCTTGGCCCCTGTTGTCGTCGCGGATCCGACAGATCGCTTGGCCTCTGTTGTTGTCGCTGTCGCTGTGCTGGCTCATGATCTCGGCCAAACAACTATGTCCGGCCGCTGTCAGATGAACGTAAGCAGACCCGAGACTCCCCGCGCCGGCCTGAGTCTAGTCTGGATTCGAGAGGCGAGAAGCTAGAAGCACATATCATCATCGACGATATCATCTATCGACTTGTCCGACATCGCTCTGTCATCTCTCCTTCACCATATCCGGACACCCTTAATCACAAGATCGCAAACATAGAGATACCCCTCATAATCCCTGTACACCTCCGCTCGCGACATCAACACTCCTTCCCTTCTTTTCTCATACCGGACCGGTCAGACACTTCTATCGCTCTATACATCCCTCCTTTCTCGGTCCGAATCGGTGAGCAAGTTCTCCTTGTCGTCGTGTATCGGATCTCAACCTGACCTTATCCTGACTCCGGACCAGACACGATGGGTAAAACCGGCAATACCATCGACGTTGTGGCATCCTCGACGATCAAGAAGAAGAAGACCTCCGGGTCGGCGGTTCCGAACATGAAGGCCCCCGTCAGGCCGGCCGAACCTAAGGCTCTCTTGATCAAGAAGGTAGCCGAACCTAAGGCTCTCTTGATCAAGAAGGTAGCCGAACCCAAGGCTCTTCGACCCTGGATCTTCGCAGCCTCTGGAGGATACAACGACGAAGAGGCTTACATGCTCTACTTGGCCTTGAAGAAAGATTCCCCTTGTACTACAGGTACGTCCGCGCCCGACGAACGCTCGCCTAGCAGTCGGTAACAAACTGTTACGTCTTCTCTCTGTGCAGTCGATGACTACCTCAAATCAGTCGACTTGAAACTGAATGGACAGCCTCTGGCTCGTAACTTGAGCTGCTGGTATGAAGTTGGGTGGGGCACCTGCCAGTGGCATGTCCTGAGAAGGGGCTTTGAATTAGGTGAGCTGCTGGTCTGAAGTTGGGTGGGGCACCTGCTAGTGGCAAGTCCTGAGAAGACGCTTTGAATTAGGAACCACCACCAGCATCCAGCCCCATGCGACGAAGCTCGTCAGCTTCAAGGCATCTGATCAATATCAGAGCGATTCGAAGATCCTGAAACAGTATATCATGTGGTACTCGGAACATTCGACTGCAGGTGGGTTCAGCCATCTTGTTCGCATATTCCCGTGTCCGCCCCTCGTCCGCCTTTCATCGTGTCCGCCTCTTATTCGCGTTTCATCGTGTTCGCATGCTGACGAATCGAACTATTGCTTGTGTTATACCCTAGTCAAAGAAGAGCTGCGGGCGATCGCTGTAGCGCATGCTCATGCTACCGGAAACTTCGCCGGCGGAGTCACCGGTGCTGATGCCAAGCAGACCGTCTTCCGAGAGACCGTGAAGGCTATCGATGCCTTCAATGGTGGAAGGACGCGTGCCATCGAGATGTCCATGCGCTGCTTGAGGACGGAATCCTCGGCTTCGTATGCGGTTACGCGATCGGACTTCGAGTCGATTAAGGTCTGGGCTTCGGAACAACAAGCGGATCTCATCGCTCGTAAGGGCGTTCAAGTTGCTGGAGGAGCCGGGTCTCAGGAGTTTTTTAACACTCTCCTCTAATGATTTACGCGATTCCATATTGGTCTCAGATCTACACTCGTTTTAATACGTTCATTACAGTGTACACACTCGTTTGGAAGAGTCGTTTCAGATTATAGATACATGTCGACGCGATTTCGGGCCGCGGCCAATCGTACGGCGTCCAATGCCTCGAGTGCAATTCGACTTGAAATGTCGGTGTTTCCGTTCCCTACGATCCCCTTGCGGTATTGAAGATTGGAAAGGCTCCTCAAGTAGGTGGATGGCGAAAGAGTCGCACCTTGCGACACGATTTCCAGATTGCGGAGTAGCTCGCAGGTATCGTTTTCGTCGAACAACAATTCTGGATCTGACCGTACTCGCCGTTAATCATTGAAAGCTGCTTACACACCTCGAGAGAACTCACCTTCGAGCAGCTCAGTAGTGTCTAGCAGCAGGACAGCACTGAACCCCTCCGGAACTAGACCTTCTCCGAAACAAGCGAGTACGATCTTGGCAGCATCAGGTTTGCGGTCTTCCGCCAAGGCTTCAAGGAACTCTTTGAACCTTGCGAGGAAAAGTAATACGTGACTGCGATACAAAAAGCATCAGCACACTACTTTATCGTGTGCCCTGCTGCGCCTCGACTTACTGTCCGCCATCGTCGGTTGTAAAGATCGAGGATGGTATCGTTTCTACGGCCTGTAGGTAGGCCTCAGTTCCTGCAACGCGAATGCCCACATCGTCAGGATCTCAGTGACACCAAAACCGTCTTCACCGAATGTACCTTTTGAACAGTACACGTCCAGCACTGCCTCCCCGATCGCCGCTAACAGACGCGTGTCCATGGAGTGTATGCAGTAGACCACCGCCTGGCCGTATCTCTGTTGCCGCAGTAACTGAAGGGCAGCCAGCTATACCATTCACCAGCCAAATCAATTTGCGAGACCTTGTCACTGCTCACGCACGCGAGACTTACTCTACAGATTTCACGTCGTTCGTCTTCCAGACCGTGGTCCGACGCAACCTTTAACAGCGCATTCACCGTTTCGAGATCATCGTTTGATTCGGCTGTTCCTCCAGGAGGAACAATAATCGAAGTAACCTCCATCACCGCATCCTCGTTGTCGTCCGCCTGGGTAAAGTTCGGCGAATTCCCAATGTTAAGCGAGATTCGTTTCAAGATCTCTCGGATCCGGCCAACTCCTTGCGCTCCACATCCGCTGAGGTAATCGCATGCGACCTCCCAGTAGCCTTCGTGGCCGAGCAGCAGCATGTCGGTGTACTGAAAAACGAAATAGTCCCGCAAAGGAAGCTCGTACGTTTCGTCGTCGTCATCATCGACCAGGTTGAGCTTCTCGAGGAGATCGGTGAGGTGGGTCGCTAGCCACAAAGACATCTTGTTGCACTGCACCAGAGCCTATATCGAAAATCGGTCAGGCAGAATATCGATCAGGCCGGGTCTGACAATTTGCAGCAAGCGCTACTTACATCTGTAATCTCATTGTTGCACAATGCGAGCATGGTCGTTTCTTGAAGGTTGGTCGGCTCTACCGGTAGCGCTTCTGTGATAGCTCCCAAGGCTGGTCTATGAACGAAGAATCTCCGATGAGAACAGAGAAGGGGGTACAAAGACCCGTTACGAACTTACCTCATTCCTCCTTCAATCCAGCCTTCATCGGTATATCGGTCTCTACGCAGACTGACGTCCACCCATACTCCCCAGATCCCCAAAGCCAAAGTCCAATCACCGCCTCCTTCCGCTTCCACTGTCTCGAGTATAGCTTCTTGGTCGCCCCACATCAGGCTAGCAAACCTCATGAGGACCTGTTCCCAACGTTCGCTCTCTTCCTCCAGGACGGCCCGATCGATACCGTCAATGTCGTTTTCAAGCTCGAGCCATCCGCCTTGATCTTCTCGACCGTGGCAAAAGATGGAAATTTCGGCTCTAAGTCTTTCCCGCCAGGAGGCATGTGCCGAGAGGAAGGAAGCTGATGTTGGGTGTTTGTCGACATCCCGTGAACGAGGAACTTTGGCGAGCGACGATGAGAGAATGTTGGCAAATGAAGCGATCTGGGGTTCCGGATGAGAGTCGGACAAGGATTGCAGGAGTCGCTGAGCTACTTCTGGACCTCGTAAGATTGAACTGAACGGAGATCATCAGCCTGCCGGACCGTCACCACGACGTAGTCGTGACTCACAGGCAGACGGTGTTTTCCCAATCGTCCTCTTCCCACTCTTTGACCCTGCTAGCCAGCCGGTTGGCCGAGTCGCAGATGGATCCCCAGCCATCACCATCGCCATACGAATTTAACCAGTCGAGTAGCTCTTCCCCGGCGAGCGAGTCGCCAAGCCCGTCTTGAGGGAAGAACAACAAAGTTGCCAGCGACAGGATGCAGAGAATCGATAGGTGATGAGCGCGAATAGATGCCTATCAACCAGCAAAGATCAAGACTCAGCATACGAGCTCAATTCGAGTTCAAGCGGTTAGCAGGATCTTTCGGAGAACCCTGATCTCCGATAGTTGAGCACATATATCCCGCCATAGGACATGGCGGCGACAGTAGTATATTTAACAGAGCATAACTCACATCGAGCTGGGTATCCCTGACAACCTCTTCCACCGCCTCCATATAGTTCTCCGCCAACTCTCGCATATAGCCCACGCGTTTGACCTCCAGCTCCTGCTCGTATGTGGGCAACGATGATGACCCATCGGTCTGAGGTAGGTTTCCGGACATGAGCGGAGCAACGTGAACCTGGTGGATGGCTTGGGCCGAGTTGAAGATGGTGAATGCGTCTTTGTAGAACTGGCGTACGAGTAGAAAACAGCAACACGTGATGCAACGATATGGGAACAAGAAACGGTAAGCTGCTGATCAACGATGCCTCGCAGTGGAAATGATACTGACAGCATGCAGAGATTCGTCGGCACTTCCCCAAGCTCCCATATAGATCGCTTTGTCAGGCTCATAGACATCTGTGATCCTTGTGACCGGCTCCTCTTGAAGAATCCCGTTCTCGTCTTCCCAAGCCTTTGCTGTCACGTCGACCTTCGGCGCAACCCATGCCGCGAAAGAGTTGCTCGATGGAGAAAGAGCAGCGAGAAACGTGCGGCCGGAAGAAGACCATGTGGCTTGTCCTCCCGGAGGGATGGGTGCAGGGAGCAAGCGTATGACTGGGATGTTGTCCTGGAGAAGATCGCTTGTGATGTCGAGCGCGGAGGTCATCTTTGTCCGTATGCAGTATCTTTACGGTCGAATCGCGAGCTGATGTTTCGTTAATTTCTAAAAGGATCGAACGTCGGAACTTGATAACCTAGAGGGTCCAAAGTCGAGTGCCAGCCATTGGTCGCACTGCTAGCTCAGCACGTCGGCACTCAAGTTTATGATCATGGATTGCGAAACAGGTCATAATAAGCGTCTCGCGATGGCCATGTCCGACGGCGAGTCACGTGATGCGCTGACTCTGCGAGAGTTACAATTACGAATCACAAACCTGATGAAGGTGCGTTATTGAGGCGTGAGGCATGAGCCATGAGGCAGGGCATCTGAAACTCGAAAATGCAGCTTTCACGGATCGTTGAAACCATGTTAAAATTGAAACGCTAATCGATACAACTTTCAGATTCATAGAGGGATATCGGGGGGGTTGTCATCATACCGTCTCTGCACATCGTCCCTTGAGTACAACTCCTAGGTGGAGGAGAGGTACGGGACGTGCCAGTGCTTCGCGAGATTTTAGTTTGAGTTGGTCTGCAAGACTTCCTCTTTCGGTTGTAATCATACTGACGTGCCCCCAACTTCGCGCTCTCGAAAGAACGCAAAGCTGGAATAAGTTCTGAAGTCCCCGAAACCGACAGTTGACGCTTTTATCCACGGTTACTGAGAAAGTACCCCCGATCAAGTTAATGGCGGTGGTTCCGACTGTTCGCTGTGTTAGGGCAGAAGGTCGTCGCCGATCGCCCATGACCCATCATGATCGATCGGAATGTTTCGATTTCCCCATTGGCTTGTTGTGCGTGGTGTGCCCAAGGCTCGTCCCCGACCGTGTGGGTCTGATCCTCCGAGCTCGGACCACGTACCCGGAGTACTATCGCTCTCGTCTCGTAGAACTATCGTCCTCGTCTGGCGATTGCAAATTCCGTCCGTCCTCCAAACAGACTCCAGACGGCAGTGCTGGGAGACCTGAGGGGAGAAACAATATCAACGATGCAGACCAACCATGCCTGTGCGCAGTACTAGTAACCCGTCCAGCTTCGCCGCGGGTACACTGCGTCCGAGCACTGGTTTCATCCATATCCACCGATACATCCGAAAGCCGGACTGCGCACTTGAGATCTCTATGGCTGCCATACAGCAGGCCATGAGACCCCGCTCCTCTTGTCCAAGCGACGACTAAGAGAAGAAGCAAGGAGGTTCGGACCAGTGGGTGTTGATCCTTCGATAGGCCCAGAGCGCAAGCTCGAAATCGACAGTCATCGCGCCCGACAGTTCCAACGGCTTCCTCGTCAAGCGAAGTTTCAGAGGCCACCGTGTACTTTGAAGTTACCGCAGAAGGTCGTCGAACAAGGCGTCTAGAGCAAGGCCCTTCTTGTCTAAACGCTTCGAGCCATTATGAGCGATCTTGTCACGCGCGGCGTTCCTTCCCGGGGAATCTCCACTCAATACGTGAATACCCAAGCGTCGCAATTGCAACTCGGTATAGGTTACTGAATCCCGTCCGAACCGACTACCGCAAGTCATTCGAGATTCAGACCGCGCATCCGGAGTATCACCTGAGCACCGAAGGCTCTTATGTGTACCCTCTCCGATCCCCTCTTGTCTGTGCAAATGGCGCGACCCGATATGATAGACTGGGAGGGGAAACAAGATCATCTTTTCGAAGCGTAATGACCGACGTCGGTTTCCCATGGGTGAGGGTCCTAACAACGGCCATCCTCAGGAGGTATGTCGACCGTTGAAGCGAGTCGTTGGTGACGACGTATGAGCCCTCCCGCACCCGGGATCCAGTGCTGCGAGTCCGCTGTAGCCCTATGACAGATTCGACGAGAATCGTACAGAATGAGTAACAGATCTCTTCATACCGTTGAAGCACAAAGAACACAGTCCCTTGGATGGCGGAGCTTACATCGTTCCCGTGAAAAGGTATATGTGTTGGTGCATAACGATCCGGACCAGTTCGTCATTCTTCATTCGTCTTCCTCTCTCTTGTATTCGGTCTGTTTCGATAATGTTTGGGTCTTGAAAGAGTTACTAGTTGAGTGATTGAGTGAGATTAGGAGAGGAAGAGTGCTCGGTGGCGAGTAATCGATGATCGAGTGATGTAGAGAGAGAGAAATTGGGGGTCGTGGTTATAAGCTGTGCCAAGGCAAGAGGCCCGGGCGACGAGAGCCGCTTGCCGAAAGAGGAAAAAACGACAACATGCGATGCGCTTTTTCTTTGACACAGCCTTGCGGCCTTGTGGAGCCCGATGACGAGCTGATTACGTTGTCAGAGACGTCATCGATCGATCTCTGATCACGAGATCGATGTTTGATCTGAACGTTCGATTTCGGGTTCGGGTCTGAGCACTGTCGCCGGGATCTGGGGGAGCGATTCACACGTTTTAGAAGCTTTTCGGTCGCGAATCAGTGGCGTCTGGAACAGGGCGCGCGCGCGATCTGATCAAACCAAGTGGATCAAGCGACAACGACGACGACGGACGACCAAGACCTCGCCATTGTTTGCCAATGTATCTCAGGAGATGGCGTCACAATGTTGGGCCAGTTGTGTGCGGACAGCTTCTGCGGTTCCCATGAGCCCAACATGGGCGGTATTAGCGTGCACAATGACTGATTTATACCGTTTGATGTAGCGAAGGGGGAAACCTACCGAGGTGTTCCGGTCACAAGGAGTCTCATCAAAAAAGTTCAACCCACCCCCAAAGAAGATCATCTCGGCTAAGCGAGATTCACCGTAGGGGTCGGCTGATCGCATGCACTAGCTCACTAGATCACTAGGCTGTGCTCGGACTCTCCCATCGAGTGCTGTTCCATCGCTTTTTCTCATCGTACAGCTACATAGCTATACATGTATCTGTATAGCTATACAGCTAGCCTTGCCTCATACCACATTTCTCACGCCCCTACGACCCAGTACCCATGGATACCATAGACTTCGCCCAGCTTTTTGATGACGACAGCGATGGGGAGAGCGAAACGAAAAGGAAGGAGACCGAGGACGGAGAGAGCAAAGACGGAGAGAGCGATGACGGAGAGAGCGAGGTCGAGCTCTTTACCAACTGGCTCGTGAGTTTCCTATCAGATCGACCCACGTTCTCGTGAAATAGGTCTTAATTCTTGATCCAGTCTGCATCGGAGTCCGAGTCCGAGCCCGAAGCGATCGTTCTTCCGGATGTCCCGGGTCGATTTGGGAGCTGGTATCCTGGAGACGATTCGGATTCCTCTTCAGACGATTCGGACTCCTCTTCAGATGATTCGGGGACAAGCCAAGGGATCCTCGACAACAGCAACGACACCAGCAGCAGCAACAACAACAACAACAACAACAACAACAACAACAACAACAACAGCGACAACAACAGCGACAACACCACCTCCGACATCAACCGTCTTGCTCAGCGTGCGTTCCTGCGTCTTGATAGTGATGCCTTATAAGTTCGGCAGCTGACTGTATTTGTTTTTCCCTATGACAGACCTTCACGATCTACACCTGGCAAGGCAGAGGGGGGAACGACAAAGGATGAGGAATC
The DNA here is from genome assembly GCF_021052385.1 of Filobasidium floriforme. NCBI lineage: Eukaryota > Fungi > Basidiomycota > Tremellomycetes > Filobasidiales > Filobasidiaceae > Filobasidium > Filobasidium floriforme. Next base: position 91,108 of record NW_025763646.1, read on the forward strand.
TAAGGCACCAAGCTGACTCTCTCTATGAGAAGCTCACACGATGATGGATGTCAGGCGAAGGTCGAGGTTTTCGAGCAAATTCAGCCCCCCTTGTTGATGGTGATCATATCGATATAGATTCACGACATCGGTGTAGCCCCTTTTCGTCGTCCTTTACAACTTTCGTTTTCAGCCTAGCCTTTCACATATCGTATACCTACTTGTAAAGAGCTAACCATACGCAGCAACTCGTATTCGAAATCACGGCAAGTTGTCTTCTTTCCGGACACACGGTGACCATTTCGGTGTGGTATCCAGATGCCATCGTGGCGGAACATCTAGCTCGAGACTTTGAGGCCGCCCAAATCGCTGGCGAGCTGGCCGGCCAACTGAACGGCACGATGATCAGCGAGTCTCAACCGAGTCAAGCCCAAGATCTGATTGGCTCGATGCTACAGATGTCTGTCCAGGCCCAGGCGCAGACCGAGGCAGATCATAGGGCGTTGGAGGCGGACATGACCCCGTTGATGAACAAGGTAAGACGACCATCAACCTCTGAAACGAAGTCAGTAGTAGCTAACCCCTATGCCTTGCAGGTGTTCGCCCTTGCGAGATACCGACAAGAAGGGGGTAAAGAGGAAGAAGAACAGGCCTTGATGCGTGAGATGAACCATCTTGAGACCAATATACGAATGAAACCGGGCCCAGGCTACACCCGACTTGAGCCGAGAAGGAGCGTGTGAAGGTCAAGGGGACCGGATTCACAGATGCAGATGGATCTTCTGGAGTACAATATTGAACGGTTCCTCGATCTCGTCTCGATTTAATGTATAGTATTGCTCAATCACGAGTAGATGTAGACCTTATCAAGCGGTACTTACCAATTATTTAAAGTGTCGCTCTATGCCTAGCATGTAAAGTAGTTCGACGATCATACGTTACTAGATCAACAGGTACAGTAAACACTTCTCTAACTGTACATAACATAGGGCGAGGAGGTACAAGTGATGTGTGAAATGTACGACTTGGAAAAGCGCAGGTTACCATCCCGAGATTGAGACTTCGCTTCATCCTGTGTTGTATTGAACTTCTCCCTTCCCGTCATTTGAAATGTATATGTCTACTGTCAAAACCATGCCGAAAGGACTCAATCGACCCTGATTATAGTTGTCTGGGCTGTCATAGAGAATCCCAAGAGCAGTGTAAATGGCCAACATCCTATTGTCGTGAGACAGATCCTTTTCGAACGTTATCAGCCCCCCTCGTTGATGGTGGTCATATCGATATAGACTCACAATATATACCCGAGGCCCTGGATTTGAGAGCGTCTCATCCTTGTCGTTCGATGCTGAACCGAGATCTTTCACACGCTGGTCAAGGTCCCCGACCCATGGAAGCTTTTGCTTAACCGACATCAGCTAGGTCATTCGAGAAGCATAAGGGGAGTACTCACTCCACCCTTGGCCGCCGCTGGATTACCCGGTCCTCTTATATGCCACTTGGTAACATCGTACCTGTGTCCGTCAGACGCAAACCAGATCGTTCAGCGATCGCCTCTCATGATTCCTGAAGCTGATGAATACGAGAGAGACGTTTCCCGAAGCCATACTCACCATTTAGCATACCCCTCCCATATAGCTAATTCTCTCTCGTCCCCGAGCGATCGGTAAGTGTCACACCATGAGCTCCACGGCACTGCCATTCCTAGTCCGGTGATCGGTTGTTGCGTTTCAAAGGCACACAAGCTCATCAGAGCCAACGCATCGACTCCTTGCAACGTTTCGCCGGGCTTCTCTCCCAGTATCCGCCGCAGATGGGGCAAGACGCTCGAAGCCCATGTGTGTAGGTACGAGCGGGATGTTTGGGAACCGATCGCAGCGTAATGATCGTACCTGTTCGTGATACAAGTAGATACTAATCAGGATAGTCGCATGTAAACCATGATCGAAATGCTCACTCGGGACCGATACTCTCGCTTTCACCAATAGGATTTCTACCTTCGGCGGGCTGCGACAAGGATATTCAAGAATCGACTCGTTAGTAAATATCCACAAGATCGATTAAGTGAGATACGCTCACCTTCCCGGCCGGGAAAACTACATCCGGCTTGGGCAAGTCACCCTTGTTCCCGATGTGGAAAGTTCGGTTCATCATACCCTAGTAACAGGAGGAAGGACTGTCAGCGCCTGCAGTCCTCTTTAGAAGTGGTATATGCCGGTACCTTTCGTCGCCCCGATGAGGAAAGGCGGGACATGTAAACCCACTCACATTGATCAGGTATCCAGCTGTCTCAACCACTCTTCCCGATCCGCTAGATCGAACGAAAACCGCAGGTCCATCCTCAGCATGCGCATCGAGAAGTCCAGCATACCGAGCTCGGTAGAGAAGTCCGAACTCATGGGCGCTATATGTCGGGGAAAAGAACCAGACCGCGTAACGTCTCAATTTCAACATGGGGAGAACAGAGAGACCACGACAAGGCTCGACTCACATTTTCCGGCCTTCATCTGTAAGTTCTCCCGCTCTTGACTTCCAGCTCTCCACAAACTTGACGTAGTCCTCCAAGCTGCGAGTTTGGCCTCCTGAAGCGACGGATGGGAGCCTCTCGATCTTGTTCAGCGCATGTAAAATCTTGGCGAGAGCTTTGGTAGTGGGGTATCTGGCTGTGTGTCGTTGCAGCTGTTCATCAGGCGGGAAGAACGGGTCAATCCTGTATACGCAGCCTCAGAATCGTATATGTAGATAACTCACGATGACAACCCCGATCAAGTCGTATGGCCGACCTTGCGCATCTTCAGGTGGCGCCGCCAAGGGCGGAGTAGAGTTCAGGAAGGAAGGCGTGTAGGGACCTTGACAAGCGAGAATGCTGCGTTGCCTAGGCGTCCAGGGGATGCGTAACGGCGAGAATTCTGAGTCTTCCTTCTGTTCAGTCTGTCCGTAAGCCGATGTTTGTCTCGGTAAAGTTGAGAGGGGCGACCGGTAGTAGAGTAAGGCGACGATGGACGTGAGGAACACCAGGCAGAAGAAGTATCGACGTCTAGTGAATCCCATGTACGAAGCTGGTCGACCGGGTCTAGCGCCATCGTAAGAGCTTGGTTGTTCCATCATCTATGATACGAGGTAGGCATTTGTAAGGTCGGGTATCAGCTGAAAACCGGTAGGCTTTGAAAAACAAACACATACAGCTTGAGGCCCTGATTCGAACGATGCGTTGGGCGCAGTCTCCCTGTGTCGGAGTTGGCTTGCCTGATGGTTCGTCGACATGGTTAAGCTTTTCTCGACTATCCAATGATATTGTTTGTCGCAATACTGACAATACTTACTGCTCAAGACTTCTTTGAGATGATGCCGTTGTGGTCCCAGCGAGAGCGAACAGGTCCCAGCGAGAGCGAATACTGATCTCCTTTATTCCCTTTGTGACCTGATAAGCACGTGCTCGTTAGATGTCATGCTTCTTACGCGGTGCGTTGACCATGTTTCGAAGTCTTGCCTCCAGCTAGTTTCATATACGGTTCATGCTTCACTCCGTTGATCCTTGACTTGCGGGACTGGGAGATGTTGCCTTGTCGCTGATGTGTATATGTGTACCTGTATACCTGTAGACCTGTACGATCGCTCTCGTCCGAAGATGCACGATGACCGAACCTTGGTGAACGATCGATTGCAGACAACACGCTCGCACATAACGAATATTCAACTTGACCCATAATCAGCAATCGATCCTCAGCTCCCTTCTTCAGGGTGATGTCGTCACGGAGAGAGATCACACCCACCTACACACCAGCACAAGTTGCTAAATATCCAATCAATAGCCCAATCCACTATCATGTCAGCTCCCCGACCGAACGCACTGGGTGTCACACAAGCACCTGCCGTACAATCACCACCAAACGCACCGAAGCCCGACCAATTTCATACGGACCCACGGGTACATTACGATCGGAACGTCTCCAAGTGGCAGTACGAGGACGAAAACGGTGCCGAATACGAGTGGGCTGAGGCTGCTCAAGTCTGGATACCGATCGTAAGTCATTTTGAATGCAAGTGATATCAGATGGAGGCTGATATTCTCGGTCTCTCTCCGCCGAAACGTCTTGCAGGTCACGGATGAGCTTTTGAAAGCGCAACAAGCTGCTTATGCGGTCCAGGGTGTGGATGAAGAGGTAAATCGCTATGCTCAGCTGCTAGTTATTCTGCTCGACCTGACTATCTCATTCGAATTTGACCTTCTCAGGCTCCCGTAGCTCCCAAGCAACACATCCTGAACCAACGAAAACGGAAACAAGCCGAGATCGATTACACCTCTAACGATCCCATCCCTTCTGCCGGTACCGGTCTCCCGCCACCTGCCGGCTCCGATCTCGCTGTGGCTTCCAGCTCGAAAACCTATGCCAAGCCTCCCAAGGCTCCTCGACCGATCACGACCGTCTATGTGACCAACCTGCCTCCAGGGACTACCGTCGAACTGTTGGCATCGACATTCAGCAGGGCGGGCTTGTTGATGACCGATGACGACGGCAATCCGAAAGTCAAGCTCTACACGGACGCTCAGGGGAACTTCAAGGGAGACGCTCTGGTCTCCTACTTCAAACAAAACTCGGTCGACCTCGCTTGTACCTTGTTCGACGATACCGAGCTCGTCCTCGGTTCAGGGGAAGGGAACATCAAGGTGACCCAGGCTGAGTTCAAGAAACCCAGCCGGGAAGAAGAGAAGGTCAAGGAGAAGAACGAGGCTGCTGCTGAAGAAAAGGATGTCAAGGATCTCGGTGTTGGGGTCGGGCAGCAAAAGGCAAAGGGGAAGAAGAAGGTGCCTAAGAATCTGACCGAGGAGCAGAGACGGGCGGCCAAGCGAATCAGATCGCTGCAAAGGTGAGCATGTCGTGGTCCGTCCAGGCGGACAAATAGTTTCTGCATCCACATATCGCTGGTTACGTAGAATATGATACTGACTTAGACCTTGCTCCCGTCGTATTCAGCAAACTGGAGGACTGGTCGTCTGCCGACGAGGAAGACCCGCTTGCCCCGAACCCACAAGCTCCACCAGCGGGCAACTCTCGATATGCCCGCGTGGTCGTTCTCAAACACGCTTTCACCTTGGCCGAGTTGGAAGCCGATCCGGGCGCCGCGATCGAGTTGAAGGAGGAGATACGGGAGGAGGCAGAGAGTATCGGGACGGTTACGAACGTGACTTTGTATGATGTAAGTGGCCAGGAGAGCTCAGGCGGAGGAATCGACTTATCAGGATTGTCTGGGCCGTTGGCAGAAAGAGGAAGAGGGCGTCATCACAATCAAGTTTAGGGACGCTATCTCGGCGCAAGCGTGTATCCTTGTGAGTACATTGCGATCTTACACGCTCCGGGAGCACTGGGCTTATTTGAACATTTTGACTCAGAAAATGAATGGACGATTCTTTGGCGGACAACAGGTAAATTTTTCCGGCCGTATGCGGCCTCACTTCGACATCGCAAGAACAGGATGTCCAGCTAATTTGATCCAACTTGAACTGCAGCTCGAAGCTTCCATCTATACCGGCAAGGAACGTTTCCGCCAGAGTGGTACCGGTGAAGATTATCTCGACCCAGACGAGGCGGACGCCGAAGAAAAGAAGCGATTGGACAACTTTGCCGCATGGCTCACGGATGGACCAGGGGAGGATGGTCAGCCGACAGACCCGTAAAGAGAGGTCTGTAACCTGGCTTGCACGTGTACTTCGACATTTGGATGCGGTCCTATTCATGAACCTAAGCGGAGTATCCAGTGATTGGTCTCGACCTATAAAACCTGCGGTCATGCTCGTTGGCCTCGTCTCCCGCTACGTAACGCGAACGGTTGGGCCCATCATGAACGTGTTCGCCGATTGCACCGCATATTTCTCATAGGGAGGCCCAGCCTGATCTGCTGACCGAGGAACGACAGCGAGTAAGGCGGTCCTCTCCGCCCTGATGATTGTCTCGTTGTCTTCTCCGTTCGATGGCTTAAGTCTGATCTCGACCGAGACTCCGTCGCGCTTTCAACAATGTCTTCAGATTTGGTCGTCACGTCGGCGCGATGATCCAGATTTCCCTCCAAGCGAAGATCCCGACCAAAGCCGACGCGAGGGTCCTCGAGGCAAGATTCTCCCCTCCGAGACAGTCATCCGAACTGGTCGGGACCAAGCTGGACATAAGAATGTAATATCAAATGTTCAGCTGTCTTTCAGAGTCCGATCGTGGGATCTCTGCGGCTCTGCGAGAGCCACCTTATGCTGCAACCACGATCAATGGCCACTTCGAAAGCAACCTGTTCGAAGCTCTAGCTGATTGGGATATGCATTTATCGCTGGCTGAGTTGTGATACTGGATTGAGCTGGATGATATCTCTTTCGGACGTGCATTATGGAAATGTTGGAATATCTACTACGACGGATCACCTGGCGTTTACACCGTATTGTTTTGTCGATCCTTGTGAAGAAGTATTTGACTTGTACGGTCGTCTATGGACACTTCACATTCCCAAAGACGGGATGTTGACGTGCAAACTAGCCGATAATTACCGACCTCATCGCCTTCCCGCTGCAGCAGTCCTCTCCCTCATTCCCGCGGCATTGGGCGTGCCAGCGTTAACGCCGGTAGCACTGGCGGTGCTCCTGTTGGCGGAAGCGTTGGGAGTCGAGACGGCCGATCCCCACATGGAGATGACGCTCTTGGCCTGCTTGTAAACGTTGTTGATGGCAGGAGATTGCTGAGCAGCCATGTGATCCAGTCGAATGACGAGGTTGTCGATGACCTTGCGCTCAAAGTTGGAGGAGAGATATCGGACTCGCAACCATTGGGAAACGATCAAAGGGGTGGTAAAGGAGCCTCGAAGGCTAAGATGACGAAAGCAGTATAGGTAATCTTCAGCGGTCGATCTCAGATATGTAAAGGTTGAAGCCACGGTGTAGACTTACGTGACAGCCCTCAAGATGGTCCAGAGCAGAATGCCGACCTCGGAGTAGGCGACAAAGAACATGGCGCGGTCATAGTTCTGCTTGATAAAGTTTCCAATCAAGGTCCCGTACTTCTCGACGACGGGATGTTGAACTGGTTTGGATCCAGCGGCGGGTCGAGCCGCGGGGGTAGGTCTGTCACAGAGCGCAATACAAAGATTCAGTCGCCGAACAATTTGACGACAAGGTCATGCGCGAGACTCACGCTGTAAACATCTTGGGAAGGATGGTTCCTCGGAAGAAGGTCAGGACGTGGAAGAATGAGAAGGTTGCGAACGGCAAGAGTGAGACTATTTTTACGTCATGCACAGTCAGCAACGAGGTGATGATCGATGCTTTTCTCATCGTATGACCCACAGTAAACGGGTTTCGAGAGGAACCAGTAAACGGCCATGAATCCGTATTGAGCGTTGTCCTCCATCATCGCCTTTTGAAGGTAAGCCCTGTTGAATTGAGGTACTCCGAGGGATTTTGACACGACGATCGAGTAAGAGACTAGGGCTCCAGCATAGGCGGCTGGGACACAACAAGGGTAAGTCAGACAGGGCTTGATAGCGATCAGGCAGAAAGATTTCTGGCAACGAACCATGGTACCAAAAGCCCGGGATGGTCTTGGAGAAGATCCCGATAGTATAAGCATAGAGAATCCTGGCTGTTGATCATCGCAAGATCGAGAGTCGTGTCAGTCAGTACAATCTGGACGACTTGACTAAATCGAGCTCGAACGAACCTGCGGAAGTCAAGGTGACCAAGTGACCCAAGGCCCAGAGGTACTGAAGGTCCATCATGTTGTTGAACGGGATGCGCGGAATATTCTATTGTGTCGGTCGCTGTCGGATATCTCGACTGATGGCTGTTGAGCTGTTGATAAGAGCTGTATCAACAAGAAAGAGGTTCAACGTCGAGGTTGAACATGAACTGGACTCCTTTCTCGCTCTCTCGCTCCTCCTCCCAGTCAACGACGTCGAGGTCGAAATGGCTCTGCGTCATCAGACAGAGGAGAGGGGCGACGCGTATCTGACTTGCGACTGCACTGACGTCATCAAGATTTCGCGCTCGAGGAATGGCGTCGCAGGCATCAAGCAGCGAAGAAGCCAGGTTTCAGCTGAGGTGGCCAGTGGTTTCGGGACTCCCGCAAAGTGATACACGGTCGAATCCCTGCAATAAATCATATGATCGCATCTCAACCGCCTTCATCGTTGAATGATACCACTGTTTGGAAGATTGCTCATCCTCCGATGACGGACGTCTCGCCTACGGATTTGAAATCTGCGCGGCAGTTGCAGATCATCGCGTTGACGTGTTGGCAAGAACAATAGAACATGGCAGACCTTATGACGCCGATCGAAGAAGCATCGCTCGGAGGTGGTGTCGGGAAGCGACCGCTGAGCCAGAAACAATTCATCGAACAACCTATACATATGTCCACACCGATTGCGGTATAGTTGCTGACTCTATCATTCGATAGCCTTCGACGATTCATAAATTCCATCTTCTGTGTCCCATTACGTTCGAGTGATCCGCCATGAATAACGAGATTGACGGTAAGTACCCTTGCGCCCCTCCAGCATTGTTATCGAAACGACCGAATGAGTTTGTCGTCCCTCTGGTATAGAACTCGAACCGACTCCTGCTCCACCTTCTCCGGACAAGAAGCCCAATCCCAAGGCCAAAGCCTCTCCCAAGAAGACGGCGCATAAGAAGAACAGCGTCAAGGATTCTATTGTCGGCGGTTCTTCTACCTCTTGCCAAGCCCCAATGAAGCCTTCTCACCCAACCATCACCCTCGAGTTGCTGGAAATCGCCTTGAATTCGGTGACCGCCGAGCATCGTTCTCAAGTGGCCACTGCGCACGGAGTAGTGCCGAACCTGCTCCACATGGTGAGGATGGAGGCGTAAAAGTCGCAACTTGTGAACTTTCGTAAGGCTGACCTTTTTCCGCTGACAGAGTTGGGCAAATGTCCAGAAGTGAGGATGGTGCAGGGGACTTTGAACTTTTAGATCGATATATCGCTGACATCGGCAAGAACACTGTGTTAGGAAGAAGATCTTGAAATTGGTCAAAGAGGGCCTGTAACCACGTCGAACTGACAAGTAAGTCGGATCTCTGTCAATCGTCTCCCTGATGTTCGCGGAAGAGCAGACGAAGCTGACGTGACCGATGTGACCGGTTGGCTTACGGGCAGTCCATCGGGGTATGCGAGACGATTTTCAGATTCGACGATATGCTGCGTGATCATCAATCGGATTGCTTACATGTCGTTGCTTGTGATCATCTCCAAGTTGGTTGTATAGGCTGTAATCCATAATACTCTGGGAAGCGGTCTGTAAATTGAACAGAGCGTGCGAAGATTGCTAGAGGGTATGATATAGGATGTAGTATTCTGCTTGCATTCTCGAGTCGGCAAACTGACGACGACTCGACCTCTGTAGAGTGGCGATTTTCTTCATTCCGTGAGACACAGATCGGAGAAGCACGGGATACTTTGCCTTCTTGCGTATCTACGAAAATTCGACAGCTAATATGGGTAAACCGATCTCCAATGAAGGGTCTTAACTGATCCTGACTCTTCCGGAACATGCCAAAACCATGAGCAGATCAGAAATGCGGACCATCGGTTGTATCCTTCCTGATTATCAAAGGCGTTATTTTTCAGCAGCGGCATGATTCTCGTCGACCGTCATCCGATGATTCGAGACCTTGAATTGACGATAAGCCGAATCACGAAGCCCCAATTTGACGACGGGAAGCTAATTATCTGAAGCGAAAATGAATGGGGGAACATATAGAGCAGGACGACGAGCATGAGGGTACGGTTCTTTGCGACTGTCAAAACCATCTATGATCTGATATTATTTGCTTTGAAGGAGGTATACTACCGCATTCATGTCCTGCCATTATCCCTGGTTTTTACCGCACCTGGCCTGATTAAGAAAGTCGCCGCCTAGACCGAATGTTGGCATTGGCTGGACAAGGTCAAGCGTTTGATCGGAGCAGAGCGCAGATCTAAAGAGGCGGTAGCCGTTGCACGGAAGACATGGATTATCTGAATCTTACTTTGTGGTATTTAATTGGAAGAAAATATAACTTTTGCATTGTACAATCCTTTTTACGATGAAATCGTCCAATACAGAAAATGTCCCGTTGAAAATTGATGAGACAGGAGGAAATACAGTGAGCTAGCTCGCGAACGGAGGGCTCATCATCTGAGTCTGTGGGTTAGATCAGCTCAGACAAGCGGATTGAGTTGGCTCTTCCTACTATTGCTCACCAATGTGCTCCAGCAGGCGATGTCATGTTCCCATGCCACAGCATCCTTGGTCTAGTCAGCAACCAAAGCGCCAATGTCATCTGTTTTCTTTAGCTCGTCCATCGTGAGCTTGTGAGACAACCCTTGAAGGAGTGCAGAAACAAGCGCGCGAGTCGATCGAGCGATGCCCAGGTCGGGCATATTTCGTAATCTGGCCGAGCGAGCTGACCGCCGAGGGCCGAGGGTGAACGAACCTTCAAGGTCTAAAACTTTGCGTATCTGCAAGATCTCCTGGAAAGGTACACCGGACCATTTGTAGACATTCGTCAAACATAACCAGTCATCATGCGGAATCTTACGGGGACCTTCTCCGATCTTTGGATTCACGACGCAGCTCGCGTCACCCGCTCGAGCAGCAGGATTACTAGGACGACTGTGAACCCCGAAGACGACACTCTTTATGTTCTCAGTGAGAAGAAGGACGACTCGGGCTTGGTGGAGCTCGAGATTTCAAAGGCAGAGACGAACGGTGACACTCGTATATTGCAGGTACGTCCTTGCCTTTCGCTTACGCTCGACCGCTCCCGCGATAGCTGAGTTTACCGACGTCTCAGTGGATCTGCTTGCTGGAAGTCCCTACAAACAACTTCTTTCCTACCTCTGAGGATGCCTGCGAGGCGATCTCTTTCAGATACTTGGCAGAAGATGCTGCAATCTCGGTCCTCACATCTGGCGGAGATATCGTTCTGTTCAAACTCAATCGAGACGAATATGACAACACCGGTGAGGAAGACGGTTTTGTACAGGTATGTCTCTCCGTGTCTCTCGCTCACTGAGCTATCGTGTGATAGCCACCCCTCAATTGATCTCTTCGTACTTGTATTGTGTAGGCTTACGTTGTCGGTAGTATCGATTCCGGAATCAAGGCTGCTTCCTGGTCACCAGATGACGAACAGGTCGTCCTGATTACCGGTATGCCTCAGACCCCTTGATGAATCGCAGAAGAAGAAGAAGAAGACCGAGACTAAACCGTCGCGACCTTTCCAGGCGAGGATCAGCTTGTCGTCATGTCAAGAGATTTCGAGGTCATCTACGAAGCTCCTTTGCGGACGGAGGACTACGGGGAAGGTAAGGGCTCTTCAACAGTCTCCACCATTCCAGATAGCAGTGCTGACAATGTCTTTCCATTGCAGACGAGATGATCAACGTCGGTTGGGGATCGAAACAAACACAATTTCATGGCTCCCTAGGCAAATCGGCTGCTCAGGCTGTTGCTACCCGCCTGCCCGCTGCCAACCCGTTGGATCATCAGCTGCCCACAATCTCTTGGAGGGGGGATGGCTCCTTCTTCTGCGTCAGCTCATATGACCCTTATTCAACCTCCTCCTCGCGAGCCGGGGACTACCGAAGACAGGTCCGGGTATATGCTCGGAGCCCAATAGCCCTGAGCGCAACGAGTGAACCGATATACGGTCTGGAGGGTGCCATAAGCTGGAGACCAGCGGGAAATCTCATCGCTGCCGTACAAGGATTTGGATGGGATGGCGGAGCCGAAGGCGAGGGTGAAGATCGAGGTCGAAAGGATGTCATATTTCTGGAGCGCAACGGGTTGCAGCACGGGCAGTTCAGGTTGCGCGAGGACGAGCGTTATCGAGGCAAAGAAGCACTCGTCAAGCAGGGTCAATGCGACTGGCACGTCAAGCAGCTGGCCTACAGTAGTGACTCGGAGATACTTGCTGTTTGGATTCAGAGGGACGATGCCGATCTCGGTGAGCACCGTAGCCTCGCTTCATCGATTAACTGCTCGTTGGCTGACTCTAGGCATCTCGCAGTACAATTATGGACGATGAACAACTACCATTACTATCTCAAGCAAGAAATCCTGCCGCCATCATCTTGCTCACAGAGATTCACCTCGGTCGCATGGCATCAGGAAAATCCCGGTGTATTATACCTGACCGGCAGAGGTGAGTTGCGACTGCTTTTCCATTTCTCTTCACGTTCACTTATTTCGTCCCACTACACAGATTTCGCCTTGCAGAGGACGTTTGAGTGGGAAACGGCTACATCGCGGCTGGCAATTCCCGATGACACAGGCTCGGTAGCTGTAATTGACGGAGGTAAGCTCGATAAGTCCCCTTTTACGTATGTGGCTTCACTTGACTGACTGTACTTCTTCCAGATCAATTGCTGATAACGCCGTTTCGGTCTCAGAATGTTCCCCCACCAATGTCGGCATATCAAATAGCCCTGCCTTCCGTTCCGGTCCATGTCGCATTCGCTCCTGCTTCGGACCAGCTGGTCGCCTTGTTCAATAGCGGCACCTATCAAGTCTTCGATCTACACACTCGAATCCCCCTAGCTGGTGCGAGGGGAGGCGGTGCCGTTGCAAAGCCCGAAAAGACGCAGGAAGATCGTCTGAAGTTGGACCAGGCCGAGTGGCGGCAAGTGATCCTCACAGGCGCCGGCGAGGTGTGCGGCTTGGCTCGGGATATCGAAGGGCAGGATGTTTTATGCAAGGCCTCAGCAGGCTTGGTCGGAATCAACGGAAGGCTTGGGAGATTGACGTATGACGTTCAAGGGGAGCCTTTAGCGGTCCTTTCCACCGGAGAAGTCGCAGGACCTGCAGGTAAGACATGAGGCATTCTACTTCTTCAAATGGTACACTGACTTAGGTCATGTGATAGATGCTGGGCAACTGTCTCACTTTCCCGAATTCTGCTTCGATGTGTGCTCATCTGCCGCCCAGGGGCTGCTGTTCGGCATGAATGATAGGGGAAAGTTATGGGTGTTGGGATCAGGCGAAAATGTGGCCCTTAGCGATGTCGAGGATGTCGACGAGCAAGACGACCAGAGTCTGGTATCGGACGGCCCAATTAAACACGAGGCCCAACTGATTGCTTCGGACGCGACGTCCATGATACTCTCCTCCACATTCTTGATCTACACGACGACCTCACACGAGTCGAAATACGCATCGCTGGACGTTCTTCGGAGGATCGCAATGGAAGAGCCGTTGGTTGAAGGGGAGCGGATCTGGGAAAGCCGACGGGTAGAGCGAGGCTCGAAAATCGTGACCGTCGTGCCCAGTGCGATGAGCCTAGTTCTGCAGATGCCTCGCGGGAACCTGGAGTCTATCAACCCTCGTCCGCTCGTACTTGAAGTTGTCAGACGCGATATCCTTGCGTGAGCGTCTGCCTATTACTGGGACACACAGAACACTTCTGATGTCATTCCCGCATACCAACAGCAAGCGATACCGATCGGCGTTCCTGCATTGCCGCCGTCATCGGATAGACCTCAACATCCTTTACGACGTGGACCCATCGGCTTTTCAGCAGAACATCTCCACGTTCCTGGATCAGGTCAAAGAGGTCGATTATCTCAACCTTTTCGTTTCCGGGCTCAGGTCAGTCGTTCTTTCCCTTTTACGAGTCCTTGCATTCCATACTGAGCACATAATTCTTTGCCTTAGTCCGGACGACGTCACTACGACTCTGTATTCTCGAATGAGCGAATCAAGGTGGGTATTCAGGGGACTGAATCCATACCTTTCCGCTTACCAAGTCGTACTGCCTTCTTTCCAGGTCGGCCATCAAATCCGATCCTGAGAAGGTCAATCGGATCTGTGATAGCCTTCGAAGCGAGCTAGAAGGTCGGGATCTCGTGAAATATATCGACACTGTGCTCACGACCCATGTCTGCAAGACGCCGTCTGACTTGGAGAGCGGGCTCCGAGTTCTTTTGCAGCTGAAATGTGAGTTCGGTCGCACTGCTCGGTGCGATTGTTCGATACATAAGTTGATGAGCGATTTTACAGCCTCTCATCCCGAGATCGTGCAAGACGCCATCAAGTATATCATCTTTTTGACAAACGTCAATCACTTATACGATGTCGCCTTGGGGATGTACGATTTCCAATTGGTTCTGATGGTGGCCCAATATTCGCAAAAGGTAGACTTGTCTCTTGTCTTCCCGTACCATCGAGTGTCAATGCATCCGCTGATTGATCACGTTCCACAGGACCCCAAGGAATATTTACCTTTCTTAAGGGAACTTCGTGCTCTTGAGAAGGATTATCAACGGTACCGGATCGATGACCATCTCGAGCGGTGGGAACGTGCTCTTGGTCATTTGCACTCTGCAGGTAATTCGCCGCGCTGTAGATCTGAACGGATATAGATCAAGCTCACACTAGGTTGAACAGGTCATTTCGAAGAAGCCATCGAATATGTGGAACGACACGATCTTTATATCCCTGCATTGCGGTTGTGGTCGGGTCAGCCCGAAGAATTGAAGGTAAGACATCCTGTTGCGTAATTTGGTCTAGCTTGCGTTCCACTGATGTCATCCGCTTCAGGCTATCTATGTTCTTTACGGCGAGCATTTAATCGAGGAACGGCAATTCTCCGAGGCAGCCCAAGGTGAGCCTTGAGATGGCCTTGCGTGCGAGCGCTGTTAACACCCGTCCCAATTACAGCGTTTGTTTTGGCAGATAGGCTCGATCGAGCGATGGTAGCGTACGAGCATGCACACGCTTGGCGACAGCTATTCGCGTTGGCCATCAGCGAGAAGCTAGCTGTCGAGGAGCTGAGCGATATGTGCGAGCGAGTTTCCGGTGAGCCGAACGCACGAGCTTTGCGGCGAGTTGTCTAGCTAAATTTTGTTCTCCTCGCAGAATACCTGGCATTGCACGCCCGCCATCTGGAAGCTGCGCAAATCTTGCTCGACTATGGTGGTGGCGTCAGCGAAGCCGTACATGTCTTGTGTAGGGGTTCGCAATTTGCCGAGGCAAAGCGACTGGTGAGTCTCTGTTTCCGAAGATCTGCCATAAATCTGACCGCTGATCCTGTGTACCACTACTGTCAGATCGCGCTCCATAACAAGCCGGACCTCATCGAGTCGAGCCTGCATCCTGGATTGGAAGACGCGCATGAGCAGTTCATCGACACGTTTGACGAGATGGAAGGACAGCTTGAGAAGGAAATGGACAGGATCAAGGAGCTACGTGCCAAGGTGGACAAAGATCCAGGCAAGTCTGCTGTCGATCGTCAGAACGAATTACGATCAGCTGATGTTGTGGTCGATTTCGACACGTACTGCTGTAGATTCGTTTTTCATGATCGAATCCGAACCTGCGCTAGAAAACGTCGACGTAATGACACAGGCGACAACTGCAGTGACCGGTTTCACACGCTTCACCGCTGCCAAATCCGCCACCTCGAATGTCACGGGTGCCTCGAAGTGCGTCTAGTGGGGAAGCATTATCGTCTGCAATGAAATGGTAACCTAGTCTTGCTTTCGCAGGGTGACATCGAGTACGCGTCGAAAGGCTCGAAGAAAGGCGGCAGGAAAGAAGGGCACTGTGGATGAGTTCGAATATCTTTTGAACAGTCTCGGTAGACTGGTTAGTAGGGTAGACGAGAAGAGCGGTAAGTTGCTTGATACACGTATATCGTCCCAGCATCTCGACTGATGTAACTGTTACTTCCCCGTATTGACGCTTCACATAGACGAAGTGTCGAACCTCCTTCCACATCTCCTTCTGGCTTCGTCCAGCCACCGAAAACTCGGACAGGAACTGCAGCTGAAGGTCGACCGGTTCCGCGATCTTCTCGCTTCGGCGCTCGACATCGCGTGGATGTGTAAATCCGACGTCGATATCATCAAAGACAAGCTGATCGGCGAGGAGGAACGGACGCGGGAGGCTTGGCTGAGTGCTCAACGAGGATATGACGCAACCCAAGGACACGCAGCAATCGCAGCCGGCGCCGCGGCTCCTTCGCAGGAAGCAGGCCCGATGGGCGGGGAGAGCAACAAGGGGGTCATACTTAAGCCCATAGTGGGACAGTGGAGGAGTCGCTCGAGATTCTTGTAGATGCACCACGATCATCAGATTCTTATCGGTACACATGACAAGTGGACTGATATAAGAAGCATCATTATTTAACTTGTCTGTGGGGCTACATCGTGATTCAAAATCTGCATGGTGACGCATCGAGCTCTACCAAGGAACCTCAAACGCAGCTGCCGACCCACTTTGCATACCCAGTGACGCCGGCCTTATGCTTCCACCTCTTCTCCAGAAGGTGAAGATCATGATTGATCTTCTTAACCTCCTCCTCCTTTTCGTCGCTGGCCGATCGGGATGATGATAAGGCTCATCATAAGGTCATTCCACCGGGCAATGTCGTGTTCCCAGGCCGCAGCGTCTTCAGCTTGGTCTTTCCTCTGGGCGCTCGCTTTCACAGCCTGAGCGACCAGATCATCCTCCTCGTCCACTTCCATAGCCTCGTCCATCGCAAGGCAACCCTCAAGCAGATCAGACAGACCTCCAGCGCTGTCCTGGAGGGCTTGGTGTTCTTCAATGACAGTATCTGGAAAAGACAGTCAGTATGGGATCTGCAAGTAAACGCCGTCGACCTTGGCGAACTTCCAAGGGTTTGTCTCCGGTCAAGGTTGTATGTAGCGTGGGCAGCATGCGAATCGTTGACACTATGCGTTAATCGAAAGAGGACGAACGTGGAACACCATGGATGTATATTCCCTCATATTGCACAAGTGATACGAATACAAGCACAACTCTTTTCTTTCCGTTTAACCCAAAGAAGAAGACCGGAGGAGAGGGAGGGAGATCGAGATTGCACGTTCAAATTCTCTCGGTCTCCGCCATGACAACCGCACGACCAGAGTAACAGGACCAGCCTGAATAGCTCTGGGGCGAGGGAATGATGGCGAAAGCGATGCCAGAGGGTTTCGAGGGGATGGCGATCCGATCCAGAGGTACGTATACATTCGCTCCAATACAGTGTGAGAGAGAGAAGAGAGAGGAGGGGGAAGGTCCGCTCGATCCACTGATTGGGGGGGGGGGTGTACATTCTATAGTGGATAGGCGTCCAAATCGGTTGGAAGAGAAAATATCGGAGAGAACAAGAAACCCAACAAGAACGATCCGAGCAGCAGCATGCTTATAGCTCGGTCGTCGAGTTGAAGTACTTGACGTAGGCGACCTCCCAGTAGGCGTTCTGGAACTTGTCTCCGTTGTTCCTGACGTAATCCTCGCAGCTGGCGTACCCGGTCTTCTGGGCGCAAGTCTCGGTCTCGCCGGCATCCGCGTAGTTCCAAATCCCACCGGCCCAGTCTCCGCAGAGGGTGCTGGTAAAGATGTTGATGTTGTCGTAAAAGTACTTGTAAGGGTCGCACTGGGTCGAAGGGAAGTTGGCCATGGGAAGACCCCACTGGTCGGGCATGGGCTGCTCGGCGGTGATATCGGCGGGGATGTTGTTACGGTTGAACCACCAGACGTTGATACCATACTTGTCCCATTTCACTGTAGCGAGAGCGATTTCGAGTCAGTGTCTATGCGATGGTGAGACGGGAAGAGGTGAGCGCCTGTACTTACTGGCATAGACACCACCTCCGATGTTGTTGAATCCGTCACCGTAAGCGGTCTGATCGGCGTCTCGCACACCACAACCTGCAAGTCATCAGAGGCAAACGAAAGCGATCAGCCAAATGTCCTTTCCGAATCATGCCTTCGAGCCGCGTCCGGCGACTCACCCTGGTTGCTGGTAGCGTACGAAGCACAGTTTCGGTTGTCAAAGTTCCCCGTGGTCAAGTACCCCGTATGCTTTTGGTTGTCGGGCATGGTGCACCCGTTATCCGTATGCACAGAGACCTGGTTGATCTTGAAGTTGTTGACACCCTCGAGGATGTCGATCTCTCCACCGATCGGCCAGTTGGGACCGTTCTGCCACCAAGCGGGCCAGGTGGCGCAACCGACGGGCATGTGGACGGCGTCCATCAAGACGAGACCTCCGGTGAACACGAGCTTGCCGTGAAGTCGGACGGATTTACGGTTGCCGCTAATCCATTGAGTGGTGTCCACCTTCATGATGGCGTTACCCTTGTCGTTGATCGAGACGAGGCCTTCGTTCCACTGCGAATGATCAGAAGATAGCGAGGATGAGACGTCAGCAAGCGGATCAAGTAATGAAGGTTCGAAGGGGAAAAAAGAGCTCACGGCAGTACCGGCATCGACGTAGTTGACAACTCCGTGCGTGGGATCGTTGTGGTTCCAGAAATCCCAGTGGTCAAAGAACGAGTTACCGCTCCACGTCTCCTCTAGGTTCCAGAGCGAGTTGTACTGCTGGTTGGGGACCGATGAAGACTGAGCCGCACTACTAGCCGAGCTCCAGGCGGTCGACGTGGCAGACCCGGTGGCGATGTGCTCGTTGCCGATCTTGCTCTGACTGTCGGACTGAGTGGCAGTCGCAGTCGCAGTGGCGGTAGAGGTGGCCCAAGCCGAAGAAGACGAACCCGGCGAAGTAGGGTTGGTGACGTTGAACCCGACCTGGGGCACACACGTGTTCTTCCTCTTCTTGACCCGTCGCTTCGTCTTTTGCTTCGATCCTGAGGCGACCGAGCTCCTGGCGAGAATGTCGTCGGCACCCCGTCGAATCTTTTCGAGGTCCGGGATCAGGGACCTAGCGGCGTCGGCGACGGCACTGGCGGCCTTCTTGTGAGCCGGGACGTGGGCGTGTCGAGCGGCCAGACCATCACGGCCGGGCAAGTGAGCGGTGACTCCAGTCGAGGAAAGGAGGGCGGCGGCAGTGAAGAGGGTGAGGGCGGTGGTAGAGTGAACCATGGTGAAGAGGTTGAGGTCGAGGTGTTTGGTTGATGATAGAAGATGGAGAGGTGGTTGAGATCACAAGAGAGGAAGATACCGCGTCAAGCGTCTATCTATCTATATGATGTCGGTCGAGAGAACAAGAGAGACGACGATGTCGATATACCAAGAGTTTGTGTTGTTCAGCGGAACCGAGAGAGCCAAGTGTCGATAGAGAGTTGATGGACAAGAGGCGTCGTGTCGTGTTTCGAGGTGAGACCCAAGGGGAGAAGGAAGGCGGTTTGATGAGGTTGAGAGGTCGAGAAAACAGCACAGCCGCGTTCGTCGAGGTGAGGTGAAGTCGAGGTTTGAAGAGGTATCGCCGTGAGGATGAGTGGAGTGAAGAGTGGAGCGTGTGTGGAGTGTGTGGAGTGTGTGTGAACGAGGACCGAGGTGGTGATGATATAAGAGAGAAGAGAGAGATTGATGAGCGAAAAGTGCTTGGAGCCTTGGGACCATGGACCAAAGTGAGTCGCGAGCGCGAGCAGAGAGCGGGAGAGGGAGAGAGAGCGAGGCAGGATTGATGATCTGATCTGATCGTGACCGTGCACGCGCGGGGGGGACCCTCTTTGTTCTTCAAAGGACCATCGCATCCCGATCAAGGGGACGAAGTTGTTGTTTCGAAACAACACTCGTCGACTCTTATTGTTCGTCCGGATCGAACAAAAGATCCAAAGCGGGTCCCAGGTCCGACCAGAGAGAGACGAGACGAAACGCCCAGGAGAAAAGACACGACGGAGAAGGAGCAGAGCGGGATGGCTCACCTTTTCTTTTTGTTTATTCTCAAACGAAAGGCTTGACCTGATCAAAGTTTGATCTGATCAAAGAGAATCCACCGGGAAGGTTCGATTCGACGAGTGGAAGGGGATGGTGAAGGAGGGCTGACGATCCGGGAAGAGGGGAGGAGGGCGAGTTCGAGATTCTTTCCTTGGGACTAGATTGATATTGATCCGTTTGCACAGCAGCGGGAAGTCGAATTCGATCTAGGTTTGGAGGTTTGATAGGTCGAGGGTACGGGTTGCTTTTTTTTTGCGAGTTTAGAAGATTTGGAAAGATTCGAACTAGGGGTTGGGGTTTGGGAGTGGGAAGCGTGGAATGAGGATTCGTGAATCAAACAAGATCCAAACCACTTCAGAAGCAGGTCGATCATATAATCGATCCGGTCTTGTACGAGTGAAGTACAAACAATGACGGTCCCCGCCTCTCTGCCCATAGAACCCGCCATCCCACAATCGCAACGTCGCGCAGTCCTGCTGCCTCTGTTGCCGCGCGTGGGAACCGTCGAAAAGCCTCTTCCGGCCAACCCGACGACGCAAAAGAGCGCGTTCAGCCACCTCCCCTCTCAGGCCTCTGCCCTCTCCCCCGCTGAGTGCTGTGCTGTGGATGCGGTTGCAGATCTTTTTACGGCTTGGCGATCGACGTTCAGGGACATTCCACCTCGAGTCCCCTCCGTGTCATCCATACGTGTGCCATACACCTCGTATCCTATTGTACTCGGACGCGTTTCCCCTTGTAGGTTTGGCATTGATCTTGGCTAGCTGGCTAGACCTTGGCCCAGCATCTTGGCCTTGGCTTCCCTGACGAAGAGGGAATGTGTGGCGTCTCTTTGCTTATCAACGCTGCTCGTCAACGCGTCATGAAACCGGTGGTTCTTTCGAATGCGTATTCATGGTCTCAGCGAGCAGAACAGATGTCCCCATGTCACGTAAGGTGGTCCACCACAACTGGCTGGCGTTGTAACTGCGACGTGGAATGTGTTCGTCGGAGTCTCTACTGCGAGAAGTCGTTGTTGTCTTGTCCGGCAAGCGCAAAACCTGAAACAAACATAACCCAACCCTCGTGATCGCATGATCGTTCCCAAATTATCACTTGACATACGAGTTGGCCTCATATCGAACCCGAATTTTCAGCGCGCAGTATGCTATATATTATCGGCCCCGAAAAAAGAACGGCACAGCTGAGTAGCTTGCCGTCGAACGATCGATCTCGCAGTCGAGCCTATTCCTGGTTCGACGCGATGTGATGCGATATGCCGCTATGGTCGTCCAACACATCAGGTCCAGGATGTTGATCTTCGCGCCTCAGACCTCGTACCGGAACGCTTCCCCTCGAGTTCAAGACGCATGGGTCGATCTTCTCCACGTCGAGGATTGTTTGATCGTGCTGGATTGTTTGCAACAGCCGGGATCAAAGAGCCGTCGAGCAATTTGAACATTCCCCAGCACCGGCGTGCGAGGCCCAGTGTTCTTCAACAACGGGATCCTGGCTGACGAGCATCCCCATCACGAATCTCTTCTCGGTACCAAACTCGTCTGTGCCTTTCGTCTGTGATGCGAGCAGAGCTCCTCGATCCGATGAGCGAACGACTTGTTGACCGAGGATCCGAAGGATCAGACGGTCAATCGTATCTCCAGGCCTTCGTCACATGGAGGAGAATGAGCATCGTTGTCCGGAACGAGCTGGCCTCGAAGCAACGGACTTCTTGGATCACACCGCCCAGATCAAGCCGGTCGTCTTTTCAAGTCCATCCGTTCGCGCTCAGGAGACCAACAGGCAATCGATAGCCCGTATCTTATGAACCCATGTGATATATTCATGTCGGCCCAAAACCCCTCGAAAGAGTCTTTTTCGACTCAAGGAGCACCATTTCGAGCGGCACGGTGTATAAATTCGCCCAATCCCTCACGTCCATTGGATTGGCCCGATCCGCTCCTCCATTCTAGCCCTTGAACTCATAGCCTCCCTCTCTTTGCACACAGTCCCACTCCAACTCGTCCACCACCTCTCCCTCTAGCCCAGGGGAAGTCATCCGAACTGTAATCTTATCCGAGGGCTTCATCTCGCCCACTCCAGCGGGGGTACCGGTCATTATTAGGTCTCCTTCCTGTAAGATCGACATAGAACAGGAAGAGCGGATCGGGTCAGCGAGATGTCCATCGGCGATGCAACAACCTCTAGTCCCAACGTCTCGGTATGGTACATCCAGTTTCAAAGACGCAAGCGGAATGACTCACGTTGAGCCCAAAGATACTGCTAACATGCCCGATCAACTGTGGGATCTTAAATTGCATATCCCCCGTAACTCCGGACTGCTTCGTCTGTCCATTGATGGAGAGGGTAAGCCCAACGTTGTCAGGATCCGGGAGCGAGGATTTCGGGATGAAGCGGCTGGATGTGGGGCGGGATGAGTGCAGGTTTGCGTCGATAGTTCCGAGATCGGCAGGTATTGGAGGATCACGGGTAAAAAGCGAGATGTAAAAGCGAGACAGGACGTAAAGGTCAGCTTGGCATCACGATTTGAGATCCCTTGGGTGCGAAAACTAACCCGACAGGAGCAAACGTATCGAACCCCTTAGCGGCAGCCCAGGGAAGACCTTTCCCCTTGACGACGTCTTGCATGTTTCGGCCGGTCACATCAATCGCCAGGGCTATGGGGAGCAATCGGGCGCACAGGATAAGCAATCGAATACTGTGTAAGAACGAAGAGTCGAAGATAGGCCAGTGAAGGAAAGAAGGAAGTGGGAAGGAACGAGTCAAGATAAGGAAGACTTTTGTACTAACTGTATCCAGCGACATGGTCGAACGCTTTGGAAGGAGGAATGTCCCGGCCTCCTTTACCGATAACTACTCCGAGTTCAACTAGAGGGTATAGCAGAAGATGAAGGAGAAGACATGGTGGGCGTTTCAGCTTCTTCAACAGAAAAGATTCACGAGCGACTTGACCACAACAATGCTCACCTTCGTGATGAGCGACCACTCCTCTTGGAATCTCGATCTTGCCCTGTCCATGCTGCAAGTAACTACTCGTAGGTTTCAAGAAGTAGAAAGGCTCCTTAGGGACCTTGTTCCCAAGCTCTTTAGCGTGATCGATGTAGTTTCGGCCGATACAGATGATGTTACGGCCGGTCTTTGAGAACGTCGAAGCCATGGTGGTCAGAAGGGTTGAAGGTACTATGAAGAGCGGCACCGAACTAAGTCAGCAAGAGTTGTGCGAGGTTGAGGATGCGCAGGCTCACGAGCTTATGTCAGGTTCTGACTACGAGCAGAGATGTCGACCAGGCGACTGGCCGACTCGAGCTCTTTGTGACTCGGAATGAACTCGACCTCGACCCTTAATTTCGTTCGCTCATCGTCGTCCGCGCATGTCCGAAGACCGGAAGACCGGGCTCGCGGCGCACCACACCCCGGGACCAGGCAAACCTGTCATCAATAACGCATATCCACATTGCAGTATGCGTTATCGAGTCAGGCCTCCCGCGGTGTTTCCAGCTCACCAAGACGTCATCCCCTTCCTTCTGCTGCTGCTGCACCGTTCGACGTCGTCGATGTTCAGAGAATCGTGAGAGACAATCATCAATCTCATCTTACTCGTATACGTCCTACATTCAGCAGGACATCTCCTACGCACAACCCACTTCACCATGTCCAGACTCGCCCCCTTGGTTATCGAGTGAGTCTCCTCGTCTTTCCATGCTTGTCAATGCCGCGCCGTTCGATCGCATCGCTAATCCCTTGCGGCCCTGCCCCTACCGCAGCAATGGTACCGGTTATTCCAAGTCGGCAAGTCACATATACTTCTCCATCCGGGTCGAATGCTAGCAAGAATGTTCTCACCTTATGACCTTTGCGCTTTCTGTTTTCACTAGGGATTCGCTGGAAACTCGGAGCCCTCTTTCGTCTTCCCCACAGCCATCGCGACTCACGCCTCCCCCTCGTCATCTTCCTCCTCGAACGCTGGTGGACGAGGTCCTCCTGTTGCCAACAAGCCCGGACATCTAGCTTCCAAGCGGGGGATCGACGACCTCGACTATTTCATTGGAGACGAAGCTGTAGCCAACGCAAAGACCTACAACGTCCACAGCCCGATCAAACATGGGCAGATTGACAACTGGGACTTGATGGAGAGGTTTTGGGCCAAGACGATCTTCAAGTATCTGAGGGCTGAGCCGGAGGATCATTATGTTCTGCTCGTGAGTCCGGGTCGCGACCATCGTGGCGGTATAGTTCGCGACCTGATCCACCCGAACTACTTCTCTCTGCTTCTCACGTCACCTTCTCATCCCTCCATCCCGTTACCATCTTCCATCTTTCCCTTTAATTGTCGAATCGGTAACATTAGACCGAGCCTCCTCTCAACGCTCCCGAGAACAGGGAGAACACGGCCGAGATTATGTTCGAGAGCTTCAACGTCCAAGGCTTGTAAGTCTCCAACATCCGGCTTCTTCGCCTGATCAAGAATCGCCTTCTGACGGGGGCGACTTTGCAGATACATTGCCGTCCAGGCCGTATTGGCCCTCGCGGCCTCGTGGTCTAGTAACAAGGTCGCCGATCGAACATTGACGGGTGTGGTCATCGATAGTGGTGACGGTGTTACCCGTGAGTGCCGCGGCAGCTTTCCCTGTCTTCTCATTGCCCGTCTCTCCGTAAACTTGTGGATCGAGCTAAAGCACCAACTCGTGCACCTCTCGATAGACACCATCCCCGTAGCCGACGGATACGTCATCGGGTCCTCGATCAAGCACGTCCCGATTGCCGGTAGGGATATCACTCAGTTCGTCCTCAACCTCTTGAGAGACCGGGGTGAACAGGCGATTATCCCGCCCGAGGACCAGTGGAGGGTGTGAGTAGCGCACATGATGTTTTCAACGTGAACATGGGGCCGTCCGGTTAATAAACGATGGTTGCACTTTATGACTCGCAGGGCTGAGAAGATCAAGGAGGATTACACATACGTCTGTCAGGACATCGTCAAGGAGATCAAGAAGACCGATGCGGATCCCTACAAGTACTTTGCAAGGTTCACCGGCGAGCACAGCGTCACCGGAAGGGTTAGTTTGGGATACGCGAACACGATGATCCGACCAGAGCGCAAAAGCTGATTATTGTCCTCGTCTGGACATATGCTGCAGCGTTACGACGTGGACGTCGGATACGAGCGGTTCTTGGCACCTGAGATCTTCTTCAACCCGGAAATCTACTCGTCGGACTTCTTGACCCCCTTGCCCGAGGTCGTCGATACCGTCATTCAGACCAGTCCGATCGATGTCAGACGAGGGCTTTACAAGGTGGGTGGTATGGATGACGGACTGGTGAAATCGTTGTCTTACTAACACGATCATCCATTCAATTTTCCCGGTCTATTAGAACATTGTCCTCTCTGGAGGTTCGACCATGTTCAAGGATTTCGGCAGGAGGTTGCAACGTGACGTAAAGCATATCGTCGATGGGAGGATTGCCAACAGCGAGACTGCGAGTGGTAGTCACATGCGAGTGAGTGGTCGCGTCCAACTTGGCCCCGAGATACTGTCATCGATATAACGAGCGAGCGCTGATCAATACCTATACATCTCCTGATGCACAGTCAAGCGGAGTCGAGGTAAACGTTATCTCGCACAAGAGACAACGGTTCGCCGTCTGGTACGGAGGAAGCTTGATGGCGTCGCTCCCCGAGTTCTACAATGTCGCCCATACCAAGGCGCAATATGAGGAATTCGGACCGAGCTTGGTCCGGAGGTTTTCGGTCTTTGGCAGCGCCTCGTAAAGCGACGTCGCCACCAGCGGAGATGAGGTTAGGGATGATTTGCGAAGGAGGTTGTGAGTTCGAAAGAAAAAGGACGATCAATAAGGAGAAGAAAGAAAGAAAGCGTCGAGGATGGAGAGCTGAACCGGGAAGATGGGGTATCGATCGCCTCTATTTGTATGCCATTTGGGTTTCTGCAGTTGGTCTTGTTTATTGTTCATCGTTTGTGCTTGCGTCATGTGGATATATGATTCGATGTTTCGTGAACATCTTTTCCAGCTTGAATGGTGAATACTACTCATACTACTGCAGCAGCTTTGCGGATCACCAGAATTGGACGGATCGAAAAACGGCCATGCTCTCCATGAATCAGCGGAGTTGCAAGCTGATCAACAAGCATCGATGTCTCTTTGGGATCTATTCAGTGCTTGCTTGACCGTCGCTACGGAAAAGAGGTGCTCATAGTGGAAAATATGGAAGCGCAGGGCGAGAGGTCCAGATAGGATGACTTGGATGGCCAAATTCTCAAGTATGATGTCTTATGGTGTCCTCTTATGGCAGGAAGCACCGGTGACCAGATGCGTCATCTTGTATCGTTGGCAGAAATTGATGCCTGTCCTTTTCATCTCGCTCTCGAATTA
This sequence comes from Filobasidium floriforme, assembly GCF_021052385.1. Taxonomy (NCBI): domain Eukaryota; kingdom Fungi; phylum Basidiomycota; class Tremellomycetes; order Filobasidiales; family Filobasidiaceae; genus Filobasidium; species Filobasidium floriforme. The sequence goes on from NW_025763646.1 coordinate 117,134, forward strand.
CAATCGAGGACCTTGTGGTATCAATCCTACATCGATGGTCTCCACTGTTCAAGCCATTAGACGAACACAACCCCCCCACTTTGCTTGTGCAACCTCGCCGGGATATCCACCGCTTGTCTCTGTCATCTAACGCAGCGTAACACTGAAATCCTTCGGTCCCTGGATGGCTCGATATGATGATCAGCTATCCTTTCACTTCCAGCCTCCTGATTCAACGCTAGCGGAGAACAATATCCGGCCGCAAGGAGAACGATTGCAAGCGACTCGCACTAAATTCCTGAATGACTTGTAGGTATACTTTCTAGGCCACGGCCTTTCTATCTGGTTTCCTTGTCGACGGCCGAGAGCGCGAGCACATAGAGCCAGACCGGACATAGAGGCCCATAGCTGAAAGGAGGTGCGGTCCTGCTCGACCTAATGACGAAAGGTCTACCCAGATGAGCAAAATTGAAACGAGCTTTCCCTCAGGGACGGAAAGGTACTTTGTGAACGGCTGTACCGCTTTGCTGTCAGTGATGATGGCGGGTATGGTCTCATGTGCCATCTTCCTGAAACAGACATCGTTAGGCATCGTTGGGTATCCAGCTGTCCTCACGACCACATGATCATGCACGATGGAAACAGCAGCGATAGAGCTAACCTGTACGTCAGAACTGGAAGATTGCTTTTTGTAAAGGCCGACGCGGAAAGGTTATCTCCTTCGCAAATCACCTGTGCTTTGTTGTCGACTGGACTTGCCCCACGTCAAGGTTCACCATCTGGTTGACGTTATTGCAGTGAGTATAGCGGGTCGGGAACTAGCTTCTTTACCGCAGCGTCATATAGAATGGTAAAAAGTTACGCATAATCGTGCGACGATATCGATCCTGGGCATCGTTGACCCCAGCACACTGTCGCAAGATCATGAGGCGTAGAAAAAAGCGAACGATACGATAACGCACGAAGCCGAATGAATGATAGGTTTCATAGAAGAGAGGGCGAACAAGGGAAGATGGATAGTATTACAAGTAAGAACGCGAAGAGAAAACAGCATCGATCATAATCCGGTAGGTCCTGCTACTGTACTACCTGTCGGAGAACGGTCGGAGTCGGTAGCGGATCAGGGCTCGGTAGAAGGGGTACCACCCGTTCCAACCTCGTCGCGTGCAGTCTACCGATGCCCTCGTTGGGGGCACGTATCCTGCACCACCTGCAAGCAGGCCATCACCATTCCCGAAACCGGTTCCCCGAAAGCTTTATAGTCCAGGAGTACAGTACCAGGCCTCACCCAGCGGCATGCGCACCGCTTCCGTATAAACGTCGGCGGGTAAGGGTGGATGTTTTAATCACTTCGAGTACTGCAGTCCCTGCCACAAGGAACTTCGGGAACCTACGAAATGTCGTTAATCCTTCGGGCCCAAAAGGATATACCGGTAGTTCCCACCTGCCGAGCGTGCGAGGCTAGATCAAGACTTCGAACGACACCGCAGGCTCGGTGAATCCTCTTCCGGCGAGCAAGACCATGGAAGATTCCCGAACGTCAACTGCCCGTGGCTAAGGTCGATTTGTGAGGTCGGCACATAGCGATGAATGAGGAAAGGAAAAAGAGGAGGTGGCGAAGGAAAGGAATTGGAGTAGACTTTGCTTTTTCCGGTCAGACTATATACTGTTTGGGGAAGCGGCGACGGAGAAGGGCAGCGGCGAAAAATTGGGGTGCTGACGGTTGGAGAGGATCGTACGATGACTAGCATGCGGCTCACACGTTCGTAGCTTCGTAGCCTGCTAGCTGCTAGCCTGCACAGCTGCACAGCTGCAGATTCTCTTGCGTCTTGCCGAGCATGAGGGCAGCTGGACAGGCGATAGCCGCGGGGACGTTCCATGGCGTCATTACCCCAATTTTTCATGACTCGGTCGTCAAGTTGAAGGCCACATGACCCTGCACATGTGCACATGTAGCTTGTAGCTTGTAGCCGCCAAGATCACGGCGTTTGAAGCAGCGGAGGTGTGAAGGAGCACAGCCGAGTGATTTGCGCGTTTCGCCTTCTTTTAGGCACACTCGTTTCGGTTACACCTGTCGCCGTTGTTTCAAGCGCGACCTGGCAACCACCCGGATTCCAGATACGTACGATCGAGTCAACTAAACGTCGATATTACTAGGTACATATGAAGCTCTGAGTATGCTCTACGTTTCTCACTTGTTCCGGACGACAAAGCTCGACTTTGATCTCGTCGCTTCAGGGCGCATCGCGATCTGATGGGAGCGTTTCATCAAGTTCGGGCGGTTTCGAACACGCGCGCGCCTGCAGTAAGCCCGTCGTCAGGGCGCGCAAGCTTCGAAACATCCCGAGCGAGCTCGATCCACCTCGATTTCCCCATCGCGCCATCAAATTTGTCGCACGTTTCGCGATCCCATTCCTTGGAGCTGAGAATCGAGCAAATGGTAGCCGGTGGATCTCTCCGCATGGGAATTCAACCCCGGAACAAGACGGAACGGCGTGACGACCTGTCGAAACGAGGATGACGGAGGAGACCTTGGCACTCGCCGCTCACCCCGTCCCCGTCCTTCTTCCCCGTCTAGACCCTAATCTCGAATCAAGGATCACCCCACTCCACTAGATGTCCCGTCGGCAGGCCCGGCATACCCGCCTCGTCACGGTTTTCCAGAGGATGACGACATCGTCCAGTTCTATGTGTCTTCTGCTGTTCTGCCTACAGCGAGGCTGGGTACTAGACTCCACTTCCCGCCACTCTATGCTTCCGTCACTGGCTGTCGAAAAGGTATAAGACTTTGAGCAACACGATGAACAGCCCGAGTGTTTTTCCCGCCTCCTCTACTTCCTTTAGACCACAAAATCGGAGTTGACCCCGGCCACTCACGAACATACTAAGTTAATTGATAAGTATAACTAGTGCAATCGACAAACCTTAACCCGTACTAGTACGCCTAACCGGGTACATAGTCGGTCGCATGGACTCGGCAAGGTCCACGTAGCCCTAGCTAAGCTGGCGTGGCCTCAGGCTGAGCGGCGGGGGTGTCGGTTGGACGAAAGGCGGGCTCCAAGGACAAAGACGCTCCAAGAGGGCAGAGGAGGCCAGTCGATCCAAGGTGTACCGCTGTCTGCGTCAAGCAGGCGGGAACTTTCCGGTATGTCTTCAGATCATCGTAGAAAGACTAGCGACACAGTCGGGTTCTCGAGTCAGCGTGCAACGGGTGCAGGGGCGCAGTATCGAGATGATTAGAACGACCGTGGCCCACCTCAAAGCGAGTAATGGAGGGGGCAAGGTGTCCGCCCAGCTGTAGAAACGAGTTCCTTGACGAGGGGACGTGGATGGCAGCGGGCACCTACCGGAAGTATGATCGATACTGTTTTGAACATATTTGTACCGCTACGTAGTATCCCCTTCCTTCACATTTCCCCGTTGGCCCGTACAGCATCCGCTATTCATTATTCGTAGTGTCTTTCCAACAATTCGCATGCATGTATGGAAAGGCATCACGTCTCCGAATGAAACACGACGGGTGACGATCGATCCACGACGAACGACCCCGGCGTCGACTTCGTTGTTCGCGTTCTTGACAACCCCGGGCAGTGTTTCCGTCCCACGTATCGCTGTGCCACTTCCTTGTTACCCTTGACGGGACGATTTCCCGACAGGCATCGGCGTCTGATCCGCAGCAACGGTCTTATATCTCCGACCATGTCTCACAGACGTCATATAACACCCTATGAGACATGCTTCATTTCAACCCGCACAGAGCCATGCATATTTCCAGGTACAAGCAGTATCGATATTGATCCCTTCTAGATAGCGTCTACAAGAGCGACCACCACGCTGATATCATCCTGCTTTCCTCCGGCGAAGCTGTACCCCCGATCGATTGCCTTGTACATGAACGGACTCATCGCCTCGATATCCCGACTGGCACTGTTCGCCGCGAGACACAAGGCTTCTGAGACTCGTTGCGGCGTAAAGGCGATCTTGACCGGGTTGGATGTCCTCGATTTGGGTGTGTGATTGATGTCAGGGTCGGGGGTCATGAAATGGTTACGAGTTGACGGGGAGGAGAAAGTGGAGAGGACGTCGAGAATCTCTTCATCGAACTGCAAAGATCACCCAATCCGATGAGCTGGGAATTAGGTGACAGGTCTTTGGCCCCTACGGGCGGTCTCGAGGCTCACTAGGTTGTCCGACAGCCCATCGCTACCCATCACCACGATATCCCCCTTCTCCACCGTCACCGAGAACGACTGAGCGTCCTTCATCGGTCCATCCCGCGAGTCAGTCCCGAGCTGAAAAGGAAAGTTGAACTGCAGTCACCGAGAACAGCAGGATACGATCCATATTAGCCATCGGATCGGATCGTACTCGACTCGCCTTCGCGCATTTCGTCGCAAGGCCAGACTCACACCGTGTTGCATCTCTTCGGTTCGGAAGACGACCTGACCCTTGCGTACGATGACCAAAGCGCAGTCCCCCAAGTTTGCTATCCGTAGCTGTTCACCGTCGAGTACCGCTATCAAGCAGGTCGCTGAGCCAAGCACCCCCTATATGCCGTTCCCGACAAGATATGCCGAGAAATCAGTCGCAGGTGATAGTCTGTCAATTCTGCGTCCATCGCTCACCTCGGCGCGGACGCAATCGACCGTACGCTCATATGCCAACTGCATGATTTCGATCGGATCCATCCCCTCCCCTCCTGCTTCCTCAATCTTTGCAGCGTCCACCTCCGCCTCGGTCCCTCCCCTACCTCCCGGATCTCCTTCCTGCTCCTCACGGTCCGAGTGATCACGGCTCGCTCGGATCCTTTGAGCAACTCGAGCTTTCCTCCTGCGGACCCGAGCCGTCTCTCGAGCATCCGCCTCGGCCGCGCAGAAGTGCATGAGCAATTGAGAGAATCGGGCGGGGTCTCGTTTCTGTAGCTCTGTCTCTGTTTTCTGCGTCGACCCTAGGCGCGAGATCCTGGAGACAAGTCCAGTCATCGCGCCGCCGACATTCTCCTTCCCGGCAGAATCAGGAGCGGAGCTATCATCGGGTCCAGATCTGGGTCTAGGTTTTTGGACCTTGTTCTTCCCGACCCCGTCCGAGACGCCCATAGACCCTCTGACGAAGAAATAAGCGTCCTCGCCTATCTGTACCGCTCTTGTACCCCCCTCGGCAATCTTCAAGGAATCCGCGTCGGTTGATGAACGGGGCCAAGAGGTAGCCGAGGTAGGACTGGGAGACGAGGAAGGAGGAGTCGAGGGTGGATGGGGTTTGGGGATGCCGAAGCCGCCTGAACGGAGAATGAGACGTCGACGGGGTTCCGCGGTGCCGGATGTTTTGTGGGTCGATACGGATGTAATAGATGGTGTTTGCGATAATGGTAGAGTCTCTTCAATTGCCGTTGTTGCTGTGGTAGAAACGGTATAGCGCCGATTTCGAACGCAAGATCGGGTCTGACGCCTGTCCTCAAGCCGGATGTTCGTCTGTACCGCTTGGGTTCCTGCTGGTATTTTGGTATGGTATCGGTGCTCGAGTAGTCCTCTAGCGAGCCTGACCCGTTCTGCTCGAGGATGGGAGACGACCAAGCCGTGTCCGTTTGCCATACCGCAACATCGCCCGAAGATACGAGTCGGATGTTGGGACATCGTATGAGGGAGTCGTGTCCGCTGCAGGATCCTCACGTCAGCGAGTGATCGAGTTCGAATCTCGAGTACTAACGAGCTTACCGTGATAGTCGTAATGACCCAAGAAGATATGTACCATAACGGTATCATGTCGATCATGCATCTCACCGGACCATCTCGTTGATGACGCAGGGTGGTGGAGTATCATCCAACCGGCATGAACATCATCACGTGACGTACCGGAAGCTGTTCCTCACTTGCCGTAAACAGTCACCGGAAGTAAATCAGGCCGACTCTCGACGAGACGTGTCTAGCTTCCTGCCCTTTGAAAGTCGACACATTTGATCAAAGATCCACTCTTTAGAGCGATATCAGCACACCCGATCCACCCTCACGAACACCAAAAGATCCTTATCTAGCTAGCGAAGACCCGCCCATCACGGCTTCGATGAACCCGTACAACCCGGCCAACAACCCGCAAGCCGGGGGCACGGCCTACGTCGCGCACCTGAATGACGATAATACCGTCTCGAGACAAAGACGACGAGTGAGGGGAGAAGAGGAGGAGGAAGGGTTATTGGTCGATCGCGAGTATAACGATGACGACAACAAGGTGAGTGGTGCTTCCTCTTGATGACACGCTTAGCTTCAATTCGGCTGTTAGCTGGCTAGTCGAGTTGATCAAGATTCCCATCTTAACTGATCAACCTCGATTCGTCACCGCAGTCCCGCTCGAAACCGCTCTCCCCCACATCACCCTACCCAAACTCTACGACCGGTCCGACAGGAAAGACCTTACTAGAAAGCATCAAGAGGGAAAAACGGGCGAGCCTCTTGACAGGCTTCGTACTGTTTTGTTTCGCCGCAGCAGTGAGGTTCTGGGGGATCGGGTATCCTGATCAGGTCGTGTGAGTGCTTTGTCCTTGTCCTTTGATCTTCCTCCTCTTCCTCCTCTTCCTCCTCTTCCTCCTCTTCCTCTTCTGTCCCTCCCTTCAGCTCTCTATATGGTTTTATATCATCGATTTACTCGCTAATTTCACCCAACACAACGTTCCTTCTCCTCATAACCATAATCACCTCGAACAGCTTCGACGAAGTCCACTTCGGAGCCTTTGCAGCTCAATACATCCGCCGGGAATACTACTTTGATGTCCACCCGCCCTTGGCCAAGTTGTTGAATGCGTTGGCGGGGTGGATGAGCGGTTTCGATGGGGATTTTGGCTTTGACGCCATCGGGGACAAGTATGCGGACAACAACGTGAGTTAGCTATCGACTTGTGGACCTCGCAGGATATCGGTAGACCAAGTTGTTGAATTAAACGTTTCATACATCTCCCAGGTCCCATATGTCTTTATGCGAGGATTCGTAGCCATGATGGGCGCCTTGACCGTGCCCATCATTTTTGGGATCATGCGAGAATCAGGTTACCCAGTGATAGTCGCGGCCTTTAGCGCTTGTCTGGTACTCTTCGGTGAGTCTGGCTCCCTTGATCAGTCATCATATAAGATTTTAAGTAGAAGCTGAACTCGCATCGTTCGTGGTTAACATCGACAGACAACGCTCATATCACCCAATCGAGATTGATCCTGCTCGATGCGGCGTTGATCTTGTTCATGAGCCTGTCATTGTTATCATACATCAAGTTCCATCAGTATCGGTACCGGTGAGTCGTTTCACACCTGTTTCGGCTCGAGAAGCAGCACCTGATTGCGAAATTGGGTCGCATCGTGTTTGTATCTTCTTTCCAGCGAATTCACCCCGGAATGGTGGGCTTATTTGATGGCAACCGGGTTCTTCCTCGCCTGCACGCTCGGGTGCAAGATGGTCGGGCTTTTCACCTTTGCAACGATCGGGGGAGCGGTGATCTGGGATCTGTGGGGGATCTTGGATATCAAAAAGGGGCACAGCATGGTAAGTTCCGAAAATATCCGGTTGTCTCTTCGACCGAGGATTCGCTGACTTGTATGACATGCTGTTTCGCAATCTAGGCATACTTCACACGACACTTTTTGGCCCGGGCTTGGGGTCTAATTGTATTCCCCTTCATGGTCTACCTGTTCATCTTCTGGATCCACTTCAAGATCCTGATCTACTCTGGTCCGGGAGACACCTTCATGTCTCCGGCTTTCCAGGAGACTTTGCGGGGGAACGAGTTGTTGCTTAACAGCCAAGGTATGCACATACCGGTTGTGGGCTAGAGCAGGGTTTCTGGCTGATAAATCTAAATCGATCTGGATGCCGGCCGCTTGCGACTACAGAGTTGCGGTACTACGATACGGTCACCTTCAAGCACAAGGATACCAAGACTTTCTTGCACTCGCACCTGGACCGATATCCTCTGCAGTATGATGACGGGAGGATCAGTTCGCAAGGTGAGCTGCGCCAGACACCTTCAGCATCCTTTCACAGAACGTTGATAAGATGTCTCGCTCGCTTTCCGAATATGCAGGTCAGCAGGTCACCGGTTACCCTCACAACGATACCAACAACAACTGGCAGATCGTTCCGACCAGGGAGATCCCCGACAGCGGACGAGGCCGTATCGTCCGGCATAACGATGTCGTCCAGCTTCTCCACGTCAACACGCAGTCCAACCTTTTAACGCACGATGTCGCTTCTCCGCTCATGCCGACCAACCAAGAATTTACCACCTGGCCCGTCAACGATACCATCCGACACAACGATACCCTGTTCCAGATTCAGATGAACGATGCACATGAAGGAGAGCCGTTCCGAAGCAAGTCCGGACACTTTAGGCTCATTCACATGCCGACCAAGGTGGCGCTCTGGACTCACGTCAGCAAGCTGCCCGATTGGGCCTACGGGCAACAAGAGATCAATGGAAACAAGGCCCAGTTGGACAAATCGAACATCTGGTTCGTGGACGACATCATCTCGGATGGTTGTGAGTTTCGATGCCAGACCGAGGCATGTACATATCGTTGATCAGCCTACCCGTCTCTTCGCAGCCGGTCACGACTTCAGGAACCGTACCGTTCACGTCGAAAACAAGCCCGCCAAGAAGCGAAACTTTTTCCTCAAATTCGCCGAACTACAGATCCTCATGCTCCAACATAATGCCGGATTGACCGCCTCGCATCCTTACGAAAGCTCACCGTTTAGCTGGCCGTTCTTGATGAGCGGAATCAGCTTCTGGACGGAGAACGACCAGAAGAAGCAGGTCTACCTGATCGGGAATGTGGCTTCATGGTGGATTTGCGTGATGGCCATGTCCGTCTTTGTCGGTGTCATCGGAGCCGACACTTTGGCAAGACGACGTGGAATTGAACCTATCGAGAACCGTAAGTCATGGGCTCGCATCCCAAAATATACGTGCCTATCTGACCGCTGTTTTGCAGGTATCCGCAACCGTATGATCCGTAATACCGGATTCTTTATCGGAGCTTGGGCTTGTCACTACTTGCCATTCTACCTGATGTCGAGGCAGCTCTTCTTGCACCACTACCTTCCCGCTCATTTGGCATCCGCACTCGTCGCCGGCAGTGTCCTCAACTTTGTGATTACCGAGGAAGTCAACTACCCAGTCAGCAAGGCCGGACTCAGGACCAGGCTACGACCCATCGTCCGGGCTACACCGAGCAGGGCGGGCACGGCAGTTACCGCCGGATTGATCGTCCTCACGATCGCCACCTATTGGTTCCTGAGTCCATTCACTTATGGAACGCCTTCGTAAGTCGTGCCCTCAAGATCGCCACGTCTGAACAGTGCTGATCTCTTCTTCGTTCTGCGATACAGTCTCACGGGAGATCAAGTCAATGCAAGGAAACTGTTGAGCAGCTGGTCCCTGCACTTCGAAGGGGTAAGTCGTCAGATTCCGTCTCGTAGCCATAGTTTGGTGCTTAGCTGACGCTCTTGTTCTTGTTGAACCCTCAGAAAAAGACGCACGAGATTGAGTAACGAAGCGAGGCTGGTCCATTGCAAAGTGTAGGCTGCCATATCATATGACGAAATATCACGACATGATCCCGTAGCAATGCGACGCCGGGTCTTTGCGCCCGACATTCCCTCTCGCCCAAAACCCGTTGGGCATTTCCCGGAGGAATGGCATTGTTCGTACAAGGAGAATTATGATGCAGTCTTATACAAGCACGCGAATCGGACAACCGGTATTACACGATCACCATGGCGCCGAGAACCGATCCTCGCCAGCCCCTCCTATATCCTTGACTCCTCTCTGAGTTCCACCTAGATTTCCTTTCCCCTTGCTCTTTCGCCCCTGAAGCGACTTGTAATGATCCCTCATCTCCTTCTTGCTCTTCGGCGTCGAAGCTCCACTCGCCGGTCGGCTGTTCCCTCCGTACCCCGTCTCTAGCTCTCCGAGTGGTGTAGCGAGCCCTGAAGAGAGCGCGTCGACGTCCACCCGGAAGTCTTGGACAGATGATGGGTTTTCTTTCCGGGTGATCAGGCCTTTGAAGGTGAGGCGCCAGGCCTGCTTGGATTCGCGCTTTGACCACTGGGGGGTCGTAGACGCCGGGACGGGGGTCTTAAACATCGTCAGCCAGTGGGCTTTGTCATATGGATCATAGTCCTCCGAGTCGGCGGATTGGCGGTTGATGTAGTTGCCGTCTTGGTCTTTCTTGAGTTGGGGTAAGGTGAACGACCGGGTGTGAAGGAACCAGGCTGACACAAAAGACATGAATGAGCTGAGATATAAGAGCTAGAATACCGAGGAAGACTGTGCTTACTATAGTTCAAAGTCTGTGATTTACGCCACCGCTTGCAGACTCGGTCGCAACGAGCCAGGGACTTGATGTCTAGCTGGAGGAAGACTCGGAGCATGATACTTGATGGCAGCATTTTGACCTACAAATCCACGAACGTTCAGTGTGATCTCCTATCGTTCACGATATCTCAGTCAGACAACTCACAGGGTCCCGAGTAGCGACAAATCTCCCTGCTTTTTCGTGGCTATCCTGTCCCTCACGCTCTCGCGAATGGGATGATACCGGAGTTGACGGTCGAGTGGCGAGATTGACCATCTCATCATCATCGCTGTCATCATCGCTATATCCAGGATGATCCTCCGAGTCCTCCTCATCCGTCATATCTTTCGAAGAAGCTGAGGCGGACGACCTGGCCCGGCCCTTTTCGGATGGCAGGCGTTTGCTAGATTTGGCCGGCGAAGGGGGGTGGCCGGATTGGAGCGAGGCGTTGGCCATTGCAGTTTGCAAGAGGGCAGACATGGTCGTGCGAAAGGTATGCGAATCGGTGAATCGAGTTCTAGCTGTAAAAGGTAGCAGGTATGGATTGTTGAGAGATGATCGACCGAAAGACATGGTCGTTTGATCCAAGACTTTCGAACTTTCGTTTTCACCTTTGATGAGATTGGTCCGACGAGGTGGTTGCCCCCCGGCTAGGTAGTGCCAGTGACGTCAGCACGTGACCTTCGCGTAATTTTAAGGCGACGCAGTGCAATGACGAGGGTGTTTCACCATGAACGTCGCTGTTTCAGGTAGCGAGTCCTGCTCCTTGTCATTTCCTTTGACAACGCCTCCACTCGATAGCATAGCCCTGTTCAAGTGTGTCAAGTCCGTAGCCATTGTATATAGATCGGTAGGGTTGTCGGGTCTAATTGGACATTACGCAGCTTGGAATGAACTGTTCTTCACCCGCTCCGTTCACCCTACACCGTCCCCCCAACAGCGCTCAACCTCTCTCACCCCTTTCCAACATGTGAGACTTACTGTCCTACATCCCAATGATATCCGAAGCTGACTAGTACCCTAGTCCTACACCCTATACACCTAGCTCTCTCATCTGAAATCCGGCAACAAACCTCTCACCTCTCTTCTCCGATAACACTCATCCTCCCTATTCAACACTCATAATCTCGACATCATGGCCGACGATAAGAGACGTTTATCGGGACCTGAGAATGTGAGAGATCTCTGTCTACTATGGATAGCAACCAAAGCCGGGGTACAAGCTGACAGCGAGATGATGCCCTTTCTAGTCCGGTCCCCGGTGCGTATACTTGCAAGACGCTTGCCTGTATTTGAGATCAGGTATCTGATCTAAGCATATTCTGACAGGTTCTGGATCATGATTTGCCGAATATGGTGCTTCATCTCTGTTCTCATCATGAGTAAGCCTTGTTGCCGCGTCTCGCCATCCGGTGACAGCTGATCGTTCCTCCTTCTGCCGATCAGTCCTCGTCATCGTTGCGGAGTCCATCATCGTAAGTTGCGCCGAGATCGGTTTGTCTCGCAAAACATACTCAGACCTCGCATTGTTCGCTTTGATAGCTCAACAACAGCATGCAGAGGTACCATGATATCTACGGCAACTCGTACCGTAAGCATCTACCCTCTCTACTTTTCAGACCACCGCTAATGCAGCAAATATAATGGCGGGTGAACATTCATAGCGTCACGGGGCTACGATCGTGACCCGAGTGGCCCGCAATCAGGCTATGTCGCTCTGACAAATGTACCGAAACACGTCGGCTCGCTCGTCTTCTCCTCGGCTTTTCAAGTGTCTCTCAGTCAGTGTTCCCGATCAGCCCTCTGCGGCAGGCCGAGATCGACACGGTACTGAATAAGCTTTCATTCGCCTTAGTTCTTTTTGCTGCTTTTGTGGGCCTGGGCGATCTGGCTTTGGTATACAAAAGTCCGGACAACGGAGCCTATCGGGGTATGCAAACTTTCAAGGGCACACACCTGTCGGCTCCATTGCGATACGAAGATACATACAAACCGCGCCAGTCTATCCGGGAACCGTTCTTCATTGTTGTGAGTGCCGGACATGATGGCCTAGCCGATCTTTGACAACGAGGCTGAAAGCGGGTTTGACCATTTGACAATGTTCAGGGTTTGTGTATGTCAAGTATCAAGAATGAAATTTACGATCGAGCTTCGCTGACACCTCAACTGGTTTCTTTAGCACTACTCAAACTCTTCATCGGTTGTGCCTACATGTCGCAGTCCTTCTACGGGATCTCTACGGGCGACAATGACAATAACGGCGCGAACAACGTCTACTACCGGTCGCTGACTGAGCGGTGCGAGGGCGTCAACTGCAATTCAGGTGGAAGTGGGTATTACTACGGTGGCGATTCTTCAGGGAGCGCAGGGTACAGTTATAGTTACGGCCATGATGGGAACAACAACGGCGGAGGAAATCAGGGGACAGACGTTCAGTTATTCTGTCTCTGGGCAGGTGAGAGATTCCAGTCACCGATCGACCTCGCTTAGGTAAATCTCACCATCCCTCATTGCTATCAGGTTTCATCCTACTCGGAAGTGTTCCCCTGACCTTCGGGTTCCAAGCAGTACGTCCTGATCGTGGATCGACTGTGCAGAGACGTTCTGCTGACCGATTCATCCCAATCCATTGCAGTTTTCCTACCAGGCGCAGATGAACGACAAGCGATGGGCGGAAACTGCTTAGTCCACTCAACAAAGCCGGTACGCCGGTTTTGAGCATCATCTGCTGTAATCATAATAAACTCCCTCCTCTCCTGCATGAATTGTACACCGTATGCTATCTGTTTACCCTGATCACCTACGGAGAACATCACTCGCTCTCGTCTCCTTCTTGTTCGTCCTCGTTGAACACCAAGATCTGACCTTGACCCCACGTATCCATCACCCGTTTCCCAGACTGAGTCGGTTGAGAAAAGGCAACGTCGCCCTTGAGAGGATCACACTGTTGTGGAGACCTCGTCAGCCGATCTTCGGCAAGATCAATTCGACACTCGGAGAATCATCGACTCACCTTGTACCCGTAGATCGCGCTTCGACACGCTTCGTCTAGCAACAACTTGACGATCCCGCATCCTCGATACGAAGGGACCGTGAATATCCGATGAACACCTAGTTTGACGGAATGTCTCTCGGGACTGCAATAACGCGATCAGCGAACTGATTTCTCAGGCGGTTGATGTTGCCGGCCGAGACTCACTAGCAAAGTACACCTCCATCTACCGAGTCCATGTCCATCTCGTTTCCCACGACGATCAGATCTTCCCGCTTCCTTTTCCCCGTCACATTTTCGCCATTACCCGACTCCCTATCCTCCTCAGCCGATACGTTGTTGACTATTTTCATGCCCCACTTGATTGGCTGAACGACGACACATCCGACGACCCTCTCTTTCCCCTTGACTTTGCGGGTCGAGATCGACCCTGGCGCCAGGCGTTTACTAGATGAAGGCGGAGTCGGTGATGATGTGATGAAGAGGAAAATTTGGCATTGTTTCAACATGTCGGAAGGGAGGGAAGGGGCTGATAGTACCGTGTCGACCGAAGAGAGGATATCAGACACCTATACGCAAGACGATTTGGCTGTCAGTCATCCTACAACAACCCGGTTGGACTAGGGGATTTTGCGCTCTTCTGACCTTTGGATTACCGGCAGCTACCGCTCCTCCGATCTGAAGTATTCTCCCAACACCCTTATACGTCCTGACCCCACCCATCCCCTGCTGCCCCTTCTTCTCGAACCCGATCTCCCCTCCAACCTGTTTCCCAACCGAGCTCTTTCCCCCAACCCGATCTCGTTCGCGTTCGTCCCAGATCTGTCCATCAACTACCCTTTCACAATTCTTCCTATGCAGGGTTTCGTCCTCCGAATCAGGTTCGCCCCGGATGTAGGACATGTTACATTTCTTGCAGGTCGTGAATGATGATGATGAGGAGCTGGAGGAGGAGGACGGGCGTTTGAAGTGGAGTTGACGAAGCTTCTTGATAGGGTCCGCGGGCTTGCTGGGCGGCGATGTCCCAGGACCGGGCTTGTGACTCAGCGAGACAGGAGGAGGAAGAGTGTCGTCTTTGGCAGACGAGGAAACAGAAGCTTGAGCCTCGGCCCGCAAAGATAGTCCAGTAGAGAAGAGCGGCTCCGGCTTGGGCTTCGGAGTGAAAAACGCTCGTAACGTTGACTGGCCAGGCACCTGGACCGAGGTCAAGGCTTTCGAGGTTTGACCTTTCCTCTCGACCTTTCTCAAGCTCGAACCGGAAGCTCCCGGCTGTGACGACGAGGTGGTCGGGCTGAACGGCGATCTCACGGGCGTCGTCGTGACTTTCTTCTTGATCCATCGCAGCCCTTCCCCGACGACCTCCTCCTTGACCACATCCTCGCTTACGGGCGAAGATCCTCGAATCTTGATATCATCTTCAAAGATCCCTAATCCGCTGTCAGACGATGGTAGTGCCGAAGAGTCGTCGCTGGACCGTGACGAATCCGACCTGGTGAGGGAAGGTGGTGACAAGATGGGAAAGAGCGGAGCTTCCCGCTTCTTCCCGTAAGTGCGCAGGACCGCCGGTTTGCGAGGAGGAGGTGTTGTGGGAAGCTCCATGCGTACAAGAAACAACAAGATCTCGTTGGCCAGGCGAGGTCTGGGATTGGTCGCGAGAGTGCAAAGGGTACAAGGGTAGATAGATTATGTGAGGTCGATATCTGACGAGATTCTCATTCAACCTACTCGCGACTCGGGGGAACGCGTCGCTTTCCCAACGCGTCACGTCAATTTATTCAACAAGAGCGAATATTCGTTAAGATTGCAAAATCACACGACACACGAGTTCCCCTTCGAGTTGCCCAGATCTACCGCTTGAATCACTTGGTAATTCAGGGAGCTCAGGGCTCTGATCGTCATGAGTGTGCACGCCATATATCGAGCGTTCATGTTGCATGTATATCAGGCCGTTCAAGCCGTTCTCAGATCAGATCTCAGCCTTGCAATTCCTCGTACTGTCTATCCATTCAGTAGTCCTCCTTCCATCCCCTCATCAGCTTGATCTCTTCTAATCCAAGAAAGCCTCCTCCAAGACCTCGATGATACCAGGTCCCTTGTGCTCCTCCTCCTTGGCGACAGTCTCCACCTTGGTCTTTTCCAACTCGGCCTTCAACTCCATCTCCTGCTTGATCCTCTTGGCCTCCTCGGCGGGATTGGGAACGGTAGGGTCGATCAAGGGTCGGATGGCGGAAGAGAGGTCGGCGGGCTTGATTCCCAAGGACTCGGCCAGAGCGTAAATCTGGGACTGGACGTCGGCGTTGCCGGGAACGACTTTGCCCTTGCCGGCAGGGACTGCTTTACCGGTGGCCTTGGCTTGCTTCTATGTAAGAGTTGGATGAAGAATCGGATCAGTCTCTGTTATCAGACAGAACCACTGTGTCCGCTCGAGCGCAGCAGACTCACGGTGATAGAGCTGGCCGAAGTGCCCATACTGGCGACAGCAGCGCTCGTAGCAGCCGCAGCAGCGGAAGCCGCCGAAGCCTTGGCGCTACCTCCGGTCATCAACGCCCAGTACCCGCCGGCCTCGCTGGCCCAAACGGTCACTCGCCAGATGTAGATGGCACAGATGGCGAAGACGATGAGGAGAAGGTTGCTCATGCTAAACGTGACCGTCAGGATATCGCCCTGTGAGCACTCGAATTGCGATCATGGACAGAAGAGAAAGGAGCGACTCACAAGCTGTTCATCGACGTCTTAGCAAAAGGAGGTTTGACGGCAGCCTTGTTCTCCGGGACCTTCTTCTTGGGGTCCATGCTCATCGAAGCCCTGCATCATGTCATTCGTGGTGGGAATCAGCCTGATCGCCCTCGGACGAGGAAGTTGCTATAAGTGGAAGTTGACTCACGGTGCCTTAGAAGTCGACTGAGCGTTCTTGCCTTCTTGAACGGCGGCAGACTTTGGTGATTGGGATCGCATGTTCATGTCCATGTTGCTCGTGTGATGATGTTCGAATCTACAGGGATGAAGTTTGGTGGATGAGTGCCCCGAATGATGACGGCCTGTCAAGTTGATAAAAGACTCACGAAGAGTAACTGGTGGCGAGAGCACTGTGTTGTAACGTTGTAGGCGTTCTTGGATGAAGAGAGCTTCGAAAGTACTCTAGAGTACGTGAGTACTCTGATCTTCTGATCTGTGATGTCGAGGAGTGAACGCATCCTCTGAGAGAGACGGGGGTCGAAAAGCGGGGGTCGAGAATGGGTGACGTCACCGATACTCGGCAACGTAATCGCGGATCCGCAGTGAAAATGTCAGAACGAATATGCATTGTTGTTATCGCCTGGTGATTACGGCAGTAGCTGATCACGGCGGCCGATTGACTGATCAGCCAGCTATCCAGCTATCCAGCTATAAGCTAGCTAGTCCGCTAGTCCATCGAACAGCGGATGGCCAGGCTTGACGGGCCAGTCTGACGGGTAGCAAAGAAGGTTCCTACTAGGGTAAATACACGTTCGAAGCGTAGCGGGATGAAGAGCAGATAGATGTCTGGTGGGGTTGAGAGGTACGCAGCTCGAGCCGCTTGCAGTTGGGTAACGGTGTCGTGATGAAATGTCGATCATACTGTCGAGGCGTAATCTTCCGAGATTGTCCTGATCCAGGTACACATCTACTTCTTCATACTATTGTCCAAGATCGACTTCTTCTCCAGCTCCAATAACCGTTCTCAGCGCTGATACCTACTCGACCCCAGCACCCTCCCACGCATCGGCCTCTTCCTGCCCGACCTCGCTGACCAACACGCTCCTGATCTCCCTGTCCAACAGTGCTCCCAGGGTGACTTCATCCCGTGCGTATGTCCAGACGCCTTGTGCGCCAGAGTCAGTGCTCGTGGCGGTAGTGGGTTGAATGAAAGAGAAACGCATGGGTCCGCTGTCAGGGTGGACGACGTTATGTGTCGAAAACGGAGCGTTTGGAGAACGGAGGACAATTTTCAGCAATTCGGAACACAAGCGGAATATATGACAACAGGGACGACTGACCTGAAGGGACTGCTCAACCAGATCTGCTGGTTAGGAGGTTGCTTGTTGATCACATACGTCCCATGCGGTCCTAACGACAACGTCAACACTCCCGACTATCGTCCATGCGGATCAAACGGACACGCAAGACACAAAGCTGATCATCAGCTCTCGATATCCTTGAGGCGAGTAGTTTTCGATACGAGTGAAAGATATTTGTGGATATAGACCTTTCTGCATGTACTCACGCTGTACTCGCATTCCCACCCGTTGGCCCCCTCTGGGCTGTATTCTTCCACGAGCGCTTCCAGCTGATCGTGTAACATCTCCATGGTTACATTCGAATGTTTCTCATATTCGCTTGCTGACAAGGTCCTGAGGTCGATCGACATTCGAGTCCATCCAGACGAGATGCAGAAACAGGAGAGGAGAAGACTTAGCTAAAGTTTCGCTCACCGCGGAGTGACATCGAGCTTACGTAGTAGAGGGAGAAGGTGCTACACTACCAGGAGCTTCGGCAGCAGGAGCCATGACCGGCTTGATAGGTGCATGAGACCGGGCAGAGGTCGTCCTAAACGTGCGGATGGCAGGAGTGAGCAGGGGAAGTCGGGAAGGTCCAGCAGTGGTCGATCGGGTGACCTTGAGAGGTCGCAAGAGTCGGAGTGCAGTTCGAGCTGAAGATGACATGACTAGCGATGTGTCTGGTGTACTGCTAGAGCTAGCGATTTGTGGTATATCTAGGTATATCTATATGAGAGAGCGATTGATAGATTGAAGGCCAGAGGGCAACCCAACTTGCACCCCGACCGCGCTTTCTTTCGATCGCGTCATTTTGCCTAAGGGCCGGCTCATGTTTGATTTTGTGTCACGAACAACCTCCTCTGGCCTCTGGCTTCCTACTTCTTCCTGCAAACTCGCATACTAGCTATACAAGATCACGACCGATCGACCGATCTAGTTCGGCACAACCGTCAATCTAGCGAGACCTCGAAACACCACACCGGCAGCATCTTGGCTCGGTGGCCCATCTATTGAAGATCACTTCGACCGACCGGATATCTGGAAGAGATCGAGGCGTAACCGTTTTCGAATCGAGATTTCGAAAGAACGGTTTCGGCTAGATCTCTGCTTCGGAATCTCGATCAGCAACTGGATAGAGTTAGTTTATATCTACTAGCCAGCTCGAGATAGTCACACCCCACAAATATCGAACTAGCCACTCATGATGTCTTTAGTCAAACGGATATTCGGCAAAGACGCTCCACCGAGCGCCGATTCGCAATCTCAGTCTTCATCTCAACCTGCTGCCTCTTCCTCGTCCGAGATGAAACCCGTTTCATTTGACAATGACGCCGATTTTATCTCGTTTGACACTGAAGAGGTAATGCCTGGGTTGAGTGTGGAGCCGAGTGCGAGTGGACCGGATCCCACGAAGGGAATCAACATCAAAGGTCGGGCTCCGATGGGAGGAAAGGATCGAGAAGATGAGGAAGACGATATGGACATCGATGGAGGATCTTCCTCGGACGACAACTGGTCTCGAGGTGTGAATTTCAGTTCTGCCAAGAAGAACGGTCAGTGTAGACATTCGATGGTGTCCGCCTTCTTATCCCGACAAACTGAAACCTGTCGAATACCTGCGGCGATAAATAGGCACCACAAACGCCCAAGGTGATGCCATTTCTGCTACACACGTTCTGCCTCCCCTACACAGCTCTTTACCACCGAAACCTCCTGCCGGACCGACCTACACCGGAGGATACGACTCTCCCTTACGTCCAGCTTCCCCGCTCAATATCAGAGGTTCTGGAGAACCGATGCAACTTCCTCCTCCACCTCCGCCTCCTGCTCAGAAATATTTGTCTCACAACCTTAACAATAACCACAACGAAGCCTCGTCCTCATCTTCTGGACAAAAGCGAAATAAGCAAGCCGATAGGCCAGAGAAGGGTAAGGAAAGGAAAGACAACAAGCGAAAGGCAGACGTATTGAGCGAGGATGACGGCGAGTATGATGAATACGGATATAATTCGAAGAATCAGGGTGGAGAATATCTGCCATGGGTGACCGATGTCGAGTGGTTCAACGAAGATATGGGAGGACCGGCGAGCGTCTGGAAGCTGTAAGTTGCCAGTCGGAAGCCTCGCGCTGTTCCATCTCGACCATTCTCGACTAAGTCCCGCTCCGCCTGGTCGATCTACAGGTTCAATCAGGAGAGCAGAGCTGCAGCTCGTTGGCTAGCGCCGACGAAGCATGAGCACCACACGAGGGAGATGCTAGTCGATTTGATTTTGGATACCATCAAGAGAGAGTTTAGGAACGATGCTCCTCAAATGCAGATCGAACCGTTTGGGAGTCATGTCAACGAGTTGTATTTGCCAGGAGGGTGAGCCACAGTATGGGCGCGCTCGAACTTGCGAAAGGGGGATGGCTGACAGCGGGTACCTTGGTTTCAAACCAGGGACATCGATATCGTGATTGTCAAGGAGACCGTACCTGGCAGGCTGGTCAGAGGTATCACAGCCATGTTTAAACGGATCATCTCAGCTCTACGAGTCAACCGAATCATCCCTGGCGGACCGTGGAACGAAGCCGGCATACAGATGATCACCCAGGCCAAATGCCCCATCATCAAGCTGAAGACGCTTCAAGGTACGTTGTCCGCGGGCAGGAACACACGGATGACCAAGCCCTTACACCGAGACTTTGCGGTTGCCAGGAAACATCTCGGTCGATATCTCCGTCTATGACGATGGCGGAATCAGAGCGTCACGGATTGTCGGAGGTTATTTGAAGCAATATCCTGTCGCTCGTGACCTGGTGCTTTTAGTCAAGGCTTACATGAGGAAATACAAGCTCAACGAGGTGTTCTTGGGAGGTCTGGGGAGTTATTCGACCTTTTGTTTGGTCATCAGCTTCCTTCAAGTGAGAATATTCCATTTCCTTCTTCGGTCTTCGAGACGTTCGCTAATCTCTCCGCACCGGTAGAATCATGAGGCGATTCAAGCCAAGGAGATCGATCCGTTGCGAAACCTCGGTGTTTTATTCCAGGAGTTTTTCGAGCGCTACAGTACTTTCGAATGGGACAGGTACGGTATCTCCTTGAGGGACGGAGGAAGGCTGTTCCGTAAGGATGCGAAGGGATGGATCTACGGTTATCAGGATCCCAGAAACATCGCAATCGAAGACCCGCAAGATTCGTGTAAGCCATTCTTGCTCCTGTTGCCCGAGTTCAGCTGGGCTGACAAGCCGATCATACGATAGCCAATAACATCTCCAAGGGTTCTACCGACATCGGGAGAATCTTTGCGTGCTGGTCCCGAGCTGTCACTATCTTAGATCACAATATCGAGTCGCAGAAAGGGAAATGGCAGACATACAAATCGGCGGACAAGCCGCGATTGTGGTTGAACAAAGAGGGTGAATGGGATTCGACCAAGATGAGCATGTTGAAGGATATGGTCGGATTCAGCGTCGAGGTGAGAGATGGTCCTAGCCAGACGGACGTGCTTGCCACTCCAGCTGATTACAGGCCATATGACCTATTACAGACCCTTGATCATCGACGAGGATTGAACGACCTCTACTGGAGCGGAGAGCTGCAACATATCCTGAGGCTGCCTCCTCCGGGTGCGTCAAAGGCTCCCGCACGACGCCAAGCTTCGCACATCGACGGCGCATCTCGCAAGCGTAGCGATCGAGCCGTGGAATCGCCTCCAAGAACCCATGCTTCCAGGACTCAAGACAAGGTGAGATCCGGTCGTCGACTTGGTCTTGCGACTGCCTGACCTGACCTCAATCTCTTGCTAACAGTATGTTGCCATCCACATGAACGCTGATCCCCATGAACAGCATGTGACCGACAACTCGGACGATGAGATGCAGTATTTCGATCAATTGGCGAACAAGGGCAAGGAAAAGGTTCCGCCCACCTTGACGAGGACCGAGAGGAAGCAGAAAAGGAGGGAGGAGCGTCAACAAGCCAAAGAGGCGAAAAAGTTAGCTCGTCGTCACGCTCGTGGTTCGAAAGAGGCAGAAATGGGTTTAGACGATGAAGAGGACGGGGGGATTCACCGACCCATCGAGGTCGATGATGACAGTGACGAGGACTCGATCGAGATCGTTGACAACCCTGGTCCTAGTAATGCGGCGCAAACCGTGCACTACCAGGACACGTTGCCGACGGACCGAGCGTCTCGAGGTACGAAGCGTTCCAAGAAGGATCAAGAGGATGGCGAAATCGTGACTGGAAGAACGAGCCACGAAGATCGCAAGAAGTACTGGGCAGCCAAAGGTCCAAAGGAACCGGCTAGTCCACCAGCGAAGCGTGAGAAAGTGTCCAGAAAACCTCAGAAAGGCGAACATCATCGAGATGAACAGCGCCACATCGAGCAGTACGAAGACAAGGAGGAGGACTTTTCCAACTTGCACGCTTCCGCCGGCGATGCTATCGAGCAGAATGCCGATTTCGTTAGCTTCTTTTAGATCGATAACCCTTACCGTTCGAGCGTTAGACCGTTCAATATATCGCTGAGCAGTAGTCCAGCAAGATCTAGCCGACAGACGTCGTTGTAATATATACGGCGGGTCTCCATCCTAAGCGAATGTCATCTATAATAGCGCTTACAAAATGAAGAGAAGGTGCATAGTCTGATCCAAAATGGGGAGGCGCCCGATCAGGGCTGGAAAACGAGAACGCTATCCTGACCAAACCTCTCGGCGTAGATCCCCTTAAAAGTTGATTTGATAGCTTGAAGACCTTTTCCTGCGCCGTAAGCGACACCCTCGTCGCCGATGTTTGATGGGGCGACCGTGACTATTACGCAATCGGCCAGAGGACGCTGCTGCCCTGTTTCATCGTTGCAAGTCGTAACTAGGAATTGGTCGATGATGGAAGCTCCACCTTCGACCATGACAGAGCGAACGTTGAGAGAACGGAGAAGGGTAGGAAGCAAGCTCAAATCCATGCGACCTGTACGCGATTCCGCATTCAGCAATCCGACATCGAGCGCAAAATGTGTTTCGGGGACTGACCTCCAGGCATATCATGTTCAATGATTCTAGCCCCCGCTTGCTCTAATGCCGCTTTCCTCTTCCTGATATCCTGGTCCCAATCCTGAATCTTCTGACAAAGGAGCCACGGGTTCTTGGCATGCGGAGTCGTCTCGTCATGGAGCGCTTGCAACATGCGTGCTGTCGGAGAGAGTCGAAGCTGAGGATCCAGCACGATAGGTTGAGGGGTCTCTGATTGGTAAGCTTGGGGCAACAAGCGGACTGTTGGGAAGGTATCAGTCACGGCATCAAATGACACGGACGTGCCCATATGATACTTGCCGTTCAGTCGCGGATCGTCGTTAGCTGCGGTACCGATGCCAATCATGATAGCATCGTGCATCGAACGCATCCTGTCAGATCGATTAAGGTGGATCCGTCAGCTAGAGGTTCAGCACTATATGTCAAGGCTGCCGGCACGGACCAATGCGTCATGAGCATGCTCTCCTTTCCGCTGAGCGCGACCTGCTTTCCCCCTGGACCTGCTATCTTTCCGTCCGCAGACTGAGCAAACGTCAACGTAATGTGAGGCTCGATCCTGGATTCTCGCTCGGGGATGAACCTCGATAAGAACCACGGGGCTCTGTTCTGCTTTTCTCGCAATGCCAAAATTAGATTTGATATTTGGCATAGTACAAGTTAGCTTACTGGCTGTACAGGCGCTTCGTTCTGGTCAGATTGCGAGTTTGAGTTGATAATCGATCTCGGAGCTAAGAGCTCAAAGTATCGTCGAGGCTGTAAAGCCGGTATCACCGCAGCAGTGACAGTCAAAAGGGAAAGCCTAGTCCATGTCAACCATGCAGGAGCATGCAGAACGTCCACGGGAGTGAGTTTGCGGGTGAGAAGCGGGTAAAGATCTCTGTAGGCAAAGACCAGCCAGGCGAGAAAGAGAATGAGGTGAAGGTGGAGGGAAATGATCTTCCTGATTGACGATCCCGCTTTAAGACCAAGGAGAATAGCGCACAGGACGAGGTTGTACGCCTACATACAACTACAATCAGCTTCTTACATGGATGTTTATGGATGTTCTGCTCGGCAACTCACATAGAAGACGGTCGTGCCAAACTCGATCCATTCTTGCGTGACAAAGTCAAATTTGGCCTTTCTGTTCTTGCGGTGCTTCTTGCCTCCCTTCTTTCGAAGAGCTTCGAAGATGTCGGTCCCGCTCTCATCGAAACCCTTGTTCTGGTTTTCCCCCGGATGGCCATGCAAAGCTGGAGCGTGAGCAACTACAGTGGCGTAGATGCTCAGGGCCAACAGAGTCATGACGAGTAAGAGCCTGAAGAAATCGAACGTCCAAGCCACCACTCCGACGTCCCGGACACGCTTCATAAAGTCCTTGGCCAAGCCTTCTGAAGGCATGTAGGTCTTGGGAGCAGGAGGAGCTTCGGGTTCCTCGTCATCCTCGACCGGCACCGCTTCGTATCCACGCATGTTGGAGATCTTCTGAGAGACAAAACGGTATGTTTGGGGTCCGAAGCATTGGACGAGCAGGACAAGAAGGGAGATCCCGGCGAAGATGGGAAGGAGGAAGAGGCAGTCCATCTTGCCGATTTTCGTGCGTGGGCTACGGGAAACAGGTGTTTCTTCAGCAATTCGGCCGCCCTGCACGTCTAGGAGCAGCCATTCTTACATGACTGGAGCTTTGCCATGATTGTGAGGAGGATGAGTTCCGTTGAAGAAAGAATCTCCCCAAATACCGCTATGGAAGATAGCCTCATCAGTAAACGGACCAATTCATCGTGTTCGCGATCAATTGAGAACGTACTCGGATGTGGCAGGTTCTGGGACCCATCCTGCGGCCATAAAGGCTTGGGATGCCATTATTAAGACTAGCTTGTGAGAGGTCGACAGAGTGCTCGAACGTTGGACACCTCTACAGTCCTCGACGAGTAAAGACGATGTCAGAAAGGGAAGAGTCCAACTTTTAATCGCTAGTCCCGAGACGGGGATCTATGACGATTGAGGCTGAGAAGCGATTACGTAAGTCGTTTTGATCGTGTGACCGTTTGGTACGGAAGATACCTTTGTACAACTATCATTGCCCTATCTTAGGGTCATTCGATACAACTTTCTTCCATTGGTACGTAGCTTCATCTATGCGATTCTATACATACATTTTTGTCGAGTCGTTCGCTCACGCACGGCGATCAGCGAGAGGCCCTGCAGGAGGACCCGGGACGAACCCGAACGGTTTGGCAAAGGGGTTCAGACTGGCTGGCATAGGTGAAGATGTTTGGGCAGGCGGCATCGGCGTCGGCGCTGTTATTGGTGTTGATCTGGCCGGCCCTGTAGGTGCTGACTTTTTAGGTATTGTTGCTTGTTGGGGTTTCTGTGGTTTGGGTGCTTTGGGTGGTCTAGGATGAGCGGGCTCGCCGGGTTGGCCTTTCTTTTCAGAAGGAGCGGTATCCGCTTGAGAATTTGCATTGCCCTTCTTCTTGTGCTTCGGTCGACTGGCACCCTGGCCGGCACCAGGTCCAGGTCTATCTCCAGCAGCCGGGCCAGGTGCTGAGGGCTTGCGCTTCCCTTGTTTGCCATTCGTCTTTGCGGCTTCAGCAGCAACTCTAGCTTCCTCGGCAGCCCACCAGCGCTGGAACTCGAGCTCGGCTACTTTGGCTTGTTCGTCCTTGCGTTCTTGCTCCTGGATTTCAAGCAAGCTCTTGGGCGCCATCTTGAGCTCATTACGTTGAGCTTGAGCGTCGCGTTCATGTTGCTGAATGTCGAGCAATGACATGGCGGCAGACGGGCCAGGTGAGGTTGCCAGTGTTGGGGGTGGAGGCGAAAAGTAGGTGACTGGCGTGATCCAGGCGGGCTCGCTGTAAGTCGAAATATTGGTAAGCCTAAGCGCAAGCTCTACTTCAGTACGACACCGCACTCACGAGGATTTTCTCGAGACCGTTGGTTGCCTGGTCGGCACAATCACGTCATTCTTCGAAGGTCCAGCTTGTGACGGATTCTTGGGTGCACTCGGTCGAGTAGGGGTCGAGCCTAGAGTAGGGAAAGCCGAGGCTGAAGCGGAAGCAGCAGGCGAGCCCGTCGCCGGGACCGTGTTTCGCCACGATCCCGCCCGGTCTGTTCGGACGCTTCCGGGCGTCATAGGTTGTACAGGCGAGATCCCTGGAGGACCCGCAGAAGAAACGGTGCTTCCCGCCATGGACGGGGTACGTCGAGCGGAAGGTGGGAGATACTTTCCAGGTGTAGCCGTAGGAGGGGTGGAAGGTCCGAGTTTCGGCGACTTGGTCTCGGCCTCTGCCATAATACTGCGCAGATCCATCCTGCGAGGTGCAAAAAGGCAAGTGCGAATTAGCGAGCGCAACTTGAGAGTATCCGGAGCCCGACCCACTTTTTCGTTGCTTCCACTCCAGACGACCGCCAAGGAGTACCTCTCGGCCCGTCTGTAGAGGCAGCTGAGACCTGCTTCGAGGGTGTTGACCCACGTGGCGGGCTGAGTACCGAATCGGGCAAAGCCAAGTCGTCTTCCATTTCGAAGACATCCTCTGGATCAAGATTGTCGGCAGGGACGTCAAACAACGAGAGTTTCTCTTTCCCCTTTCCTTTGGCCTTCTTCGAAGGCGCAGGCGGTGTAGCATAAATTCTTGGCGATCGGGGCTTCCAGACGCGAGGGGGTCGAGCCTTCAGTTGTGGGATGTCCTGATTTGCCAACCATTCGGCTTCCCGCTGCACGGCCATATCTTCCAGGATGCCACTTCGAGACACCGGCAACTTCGAACCTTGCCTGTCCTGGATGAACGAAGACAAGTCATTAAGCATCCTTGTATCCATGTCGTCCAGAAAACCGTTCTCCAGCATGGTTTCCAGGTTGCAAGCGATGTACAGAAAAATGCTTCGCTTGAGGTCCATCGCATTGTGAAAAGCTGCTTCGGAAGCCAGCGAGGCGGCATTGTTGGTAGCGACATGGCGACGGATGACTTGAGAAAGGACTAGGACGAGTCGATCTAGGAGCAAGAAATTAGATACCGCCAGCGTCTCAAAGACAAAGTCTAGCAGCCCGTCGAGGGTATCTTGGTCTGTATAAACGCGCACTGCTTCAGCTCATGGGTAATATATGGACTCTTATCAGCGAGAGTACTCACGACCATAGTCAATCAACTGCTCCGTCCCCTCGTGTAGGTACCGCATGACCAAGTTGAACGAGCGGAATCGCAGATGAGTCATGTCGACCACAACATGCCCGTGCCCATCTTGATCTCGTCGACCCTCCGTCCATACCGTGTCCGCGTACATGGCATCAAACGTCGGACACCTGGCCCGCAGGAGGATCGAGCTGACTACAATGTCCCGATCGCTGAGGCGCAAGATGGTATCGCATTCGCCTGCCGCCCGCTTAGATGGGTCCTGAGAATCCCTGTAGAACGCCTTCCACGTGCTACCCAGACTCTGAGGGACGGCGACCTTGCCCGTCGATGCCAACGGTCCACGCAGCTTGTCCAGTTCGAGTGTCTCTGACCATTGGATTAACTCCCGCTTGATCCTGTTGACGTCTGGTCGGAACTCTGGCATTTTCGACTGAACCCTAGACAAGACCCGGCTATCCCAAATGGCGGCCAAATCATCCGAGTAGATGTATTGCAAAAGCAAGGTGAGGGTGATGAAATGCATATCTTGGAGATGTAATTCGCATTCTCCCGTTTCGCCGACCTCGAACCGCATGTAGTTTTGGAGTGCCGTCGGTACGGCCTCCTTCTTCAAGATCGAAGCGAGCTTGGCCACCCGGTGCGAAAGAATCATCCTATGTACGGGTACCCTCCGACCGCTAGCGACCAGCCACAAATCTGTCCCCAGGGTCGCCCTCTCGTGTGAAGTCTGCCATTGCGCATCGATGATAGCTATCCGCATGGCCACCTCGATATCTTGCAAGACGGCCGAATCCCCATCATCCTCATCCTCATGATCCTGACGATAGACCTTCTCCGCCTTGCCGAACGGTGATTGAACCACCCGTCTCATGTGGGGCAAGAGGTTCAAGAGGTCTTCGCTCAGCGTCGGACCGGTGACCTCGACCTCGCCCGGAGTCGCGTCACTCCTGATCGCAGCAAAGCTCCCTACTTCGTTACAAGCGACCTTGATGATCCGCTGTAACCTCGGCAATCTGTTGACCTTGACTTGTTTTCCCTGTCTCTGCCGCACGAACACGTGACCCGAGTGCGTACACAGAATGATGGTAGAATCGGACCCGAGCGCGACGTCCTTGACAGCAGTGAACCGTTTCCTTAGTGCCCATGCCATCTGTGGCTTGACGGTATACGTCTTGATGTCGGGAATGTCGACCGGGTTAGGCAGGTTGAAGGTAAAGACGTCTCCCAGGGAAGAGACGGCGGCAACCGTGTTTCCGCATGACGTGATCTTGTCGATGTTCGGTTTCGCCACAAACTGTGGGGGCCGGTAGACCGAGAAATCGGAAGGAAACCTCTGTGTCGGGAAACTGATCTTGATCACAGCGTCGTGATGGAGTACCAGCACCTCTTTCGTTTCGATCAAACAGGCCGTCGCGTAATCCGTCATGGCCATGTCGATGACCGACTGACTTATCCCGGTAACCTTTCTGGGCTGGACCTGGACCGGATTCGTCGCCTTGTCATAACCCAGATGCCCGCTGTTCGTCCCCCATGTCCAGATAGAATCATTCGTCCAGCAAGCGCTGCTCAGCCTGCTCGCCGCGACCCCGACGACAAACTCCTTCTTCAAAGGCCCAATGACCCGCTTCGGCTGGACCTGCACCTGGACATCTTCGCTGGCGTTCGTGTTGAACGCCTTGTGCACCGTCTCAGTGGTCGCCTCGATCACGTAACCTAGTTGTGAGAACCGGTTCTGTCCCCAGGACATGATATAACCTCCCGAGGTCACCGCCAGCGTATGATCCTGTCCCAAGGCGATCGAGACGATATCCAAGTGCGCAAGGTCTTGTTGAGGCAAGAGCGCGTATTGCGAGTGCGTTGATTTGCCCAACCTGGCGAGACGGGTTTCAAACGACTCGGCCACCGTCAGTATTCCGCTCATCGGGCGACGCAAACTTGAATTCGACCGCTATCGACTCACCTGCCATTCGACCCAAACCCCGCTAAACTCAAATTCCCTCGCTTCTCGCTGCTCAACACTCCCGTATGAAACTTGGACATGACGACATCTTCCACCCCGACCCTATCGAACTTGGTCGACTCGCCATACCCGACCGAACCTGAATCTTTCGATCCGGCTTGTTCCGAAACCTGCTCATCCGGTGTTGACGGGGTAACATGAGCGTGATTGGACGACGAACTTGTAGATGCCTCGGCCGACCGAGCCTGCACCTGGTTCAACAGGTTGACCCGTTCCGGCAAGGCCCTGTCCGTAGCATCCCCCGAACCCAACGTGTAATTCCGGTTACTTCCCCAAGTATAGAGATCCGTCCCCTTGGCTCCATCCACCGGATTGGTCCCCTCACAAGTAGAGTTGAAAACGTCAAACGCCGTGAACCCTTCGAAATCCTTGAGACCTAGGTCGATCTCGTTCCTCCCCATCAACTCCCTCGCAGCCCGGAGGTTGCCTACCCAGAGGGCCCGGTGTAGTGCCGTCCATCCTGATTCGCTATCCTGGATGTTGATCTGGATGAGAGGATGGTGCAAGAGGATAGAGAGGTAGTCGTATGATCTCGGATCCCCGATGGTACTGCAGATCAGGTGCAAGACCGTCCGACCTAGAGAATCCCTGACGTTCGGGTCAGGACGTTTAGGAGCATTGTTCAATTGGTTCAAGGTCCAACTCCTTGGCCCGCTAGCTGATCCAGGTCGGAGACTTCCCGAGCCGTACGACCTGTCCTTGTCCTTATCTTTCTCCTTGCCACTCCCATTCCCGCTACCAGGCCCGGTCTCGAAGACTTCGGTCCCATCGAGGTATTTCTTGAAAGCCGTGATATTCCTCTGAAGGTAATACACGTGCAGGTTCGTGCTGCTCATTGCAGGCGGAGAGAAGGGTGTGCAGCCGAGACGTGTTCCCAGTTCAGCGAAGTGAACAAGGGGGGGAACACGTGTTGGCCGGGTTGAAGGGTTGTAGAGCAGCTAGACGAGCTCTTTCCTAGGTGTTTCGACTTGCTTTTTTGTGCTCTGACTGTGCTGAGCTAGGTATGGGCAAGAGTGTAGAGATTGTAGGTCGAAAAGTTTGTGGCGAGTTGTACTCTGCAAAGTTGATGCGGTTTGATAACGTCAAAAGTGGAGGCGAGGCGACAAGAGCGGTATGTCGATAGAGATCGAGGTCGAGAACGTGGGTCTACTTTTCGCGACGGGGTATAAGCTATTGGATTTTGCCTGGAGCTGATGTGCTCTGGTGGTGAATCGACTTCTGCCGGTGTGTATGTGGTGGCCCACCATGTCATAGCTCGTAAACTTGCATGCACTTCTGATGTGCCAGGGTGGATGCTCAGTGAACGTTCGATCGATTGAAACCGGTTGTACTACTCGCAATCAATTACGTATCCGCGGATCAGCTCATCACGACAATCCATCCATCGAGATATCAAGAAGCACCCTTCGAAGCTTGCGACAACTTCTTGATCTTACATCGACCTCACAGTCCAAAACAGGTGCACCAGGTATAAAGGCAAGGAATATATTACCGATAGCTGTCACCCGTCAAACAATCATGTCGTTCGCCATCGGTTCATTGCGGCCCAGAGCGGCACTTGCACCCCTACAAAACGCCTCGTGCCAATGCGTGAGTCTGACCTGCCTGCAACTCGCCAAACGCCTTGTGCAAGCTAACACGAGGACAAGCACAGCGACATGCTTCTTCCCGGAGTATAACCGTACGACTGGTACGAACGATTGATGGACTGGGTAAAGGCAGTGAGTCGGGAGAGACGCGGAATTGGGCTGAAGAAGGTGGGCTGATTTGGAGCTGGTTGGATGTGCGGCAGACGAGCTCGTCCAGGTCAACCCCGGTAGGATGAGGCACAGTTTGTTCCCGGAAGGTCATTATCGCCCGGATATTGCTCAAGAGTCGAAAGACGTTCATGTGTGCTGATTAGCAAACGTTGATCGTGTCTATAGGCAAGGCCGTCTACGTACCCTGGAAGCGGAAAAGCGTATTGAAGGCCATGATCGCCGTAAGCTCGAAAACCTTCGCATTCTGTACCTTCAAGACGTCCCGGCTGATCGCACGCATTGATCTGCGTGATCTCTTATTCTTGTCGCTCTTTCGGGCCTACCAGGACAAGAACGCCTCATCATCGCTTCCCACCGCTCCCAATCCTCAAACCACCCAGACGCCCTCGGCCCCTCTCCTCTCCAAATCCGAATGGACGACTACCTCCTCCCTCATCCCTCTCAGCTTTACCCTCCCCGTCCCCGCTTCTTCCTCCACCGAGACACTCTTTGGTTCTATCCATCCGTCGGACCTCGCTCGGTATTTCCAGTTCGAGCTGCAAGCGGAAAACGAGATCCCCGTAGAGTCACTAGACTTTGCTTGGACGGATAAGGAGAAAGAAAAAGGCAGGGTAGAAGCCGGGGAGAGGGTGAGAAAGTTGGGCAGGTATACTTATACGGTCGGTGTCAAGGGGGATCGGAATGGGTCGATGAGGGTGGAGAGGGAGGTGGAGCTCGTACCGCAGGAGGCACCGACGTCAGCAGCAACGACGAGCTAGACCGTTCGTGCATATCAATGCGTGAATGGGAGAGGTGTAGCAATGCAGAGTGACATGTATGTATGCGCATCGCTTTACCGACGAGGATACACAGCATGGAACAGGCGGCCAAGCCATATGCTGCAATGATCGAAGGTCCATGTGGTGTGAATATCCCAATCTTGCGCTCTTAGCAAATGAGCCGTCCAGGCGTCGGAATCAAGGATGGAGGGATGACAAGTCGTATCTGGTCGAGGTGAAGTAGTACCCTGAACCTTGTCCTTTGGAGGATAGCTGAGAACGAGAGCCATCGAGCATGATGGAATTCCAGTCGGTTCAATAAAGTCCGTGGAACCCCGGATGAGCGTGAAAGCTACTCGAAAAAGTCGAGCTTTTCCCAGAATCTCGATCACGATCGTCTGTCTGCATCTGCTTCGCTAAAAACGTCCGTAAGACCGTATCATGACCTCTCGCCGACAATAGGCTTCTCTGTCGGTGTCGCGGGCATAATATGCTGCAGGCCTTGAAGCTTGAATCGGCCTAGAAGAAGGTGCTGCTGCCAGACGAGCGCTTCCGGCGCACCCTGGGTTGTGAAAGGAAAAGTGCTTAGGTCGATACCTGTAGACACCCAATGGCGATTTTTCTGGTAAGCGAGGAGCACATTTCAGCTCGTTGTCCAACTCTTGTCAAACTCGAGAAAAGAGGTGGTTTATTTGCGAATTCGCGGTGTCAATACGAATAATTTGGGTACCCAGTGCGCCAGAGTAGTAGAGGCCAGTCCATCTCTACTACTCCGGCAGCTGGCATTCGGCAGCACAACAGCATCGACGAGAACAACAGCAGCAGCAGTAGTCAAGACGTTGCTGCTCAAGCCGGGCCGACCGAGGGGTGAGTCGCGCCGTTAGATATTGATACTCATCGCAATGTCTGATCACGAAGCTCATTGCTACAGCAACAGCAACAATTACGGCATTCCCGGGCCAGCCAGGCGAGTCCTGTCGGCTAGCGAGCTCAGGGAGCTTGAGTTTGACTGGATGTTGGAGTCGGAGTGGGAGCAGGATTGGATCTCCAATGCCGAGTGACTGTGCTGCGTATGTAATATAAACCGCGTTTCAGACGCGCGAGATGTTTGAGCCCAACGACACGTCCTTTCAATCCTCACCCCAGGACCAAAATCCGGTTTCATCTAGGATGCCATTGAATCGGAAGAATACAAGAGGGGTCTAGCTGAGAGATTAATCTCCAACATAGTATCTATCCTGCGGCTTACACGATAAATCACCATCCCGCTCCGACTTCTCCTTCATCTCCAATCGTGAGATCATCCCAATCCTTTCACCAACTACTCGCCCAACACATCATGCTTCATATCCTCCTACTTTCTGTTCTTATGTCTTCTACCTGTGCACTTCCCCACGGAGGAGGCTCGGTTAACACCCGCGACCACGATGGCGTAAAAGACGGCGTCCAGGAGCGAGGGCTTTTCGGGGACGATGAGAAGCAGAACTGTACTGGACAATCTCAGTTAACGCAAGAGCTTGCCAAGGGAGGACTCTGGGGACAGCCTCGAGATCAAAGGGTTAACTATATCAATAGTCATAACGACGAAGACCAGGACAGCCCCTTCGTGAGCATCATGCTCGGTCACTAATGGAAACATGCGGAGTACAAACTGACACAGCTGTTGCTACTCGCAGTGGACGGCTTATAACAACACCGTCGCATCGATAGAGATCGATCTCTGGCTGTACGAGGACGGCAAAGGTATCAATACTTCTAGCTGTGCGCCGGAAGAGATACCCGCAGATCAAACCTTGTTGATCGGACACGATCTCAACGATCTTGATCCCCGACGGACGTTCAAGAAAGTCTACCTGGATCCGATCATGTCGATACTCAACGAGACTACTAGCCGACCGAAGCCGCAAGGACAACATGGGTGGAACGGTATATTCACTGACAAGGGAGCACCAGGGGAGACTTTGTTGTTGACCATCGACCTGGTAAGCAGCGCTTCTTCTCTTTATCCAGCTAATCTATCACGCAGTCCGCTAACACGCCACCTTTTATATCGCAGAAAGAGAATACCGACAAGATATGGGAGGCGCTCGTTAAAGAATTCCAACCGCTATTTGATGCCGGTTTGTTGACTTCGTTCAGACGGAAAGAAGGCGCCACCGACCTGACCGACGGATACGTCGATATCAAACCCTTGACGGTCATCGGGACTGGCAATACGCCTTACGGCAAAGTCATCCCCATGAATCCGCGTTTCATCTTCAAGGATGGACCCCTGATGAGCATCGACGAGCCAATCCCGAACATAACCAATTCTGTTTGGAATGGGAACTCGGACGATACGACCCCGATCTATTGGCACAACTCTATCTCGCCGACCGCATCGGATTCGATTGACAAGGTCTTGACGCTCGGGCTGACGGAAAGCTTGAAGACAGGTTACAGGACCGCAGCGAGGCTCGCCCACGACATGGGTATCCAGACCAGATGGTGGGGTATCGGAACGGCCCAGTTGTTCGATGCCGCACTCCACTATCAGAAGGAGATCGGGGGTGACTGGTTGAACGCCGATGATTTGGCTGAGGCTGTTAATTTCGAAAAAGACAGGCAGCGGGAGGCCTCTACCGAGTGTTTGTCGACCACGCAGGACTCGGATTGATGTTGATGTATATGTATTCGCAGTAGTCATCCCTAAATGTACAACCAGATGGCATGGAGCCCTTACTGTCCAAGCCTCTCCCTCATCGTCCCATCCAGCCACCGTCAACGACAAGCGTCTCCCCGCTAACATAGTCGCTCGCCCGACTAGCAAGGAAGACCACGGCTCCCTCAAAGTCGCTGGGCGCACCCCATCGTTGAGCCGGGATGCGCTCCATGATCTGTCTTGATCGGGTAGGGTTCGCGATCAGAGCCTCGTTCATATCGGTAGCGATGTAACCGGGAGCGATGCCGGTGACGTTGATCCCCTTGGACGCCCACTCGTTGGACAAGGCCTTGATCTACCATGATATCAGAAAAAAAATGGTTAGCGAATTGACGGTCGAAACTTGGTCTCGAGAGATGGACTTACGATTCCGCAAACACCGTGTTTGGCAGCAGCGTATGCAGGTACCGTCAAACCACCTGCCATCATGCATCATTGACTGTCAGCCCTGCAGCTCCAGCCTAAACCTATCTTCCTCTTCACTGACCCTGGTAGCTAACCAGACTGGCGACGTTGATGATCTTCCCCCTGCCTCGTCCACCGTAATCCGCCGAACTGGCTTGGGAAGGTACTTCCTCACCCGAGACACCGCCTCGGGTGGTGAGCATGTGTTTGCCAAAGTCTCGAGAGATCGTGAAAACCGTCGAGAGGTTGACTTGAAGGACCTATGTAGGGCCAAAATGGAGATCAATCAATATTGCGGAAATAAGAGGGTGTAAAGAGCGGGATCTCTCACCTCTTCCCAATCCTCGTCCGGGAAGTTCTCCGCCGGCGTCCGTCGCTGAATACCACCACAGTTGACGACGATGTCTACGACCAAGCCCATCCCGCCCTCTCCCTCGCTTCCGGTGACCTTCTTGCACAGTCCTTTGACCTGCGCCTTGTCGGCGAGGTCGCACTCGACGATGTGGACTTTACGACCGAGCGCGGTGACTTTATCGCGGGTCTCGTAGTTGGGAGTGGAAGTGGCTCGCTGGACGAGGATGATGTCGGCTCCGGCCTGAGCCAGGGCCAGGACCATAGTCTGACCGATTCCTCGGGTGCCTAGAGATAGCAGACATGACAGATCAGGCTTTACTCGCAGCGTGATATGATCAGGAGATGAAGCCCGCAACTCACCCCCGGTAACCAGGGCCATCTTGCTTTGCAGGCCAAAGAGCGAGGATATATAATCGTTTCCAGAAGACATTTGTGCGGTGTTACTTCTGCCGATCAAAGACTATGTGACTGATTTCTGGCTCGTGCAGGACGATGGAAACGCAAAGATTACGCTGAGAGATCAGAGTTCTCTTTTATTATATATCATCAACCGTCGTCTGCTATTGCTAAATAGCAAGTGCTGCTCTGCTCTAGAGGTTCCGTGGTTAACCGCTCCGGTCCGAACTTCCCGAGATCAACGTGACAAGCGCAAACGCGCTTCCTGTTGCTTCGAACGGATGATAACTTTGCTTCTCGTCATCAATCCTCACGTCAGCACATCACGTGACATGGCTGACTGATCGCTCCCACACACTTTGGAACCATGAAGACCGAGCTCGGTCAATTCCGTTTTGCCTCCCCAATCATCGACCTCGCGAATGTCGACACCCCATTCAATCACCTCGATCGTAACATTCCCTCGGACGCTCAAATGCATTTTCTCGTTATCGTATGCGCTCGCTCTTCAACATAAGATCGATCTCTTTCATTTTGGCGCTCATCGTTAGCTCGGTCTTATCGGTGGATCGTTTTATGCGACCCTTGGCCTTCCTACCTGCTCTAGTCCGACCTAGCTACTTCAATAACAACACGACCAGAGCTTTTTTCAACTTCAACGCCGCTTCCTCCTTTTCTACGAGCTCACACGCACTTGCCAACATGGGCCGGACTCGAGAACCAGTCGTTGCGAGTAGTGCAAAGACCGATGCCGAATTGACGGACCGGGAGAAGAAGGAATGGAATCACCTGGCGGATATGATGGAGAGGTATCATAATCACTTCAAGCACAACTTCCATGCCATTTATCAGGTGAGTTATCGTTTCTCCTCACATCCTCTTGAATTTTGCTGGTCTACATCAACTTACGTGATCTGACATTGTTGTATATGACTCGGTTGATCTATAGAACGCCGACAAGTACCCTAAAGGCGGGCCTTCCCTAAGACGGTTCTTGCAAGAATCTCAGGGACTATACAGGAGCCTCGACATGCATCACCGAATAGTAAGTTCATCGTCCTCATTTCCGAACATCCTGGCGCTTTCACGGCCGAGCTGACGCGCTGCTACTTGATTAAAATTCGAATTCGATAGGAAGAAGCCTACTTTTTCCCATTACTGGCTAAACGGATGCCCCAGTTCAAAGCGGGTGCAAGGGAGAGTGGGGAGCATTTGAAGAGCCACAAAGCTATCCACGATGGTCAGTACTTGTCTCGCTCCCGTTTATCCTCCAGCCCGCGAATTGATTCGGGAATCCCGAGCTGATATCTGTCCACGCGTTTCGGATGAAATAGGTATCGAGACGTACGCCTCCCTGCTGCTCAAATACGCCTCGGACCCATCGACCTATTCTCCCGAAGAACTCCGGGGGAATATGGATTCGTGGCGAGAGGTCTTGTTCAGACATCTGGACGAAGAGGTCGAGGATCTCGGGTGGAAACGGATGAGGGAGGCCGGGTTTACGTTGGAGGAGATCAGGGCGTTCCCCGAGTAGGGGGATCGGAAGTATCGGTGTAGGTGTTGTAGTATTGCTTGTATCGCATTCCGGTGAGACCGCATAGATGGCACAAGTTTCGTCGAGACGTGTTCCATGTATGACCTGATATCGAGGTCCTAATTGAGAGCGACTAAAGCACCTGCGACTGATATGGAGTGTGTGGAATCACTGCAATGCTTGCGAGTGAGTCAGCCGTCGGCAGCTTTCAGGAACGATATTGACCGGATCTAGATGTCTGTACAGAGATATGATCACCTCAGGCCCTCGTATCACAGTAAGGAAACGGCAGCCTGGAATGGCTACCCCGGTTAAGAGAATCCGTGTGTAGTATTCTGATCAACAATGAATTCAGCGGTTCGTATCATGGAAACCTGTGCGCCTATTTGGATAGCTTCGAGAGCAAGCACATAGTCACTCGCGGTTTCGCGTATCCTGTTGATCGAAGGACTCGCTGGTAAATCTTGGTGGAGTTTAATGCAGAAGCTATATGTACGTGCTGAACTGATGACGGTCGAAGTCTCTCTACTACAAGCTCAAATTTCCCAGCGCGAATTGCTGCTCTATTGGCGGAAATGGGAAGATCTTTGGAACTAGACGAGGTTATGACGGATCTCCATTGCGGTTCAGCTGGATGGAGACAGAAGCGCAATCGTGGAACGGCAAGTGGCAGGAGGGATGATACGAAGGACGACATGGGGAATGAGGTAGTTCAGGCTGTTCGAGTCCGTTGTGAAACTTTGGAAGAGCGGATCCTGGTTCCGTGGCCATGAACGAGTCGCTGCGTCGCGTACCGTTGATCGCTGATGAAACGCGCGCGTCTTCTCTTTTGTTCCCCTCATGCGCCTATCATGCCGTCGACTGATTGATGCCATCAATCCTTGTCGTTGCTCGATCGTGATCCATCATTCTGATCAATCTCGAGTCATCGGATTCATCAAAACACGTTGCGAGTCTCCTGATCCACGTAAAAGACAACTCGTCACCTCGCCGCGCCTCTCGGAATTCCTCTTATACTTCTTCAAACATTCCCCTCTTCGGATCTCTCGTCCCCCTTGAAAAAGACACTCTCGTCTCCCATCCCTTTCATTCTCTCAACATTTCTCAAGACTCCGTTCAAGATACGCCATCTCGCGAACCCACTCGCCAGGCAACTCTAGCCAACCTCGGCCAGCTCACGCTTTAGCAATCGGAGACCTGGTGACAATGAGAGGCTGGGGAGCCGAGGCCAACACGGTCGACAGGTCGGAATTCGATCCTCACCAACGTCGCGTCTCCCAGCCACACCAGCACCAGTATCAGAATCAGAACCAGTACCCTCATGCACCTCACAATCCGCAGCCCTTTGACCATCCAACTCGTCATTCGTTGCCGCTGAATCCAGATTCCAACTCGGACTTGAAACGAGAGGGATTCCAAAGACACGTCTCTGGATCTTCTTCCTCTGGATTCTCGGGAGGACCAGGTCCAGGGCTAGGATCTGCACCGGGAATGTCAGGCTATCAAGGAGTTGGCGGTGGTAGCGATATGCGTGGAAGTGGAGACCGACAATCGGGTGGATGGGGAAGCGGAGGACGGGGTTCCTTCTACGGCTCTCAACCGGGTCGAGGGCATGGTCGGGCTGGAGGAAGAGGGGGAGGGAGACAGTTCAGCGATTCCAGGAAAGGTTATGCGGGAGAAGGGAGGCCGAGGAGCGAGATGGCGGGGGTGTTACACGCTGTCGAGCTCGGAAGGCAAGGCAGTCAGCGCGGCGGTGGGGGAGGTTGGGGAGAGGGCGAGATTGTGGACGAAGCTGTCTCTACCTCTGGATCTGCCAGAGGATCTACAGGTGACAGGGGGAAAGGAGAGGAGTACGTCGAACCGACCATGTCGACCGCGCTGGAAAAGCCTATCACTTCTTTGCAAAACCAATCCGAGGACTCCCAGGGTTCGGAGAGGTCCGACCAGGAACAAGAAGACGGAAGGACACCTCGAAATGGACACATCAACCTACCTACTAAAACGGAGAACCCAGACGACCTTTGGCGAACCGATACTCTGATCGGGAACGCGTCAGAATCCCCACAACCCCCTTCATCCATCTCACAACCACCACAATCCTGGTCGAACGCTTCTCCTCTCGCTCGCAACCCTTACAACTCCCGATCTCGTCAGCCTTACCACGGGAACGGAGCGCACAGGAGGGGAGAAGAATACAAGGCGGTTATCAGGAGCAAGATAGAGAATTTGGAGGATGAAGAGAAACCCGCTTTCGTCAAGGCGAAAGAGAAGGTGCAGGGGGACGCTGGGTTAGGAGCTGGAGCTGGAGCTGGACCTGCAGCGGCAAGAGAGGCCAAGGCGGAAACGAAGAAACGCGATGAAGATGGTGAGGTCGCTGCAGGAGAAGAGAAGAAGATCGAGGAATCAGCCGGAATATGGGGTGTCCTAGGACCGGCTGACGAACAGTCCGGGAGAGGTCCGATGGAATCCAATTCCAAGCTATTCGGACCGGCTAGCCTCGCCGCGCAGAGCCTCGAGACGGAACACCCTGGGCATTTGCAGCTGGGACACGGGGTTCCACCTTCGCAGCATAGGTTACAAGGCGACGTCGCGAGGAGGATATCGGATTCTGGATGGGGAAGCAGGGCGAGAGGTCCGAAAAGAGTTGGATCGGGCAGAGGCGGGAGAAGGGGAAGTAAGGGCGAAGTCCGGGAAAGTGGGTTGGGGGAAGGACCGCAAGCTTCTCCAGCTCAACAAAAAGAAAATATCGGACAGTCTGTTCAGCCAGAGGAGGATACACCTCGACAGACCGATACATTGCTAGACGGGGAGGACGCCAACGCGTCAATCGCCGTCGAGCCGACCGAGAGGATCGACGACACTCCACCGTCCTCCAGCCCTGCCGAGTTGAATCAGTCACAGCAAGCACCTGGACCAGGGTTCTCCGCTCATACTCGACTGTTGACCATGGCTGTCAACGAACTTCGACCTGCTGTCCAGGAAGTAAGCGCACAACAGTTGAAACGAGTCGGGCATAAGCAAGATCGGGCGGATTATGTTGCTGATTGGAAACGATCTCAAGCGAACGAGCCGACGGCGGACTCTAAGGATTGGGAAGAGAAGAGCATCGCGAGCGAGGCTCCTAGCCGGGCTCCTTCGAGAAAAGGAAGAGGAGCGACCAAGGCTCCCCCTGTATCTGATCAGAACGGTATCCCAGTCGTCGTCGCTTTGCCGCGACCCGGTCAGAGGAGGCTCGTTGAAAGCGGGAGGAAACTCGCGCGAGATGACGAAACGAAAGTCACGAAACAGCAAGCGGAAGGATCCGTCGCGAGCGGCATGTCTGGGTACGAAGCGCAGCCAGATGAGGACTCGGCGACGATCATCAGAGGGACTAGCTTCGATGGGATCTGGGATACGGTCCCGATTGATGAGGAAGATGCTTCGAGCGCGAAGAACATGGATGCGAATGAGACGGGATCGACGCGCTCGGCACGCAGCGAAAAGAAGATCGTCGTGCGCTTGCCCACACCAAAGAGTTCGCCATTGCCTAGTCTGGCGGGCAGCGATCATGTGCCATCTCCTTTGATCAAGATGGCCGTATTGGCGGAGAGTCAAGTAGGTACCGTCAAGTGCCCACGGTGACGTAGGTAGAAGGCTGATTTTGTGCAACGGCAGCAGCAGCAGCAGCAGCAACAGGTCGAGGACGCGTCATCCGATCCTGGTAATCTGCAGATCCAGGAGGGTAATAACACCCAGAATTTGGAAGACAGTATACTTGGATTGCATTCTCTTGCAACTGCTGCCGTGACCCCACCGGAGGACTTGAAGCCAAGCGATACGGTGAAGATTCCGGCAGATGTGCTCGAGGTACAGTCCATTTCCCGCTTATGAGGGGCTATATGTATTGACCTTAGTCTGCTATGATAGAGCTTCGACGCCCCTCTAGGTGTACATGCTAGAGTTAGATCAGGAGAAAGTCAAACGATCTATTCGGGAAGACCCAGTACCTATCCATCTTCCGAAGTCCATCAAGTCGCCGGTACAACGGCCAACCCGGTCCACCGGTCCAGATCAAGTCTGGGATCTCTACCGCTGGAAAAAGTTATCATCCCGTTAGACGATCTCAGCGACGTGGAGAGCGAGTCGCAGGAGACAGTCGATGCCTCTGTCAGAAAGGAGACAGTTCCATTGCCAGTGGTCTCGCCAGTACCTCCTTACAACTATTCGCACGTCTCTCCTCCAATTCCCTATTTCACGAGACAACCTGGTATCCGGTCGGCAGTTATACCCGAAAGACGTCTACCTGAAATGTCTCCAGAGGTGTCTCGCCGCTCACCTCTCACATATCCGAACGAGATGTCGCTGCAGCAACCGAACGGAACATCCCGCTATCACAGCCGCGCTCACCCTGCACCAACCAAGTGGGAGCTCAAGATCGAGAGCATGTTGCACAGCGTATCGGCCAGGCAAAATCAGAACGATCATACGAACCAGGAAATTCGATCACTTCGTCAAGAAGTCACCGCCTTGCAACAACACTTGCAGGAGGCACGACACCGTGTCTACGCCGCACAAAGCGCGGTAGCAGAAAAGCAGTCGCACGTCGAGCAGTTGAGCACGAGAATCGGGGAGAAC
Organism: Filobasidium floriforme; assembly: GCF_021052385.1. Classification (NCBI taxonomy): domain Eukaryota; kingdom Fungi; phylum Basidiomycota; class Tremellomycetes; order Filobasidiales; family Filobasidiaceae; genus Filobasidium; species Filobasidium floriforme. The sequence continues at coordinate 158,125 of NW_025763646.1, forward strand.
GCCAGAACGGCGCAGATGTACGAAGGATCGCTGGCAGCAAGAAATGCGGATCTGGCCTACTGTCGTGGTAGAATCGAGCATTTGGAGAGCATCTTGCTGGCAAATCAAAAGTTTATCGCCGATTTACAAACCAAGGTGAATACTGCACGTGAATATGTTGAAACCGATCCGGTACTGAAAAGCCAAAACAGGTAGCAGAGATGTCTCAGCCAAAGAAGGGCGACAAGACATCAGAAGAGTCTCGCATTCGCGGTAATCTCGATCGGATCCTCGAACAGCAGCGACAGACTCTCGTGAGTCGCGATAAATACTGTACACCGAAAATCAGTGCTGACGTATCGGATAACGCCAGGACCATGGAAAGAAATTCGAGCAGAATCTGAGCGTTACCATGCAAAAGCTGCAAGAGTCGCTCGATTCTGCAAAAGAGACGGGATCGGACCAAGTTCGCCAATTCGAGAGTCAGGCGGCCAGTCTCAAAGAACGCGGGTTACAGCTGGACGTCAGGGAGGTGAGTATTGCCTAGACCACCGTTACGAGTATATCGCTGACGCTTTCTACATGATCTAGGCGAACTTCCAGCTTACGCAAGTCGAGAGCGAAAGGGACTACTACAAGCGCCTCGCCAAGGACCTGCATGATCAGCTCAAAGAAAGCAATTCCAAGCCTCGGACCGTCTTCGACATCGATCCTGATCGTCCAGGATTCATTGAGACGACTTACAACTCTGACTTTGCCGCGTCTTCGCTCGATCGCTTGATCGGACCGTCTCGTTTTGGAATGCCCAACACGCCACCCAAATCTACCCTCGATCTACGAGAGCTGCGATGAAACAGAACGACAAGAGAGAAGAGACGTTGAGAATCGGAACATGTATAACGCGGCTATTCCTCTTCAGCCATACACTCGTTTGACTCGGTTTTGTACCAGAGAGCATATCGTCGAACATTAATCAAGCGGCTTCGTGCGCACTACATTCACAAGTCGATGTCTAGCTGTAAAAATCTCAGCATCGGCGATACATAACATTAATTACACGGATCCAGGGCACTAGCATTGTTGTGGTTCGTGTCAATCAGTACTGGGTCGGAGGATGTGTCATGAGCGGGCCGGCGGGTGGTCCAGGAGCGGTCTCTCGGATAGCTGCAAGTGTGGCATAGTCTACATCAGCTGACACATACAACATTCGTAGGCAGATAGGCCTCGACTCACGTAGGTCAGAGGTTGCGGACGCAAACGAATCTTGGCTTGCGATAGAAGCGGTCGTCGCATGCCTGGAGCTATCAACGGGGGAGATCGGTTGGTTCTGGGCGGACAGACCTGATGCTTGTGAAGCACCAGTGTTGGATCGCGCTGGACGGCTGGTAGCAGAAGGAGGCTGTTGCGCCGTCGAGCTGTCGGCAAAGATGAACTCTTTGACGGCTCGCAGCAACTCTGCTGGGTCTTTCGACAATCTTTTTGTAGATCACACGTAAGTGGATGTCGTTACCAGAATTCTAATGAGGCTCCGTGACTTACTGGTCCAGGTTCAGCTTGGGCATCCACTTGTCACCGACGGGCTGGAAGAATCGCTGTTGGTGCGTTTGTCCGCTGGATTCTCGTCGTCGAGCCATCTCTCGCTGTCCGTCTTCCACTTTGGCCTTGGCCTCGGTCGCAGCGTCCATGTCAGATGCCTTGATAGCAGCTGTCAAGTCTGCCCATTGTCTAGCAACCAACAGGAGAATATCCGGCAATCAGCGAACGTTCTTACCAGACGGTTCCTGGAAAAGCATTCGAGACTCACCGTCGACTCTCGTTCGCCTCCTGTTGATCCTCCGGCAAGACGGTCTTCGGCCGGACCTGCGCCCTCGTCGCGTCGAACAACGTCTGCTTCTTCCCACCCTTATCCTTGAACTCCATCAATCCATCCCAATGACCCGTAATTTCCCCAGCCGAACCTTCCGGCCCTCGAACGTGCCCGGCGATAGCGTTGTATCCTCCAGAGATCCAGCCCTTGGTCTTCCATTCGATATCACACGAGTAATGGGTGGCGGGACAGGTGACAGCGGTGCTGTCTCCAAGTTCGAGCATCATCTTGCCGAACAGGATTCCTCGGGCGAACATGTTGGGCATCTACGTCGATTCGAGTCAAATCTCAGTACGCTAGTGTAGTCATGGGAGAATTTCAACTTTATGACTTACCGTCAAGGTGTACTCGCCATCCTCTGGCCTGTCCAACAGCCTCACCCGGTTCTCACCCTCCATGATCGTCGCCACTGAATTGCCCAAGAATTTAGACTATCAAGCAAGGAGCGAGTCGGGGGTAAGTTAAAGAGAAGAATGTATCATCATAATTTAGCTTGAACGGACCTTGGGTTTCAGTTCTCCAGTAACAACAACCCCATTCTGCGGCGAAGTATAGAAGAACGCCGAAATAGGCTATATCGAACCCAAAGAAAACCAATTTCGTTCCGTTTCCTATCAGCTATCGTGCTTTTTCTGATGTCCAGATCATAGATGAGAGATCGCTTACGGGATGATGAGAGACCTGTTCAGCGATAAAGAACCCTTCCGAGCCGTCTTCGTAGGTGTAGGTACATCGGAAGAATTCGCCGAGGACGGGGTTGTACCTGATAAGACCGCAAGTGATGACTTCTTTCAGCACGAGGCATTTCAATCGTGAGTCAGGACAGGAGGAGGGAAGCTTACGGTTTCTTGACACTGATCAAGTGATATACGGAAAGCCAGGATGTCAGTTCGGCCGGTAAGGAATGGTACGAGTTTCGGCGATGTGCGGCTTACCCTTTCGGCTTGATATGCCATCCGGCCAAGATCAATGCTGTCACTTGAAGCAGCCTCTGTTTAGGATCCTGAATTTGTCCAGCTCTATACACGAAGACGGGTGAAACGGGAGAAGCAAATCAGTCAGCATGATTGCGAAAGATCCTGTTCGAGATGACCATTGTCCGACGGGTTATGGTACGTACTTGAACATGAGTTCTGGGTGAGCCATAAAGTCGGTGATACGTTCCAGCATGGATCGAGGCTCGAGAACGAAAGTCGGAAAGGTGATCTTTGAGAGGTCCATCCCGATCCTCACTATCAAGGTCAAAGTCACAACATGATAGAAGCGGAGGCGAGGTCAGCTCAGCGGCGTAATATGCGAAAGGTCACCCGGTCTAAGCGAAAAGCGTCTATGCTACGCACGTTGACTGATCATGGCCGACAAGACGCTCCCTTCTTCCTTGTCCAAGATCTCGACATCGTCTGGTTTACCATCCGGAGCTTGTCCTCGGTCGGGACTACCAGGTGGACCGCTGGTATGACTGGCATCGGATCCTCGTCGACGGATAGCGTCGGTCGCCCCCGAAAGAAGACCCATGGCGATCGATTCGAATGGGGATTGCTAAGGAATAGATTTGGTGGTAGCTAGGCCGCCAATGAACAAGTAGTGATAGTGAGAGATGAGAAGATCAGAGTTATACCAAGTCATAAGCACGGCAAACGAGGCCAAAAGTCTACCCTTGTACCTCCTCCCCGGCTGACATATGACGTATCCTTCCCTAGCAAACGACGTCCGCCCCGGCCCCCCGTCGGCTCCCGGGGTCGACGCGGGCAACGTCGAGTCTCAGGTCAAGGAGTCCCCGTATCCGAAACGCCAAACTTGCTATCAAACCTGCGCCTGAACTTTGATCGACACCTACGGTCATACAGTATTGACCATTCACGACGCTCGAGAACCACTAATGTCGCGGCAACATACAGGACTTTGGCAGAGTCTCAATACCCCTGATGCTTCGAAGCGGATTGCATCGCCGAAGCACACGTCGATCGAAAAAATGCTAACATGAAACTCCAGCGACGCAGTTCATGGTCTGCAGGCATTTCACTCGTTACATGCTGAGCATACCCACTGGAGTGCGGGAGAGTACATTCGAGATGGGACGAACGCATTGCGATTCATGAGAAACCTACGAGTTCCATCATTGGGTGGGACGCCGTCTGACCTTCTGCTGACCATCTTTCCTGGTGAGAATGAGCTGGGTAGGACTCGCTTGAGGGTCCGACGAGCCTGCCTCGGCCTTGACAGGGGAACCGAAAGGAGAACCCTTCGCCCCGCCCCGGAAGAAAGTGCGTAGCTTCGAAGGGCGGCGGTGCTTGTTTTTTCCCTCTCGCTTGGCACTTGGAGACGAAGAATTCCCGACGAACTCGGCAAGGCTCACGGGTGGGCCCTCCCGACCTTCACCATAGGTCGTCATTCTCTTTTTTTGGGGCGTGACTAGGATCAATGATCATCGAGCAGTTCAATCAATCATAGCATACAGGAGTGGTTCAAAGCGAGTATGCTCATACCTGCGGTCTTGGGCCCACGATGCTTTTCGTACACCTGGCGGACTTCAGCGTACTTGGTTTGCAGCGTCTCCAGGTCTTCGTTGGAGAACCCGTTGGAAGCTTTGGAGCTGCTCTGGGAAGATCGACCAGAACCAGAAGGAAGACTACCTTTCACCAGCTTGAGTATCTCCTTAGAAGCCTCCATAGTGTCCGAGTCCGTCTTGCCGCGAGTAATGCTCGCCACCATGGCGAGAGTATTCCTTACGTATTCGAGAGCGTCCGTGAGGGATTCAATACTGTTGTGACTGGTATCTAGAAACCCAAGATAGTTACATCGAATTTCTGACGTATCTCGAGAGTGACCGAGAGGAAAGGGAATGATGCCTACCGGTTAGTGAGGTTGCTATTTCGGTCAATCTTGCGACCGAAGATTCAACCATGCTAGTCTGAAGATTGGGTTCCATCTTGGATGTACGAGCTATGTTTTTCAACGATCAACGAGGATATGAATAACGAACCTGATCGATTCTAGCCATTACCTCGCGGTGGGTCTGACTATATATCTTGGAGCTGATCAGTCTACCAGCCACGACTAATGTTACTCCTTTGATTATGGCACTGCGGGTCTCAAGGCATACGAGCCACTGTTCGAGACGAGTCCAAGCAATGATGCCGTAATTATACTTTGATATAGCTTTGATTACACCAATTTTCGCCGGTCGTCGTGCCATGTGGTGGTGATAATCTATCGGCTAAAACAGCCTTTGTGAAAATCATAGACGATTCTGACCGAACTCAGCGTGATTGCACGATCACAAGACGATTTACTCTGCCAACCGGCCTCTTTCCCTCAGATAAGGGCTTGCTTTGATACGAATAGTTAGTCTTCGCGCGCGATTTGTCCAGATATCAGTGAACCGCCCAGGCATACCGATGGTGAGCTCGAAGTCCGCTTCGATCGAAATCGATCCGATGGGAAGTGATCTCATGAAACATCGATTATCGTCTCGTGCCTTAGGGGGATCCCGGCCTAGTTTGTCATGCAAGAAAGGGAAACCGATAAGCTGAAATCATCAATCAACTCCCCATTTTACACTCGAGATTGTTTCTTGATGATGACAAGCTCTCGTCGAACATTGGTCAGAGCGGCTCCCTTAATCATCGTTGGATTATCATTTAACATGTACACATTCACTTGTCAATACAGTTGGCATTGTTGTCGGTCGACTGAAACATCAACTGCAGGGCCGCCTCGACAAGATAAAGAATAACGCGGGCGCTAGCCTGAAACTTCAGCTTCGTGGCAGAGGGCCTTTCGAAGCGGCAGGGGAGTCATGCTGTATTATTGATATCATTTTATTGATCGTCCATCGAAGTGAAGTTGGAGAACCCGTAAGGGCGATTCACTTCTTACGCACAAGTACAAGCTGGTCCCCACGTTTCTTCGCCTTGACAGGACTGCTCGGTCCACTCGATTTCCCATGCTGTCTCGGGCGAGCTGAGCTAGTTGGGCTTTGCGGCGCTATTGCAACCTGATCAGGGTCCTGGGACAATGATTGACTGTTTCTTGCTTTCGACTGGCTTCGTCGCCTAGATCTGTGTCTGTGCGACTCGCCTTGAAGCGCTACCGCCATCGCGTACAGCGCACCGGTCCTGCCCCGTCTTCTGTCGGAAACAACCTTTTTCTTTCCTAAAGAATGCGTGGACGTTGTATAGACGATCGTAATCGCTTATTGAAGAGTAGAAACGAACAGACTTACCCTTCAGGCGGGTTTGCGCCTCTTCACACTCTTCTAGTACTCGCGTATATGCGGTCTTCAAAGCTTTGACCCTTTCTTCATCATCCGCTGTAGTCGTGAAGACAAGATCGTTTGTGTCGAAACTCGCTAAGACGCTACCTACCCTGGTAAATACCTCGTTTGCGGTCTCCAGGATGTCGGGGTCACTCTCTGGGTCGGAACAACCGAGTGATTGCCGGACCGTAGTAAGGACGTTCCTGCACCTGCTCACAGCATCTCGAACTGAGTGAGACTCTACCCCGGCTTGAACGGTGTAATCACGATGCCAATCTTGAGATCGTCACATGAGGATCGATTCGTCGGGCAGAGGAACAAAAGACAACTTACCGCTAAATCCATCTGCTTCACGCTGCAATTTTATTGAAGGAATCTCTTGGTTGTCTTTGCTTGAAGCCATGGTATCGGTATTCTAGGGGTTGACTTCTCGATCGGAAATAAAGCAACTATCGATTGTATGAGAATCGTCCTCTGTCATATATGTATTCGGGACCGTCACAGTATCTTGGCACGCCGCTGACTCCTTTGATTCCCTCATCGTGGGTCATGAGGCATAACAGCCACCGTTCGGGAGCAGTTACATGCTGCAACAGACCATAAGTCTACTCCGCTGAAGGTGAAAGGTTGCTCGCTAGGTTTTAAGCTCTGGGCTGATAACATCTTATCTGCTAGGTGGATCATTTAGACTTCTCAGTCGGACGTTAAACCCCACGCGTCTAGTGCCGATCTTAACACAAAGCTTGCTGTCCTTTACAAGCCTATTTCAGGGATGTCTTTCAGGATCGAGCAAGCGCTTCCGTTGTGCTCGGAGATTGGATATCGTACCAAACACATCCGAATGCTCTACGAAGGACCACGTTGAGATCAAGTGGTGTGCTTGAGCTCCGCTTCTGGTAATATTGATTCTAGTCGAATGCGATCGCGTCGACCATTTGATATCGTGTCTGCGGCATTCTTACCCTGCTTTGGGACATCGGCGAACTAATGGTAGATTCCCGGCATATCAGGCCTCTGATCGCAAGATGAATTCTCTTGGCTTTGACAAAGCCTGCGTAAGGAAACTGATCAGGCCGACACTCCGGCTGCCATTCGCTCGAGACTTCTATTCAACCTCATTCATTCTGTGAGAACTGTATCTAGTACATCATTCGCTGAGAAGGGGCGATCTCCCGGCAGACTGCAGCGATCTATGTATGAAAATCGTGACTTTAACGACTCTGAGCCGTTTGGTCAGAGCGGAAGCTTCCGATCGCAGACACCAATTCTGAGGCTGCTTCTTTACACGAGTTTGATAGTCTACGTCTACGTCGGCCTAATGCACGAGTAGTCTCGCTCTGATTCTGAGAGAGGACCGACGTGATGCTGAGGTACGACCCATCGCTCCTGCTGCGAATGTGCTTATATCTCTTTGGCAGGGCGACAACACCTGTCCTATAGACGGTCAAAGACTCGGGATGGCTGGTGATGGATTCTCCATCGGCATTGGAATCCCTTATCTTGGCATTTAAGATTTCATGCAAGTCCGTTACCGTTTCCTGAATTGTCATGATGCTGCCAGCTGCAGCGGATAGATCATATACGATCTGACTGGGGTGCATTTGAGATTTGGCACAGTAGTCCCAGCCGCTCCTATCAGAGTTCCAACGATTCAAGGTTGTGGTCCGCTTTAGATCTGCCGGATTGTCCGGTACGGTGAAGATAGACCGAAGGTATGTAGTCTCCGTCTGACTTTGCAACGAGCCTTCCCGCTCCAGTGTGTATGCGTTCTTCACGCTCTGCATGCTGGGCATCCTGTCTGACGATAATGCTTTGGCCTCTTCGACGAATTTAATAGCGCATGTCGGACAACAGCATGGCTCTGCATCATCCGGCTGTACAGTGTCGTGCGTACATGTCCAGGGGATCTCGTGTTCCTCATCTTCGGGAGTTTCCGCTTCGAATGCACGTCTTAGACAAGTTGCGGCGTCCCTGTAGATCTGGGCAACTAGATCGCAGAATGCCCCTAGATCCTGTACCAAGGAACGATATGTATCTAAAGTCCCGCACCTGCTTGAGTAATGTTGGTATGGTTTGCCCTCTTTCTGTGCTTTCGCGGCATTTGTTTGGCAACTAGCGCACAGCCTGGTTGTGCCATCACTGGTGTTCAACTGGTTGGCGCAAACGACGAAGGCACCGAAGCTGTTGTATCCAGATCTGTGCTCGGATGTCTGCCATCTTCTCAGTTCATCTCGGGCTATGGGGAGGCAGATTGGCATAGCATGTGCGCGTCAGATTTCATATTCTGGTCTAAGCGTGACGGGAGACATCGCATCGCTGACCTTTGGGCAGGTCCTCTTGTAATCGCTCTAACAAATCGGACCTATGAAGGTATTCTGTACCTCCTGACGGGCCTTCAACTGTGACATCAGGAAGTAGCGTAGACAGGAGCGAGGTAGCCGAACGAACCGATGTAGGGAGGGAGTGAGCGGAATCGTATCGTCGGTGGCGTTTCATCATTCGGCTTAGACTATGCAAGGCTGTCTGTCACAGCTTGTCGAAACGTCTTGTTAACATCGTCAGCACTACCACCTCGCAGGATATATGTACGGCGACGGGTATGGTTCTCGGAAGTTAGAGTTGAATTGAGCTTTAATTCGGTAGGACCTCCTTTATCCACCTGAAACGCTTCACCTCCCGACCCGCGGCGTGGGAAGCGCATCATCGCGCTTACCCGTCCCTCCTCGGTATTTTTCCCGGCGATTCGCTAGTGGCTTGTTTCGATCGCGCGGGGACCCCCTGCCTGTTCAGAGGTTCTGTTTCTAGCGTCGTTCCTTCGCGAGGCGCTTTGTTTTGAATTTGGACGGGATCAAGTTCGATCATGTGCCCTCCCCTCCTCGACCCGCCTCCTCGTATTCTCCGACGCATGGGTCCAGGGGCGAAATTGGATGACTGACTTTCTACCTCGAGGGGTAGGTCGCACGAGCGGTCTCAATCGATCGATACGCCCCTGAGTCGGGATTGCCGGTCAGGCGGGCCAGGCGAAATGACAACAACTAGCTTGAAGCTTGACGAAAACTACGACTGAACGAGGACGACGGTCTATCGAATCATCCTCATGATGGAGATCAAACAACATCATTCGTATCCCTTGCGGTTGTCGTGTTTCGTTCATCCATAATCGAACCTTCTATCCGTTGAAACTCTTCCATCAGTGAGCCACCCCTTGATCATTGGTACGAACCGTCAGCTGACGACCTCGTGCCAAGGCCTTTCTCATTGATTTAGCTAGGGGACTGGCTCTATAATAGTTGGACGGCCCATCAAACATTCTGGGGTCCCCTTCCATCGTTCCCAATCGCATTAACATAATATACCACAGGCCACAGGACAACTTGCATACCCCGATACCAGGATCATATATCACCATTTTCGGTTGCACACGACATACCCCTCACCATCCATCATAATGAGTAGCATCACCTCCGCACCCAACTCTCCCCAGAAGTCTCGCCTAGAACCTCCTCGAAAGGGAAGGTTCGGCGGCGGATGGACTCGAAGCCTGACGAATCTTCGCAAAGAGGCTCAAAGATCGTCCAGCGTCGCATCTCCTATTTCGAGCGGATCGATCAGCTCGAGAGACACCGGATCGGCTTCAGGTGTCCGGCCGATACCCAAGTCCAGTCTGAGCACGACCGCTATTCCCACTCCTCCTGCTGTACCGAGAACGATACAGTCGACAGCAGCATTTTCACCAACGTCAAACAACAGTGCACCTGCAAAAGGTCTCCGGGCGTTCTTTCTACAGTTTAAGAGGAGCAACTCTACCCCGGCTTCGGTCCGGAGCGAGAAGAGTACGGTTCCAGCCTCTGCACCTGCATCTCGACCAGATGTAGCGGTGATTGCAGGATTGTCGAGTGGGAGGTCTAGCTCAGCAGGATCTAAAGAGAGGGTTGCGCACGACGAGGTCTCTACTCAAGACGAGCCCGTTGTCATGCCTCCATCAAAGGTGGAACCGGACAATTCTGCCCCGCTTGAGCCGGCGAATGTGGATGTATCGTCTACCCCACAGGGCGACCACGAAGGAGAGAAAAAAGGGCAGGAAGCGGAAGAGGTCGACCCAGTCAACATTCCGCTCCCTGCTTCTCCTGAGGTTGGAGAAATCTCGTCTTTCGAACCTGCTTTGCCGCTGGAACCCGCCGCGTCCTTGCCTCCTCCATTGCCATTATTCGATGTCAGCTCGACCTCTGTGGAACCGCTCGACCGGACGACTTCTAAAGAGTCGGAGGGGGTTCCTTCGCTTGTCCTCACCGACAAAGCGGGGGAGGGTCGCGACGAGGAGGAAGGGAGCGAGGCGGCGGTGGAGGGGGAACAACTCGTCACGCCCATCAACAACTCGGAGACAACAGACGTTGTGAGAGTGTTGTCTACCGACAGGATCGAGGAGGAGGACGAAGAAGAGGTTGAGAGGGAGGAGAAGAAAGAGGATGCCAGCACGGCGAACGCCAAGCCGCTCGAATTGATTCAGGACGTGCAAGACCCTACGAATTCGGCACCAACCCAGGAGCGTTCAGTCGTAGACACCACCTCTCCTACAGATGCAGGTAGCCCGAACTCGACTTCCAGTTCAAGGGGGAACACGAGCGTATCTCCTTCGAGGGTGGGGAGAGAGCGATCACCGGTCCATGGCGGTGCCGGTCAACACGGGCAACCGCAACAACAGCATCAGCAGTTCCGACAACAATATCAACGTCAGCCATATCACCACCAACAACAGCAGCAGCAGCGTCCACAACAATATCAGCAGCAACAACAGCATCAACAGTATCCCACGTCGACCAGCTCTGGATCGCAAATTTTGGGCAGGAACGGGAGTAGACAGATCAGGCAGAGCGTGTACGGTTTGAACAAGGTGAGTTGAAGCCTTTTTCGAGTTTGACAAGTGAACCCCTCTTCCGGCTTTCGACGGCTAATCCCCTTGTTTCCATGCGCGTCGCCTCTGAACCACTTGGTGTCCGTTCCTCTCAACCTTGATGAACAGCTATCTATCCCTCAATCCGCCTCGTTCTCGAGGACATCCCGATCACCCACTCAGAAACGGATGAGCGTCTCGCCGACGATGCATACGCTTGGAGGGGTGGTGGTTGCGGCCGAGCAGATTTCGGATTCGGACGAGAAGAGGTTGACCGAGGCCATGTTCTGCTCGTAATCTGGTTTCGGGACTTTCTTTTCGGAATGGCATGTCACTTTGCATAGGATATTTCAAAGTTGTATGCGCGATATGCGTGATGTATGTAGGACTCTACTTTGCATTTGTATACCACATCGATCATAATTCAAAGTGAACTCTGTAGTTTGAGGATGGCGGGATGCGGGATGATGATGTCGCGGGGAATATTATCGCTTGGCGACGGCATGCACCGGTCCGGTTTAGCCGAGATCGTTCCGGACGCCAACGACCAGCTATAACAAGGAGCGAGCAGCTAGCTAGCTGGTATATATCGACAGATCAGATGAGGTCAATCACGTCCTGCGACAACCTTCTATCTGCGCAGCATCCGTACAACCTTTTGACCTAGAAATACCTCTCTGATTCTCTGAAAAGCAAATAGAAAAGACAATCGCAATGGTTCAGACTGAATTCAAGCTCAACACTGGCGCTACCAGTGCGTCATTTTACGTCCTGATCGACCTTGATGCAGCCGCCTGACATGCCTTTGATTCTGCAATAGTCCCCGCCGTCGCTCTGGGATCATGGCAGTGTAAGCACATTGTCCATAACGACTCGAAACTCATTTCTCTAGCTGATCGACTCCTCGACTTTCTAGCCGGTCCCGGTGAAGTCGCCCAAGCCGTCGAGGCCGCCATCAAATGCGGCTACCGTCACGTCGATGGAGCCTTCATGTACAAGAACGAGGAGGAAGTTGGCCAGGGAATCAAGAAGTCTGGGATCGACAGGAAAGAGCTGTTCGTGACCACCAAGTTGTGGTCGACTTACCACCGAAACCCGGAGGCTTGTCTGGATGAGAGTCTGAAGAAGTTGGGGTTGGATTACGTGGATCTTTATTTGATGCAGTGAGTGCAGAACGGTTCGATGACTTCAACGTGGTTGGACGATCAGCCAACATCCGAAATTTCATCGTCTCGACACACAGCTGGCCTGTTCCTCTCAACCCTAAGGGAAACGTGAGCCTGACTGCTGAGCTCTTTGTCTCTTTCCGTCGACTTCTAGCTGACCCCAAGTACCACCCATCTGTTTCCCTGCGACCCACAGGACCCCTACCTCCCCACCCGACCCGACGGCAGCCGAGACCTGGACACCGACTCCTGGTCGTACATCAAAACCTGGCAAGCCATGGAGGGCCTCATGTCTACGGGCAAGGTCAAGGCGATCGGAGTATCCAACTGCTCCATCGCCTACCTGGAAGAGATCTTGAAGATCGCCAAGGTCGTACCGGCTTGTGATCAGATGGAAGTGCATGTTTTGAACCCGGAGTTGAAGTTGAACGACTTTTGCAAGAGCAAAGGGTGAGTCTCGCGGGGGCTTGATTGTATCTTTTTGCTTCTCGCTGATGTTCTGAATTGTTCGTGCTTCTACGATCGCTCTCAATATGTAGGATCGTGCTCCAAGCCTACTCTCCCCTCGGATCCACCGGCTCGCCGTTGATGAAGGAACAGATCGTCCAGGATATTGCCAAGAAGCACGATATCGAGGCTGGAAACGTCTTGCTCTCCTACCTCAACAACAGGGGGATCGTCGGTCAGTCCGCGGCAATCTGCTTAGATTTTCGACCGCAAACCGGACGGGAATTAACTTGAAGGCGATGTTTTGCCCCTTGCCCTACAGTTCTGCCCAAGTCTGTGACCCCCTCGAGGATTGAGAAGAACCTCAAGATCGTCGATCTCGACAAGGAGGACATCGAGGCCTTGAACAAGTTCGCCAAGGATTCGGGCAAGTTGAAGAGGTTCTGCAACCCTCCTTGGGGAGTCGATTTCAAGGTCAGTCTGGCAACCTTAATGTCTACCTCACTCAAGGCAATGTGCGCGTACGACTCGGGTCAGAATACGATGGGCTGACCCATGTTCTGTTCGGGTTGACTATCTATAGTGGGACGAGCAGATCTAAATTGTCGCTCGACCGGAAAAGAAGAGGAGGAAGCAGCATCAAGGACGGGTTTATCGAATTCAGCATACAGGCGTCAACATAAATTTCTTAAGATAGCAGTTTGGAGAGAATCAGATGGATGTGTTGCTACGAGCAGGTTGAATGCATATATCGAATACCTTTTAGGGTACCTGACAGCACGATCGATCGAAAGGCTAGAGATTGCGAGCTATCTAAGAATCGTCTTTTCCCTCTGCTTTCTGCTTCGGCGTGCTTCCTGATCTCAAAGGAAGGCCCTCTGGCCTCTGGGTTGATTAGATCTACGCCGCTGCTGATGTGCTACATGTTTGGTCGGTCGACCTTCCTTTGTCACGATCCACGTCTCTCACCCTCTCTCTCGCTTGCTGGCTCCGGCGATTGTCCATTACGCGGCGGGGCGGGGATCCCGGTTATTCGAGTCGCGACAGCGACCTTGAAGCTATTCATCTCTCTCTCTCTTCACCCTTCAACTCTTCTCTATATCGATTCGACTCGACTTGACTCTCCCTGGAAGAGAACCTCATACTCGTCATACGTCCCATCTCAAGATGGAAGACAAGAGTGCAGGCGAGCCCTCGTTCGGGTCTAGGTCTCCCCAGCATTCATTCATGAGACCGCTAACCCGGGCTGAGCGAATCAAGGTCGGACAGCTGGTCAAACTGCACCTCAAGGTCTTTCTCGGAAGTTTGGGGCTATTGCAGACGCTTGGAGCTGTAGGAAGGTAAGTTTGATAAGATAAAGTGCTGAGCAAATCAGATACATGGAATATGTGAGCTAAAATGGAAACTCGTTGTGCGTTCCGGATACTATATCATTTCGTAGGAAAGAATCGAGAAAGTCCATCTCGAACATGCTCAAGACCCTCTTGAGACCGCTGGAGAAGAATATCCGGACGGCGATCTTCCTCTCGCTTTACCCCACCTTGTTTCGGCTGTTCAACCTGATTCGTAGACGATCACGGCTCGAGGTCGAAGGACTGGAGGACCCGTTAAATGTCTTGACCCCAGCGACCTCCATCTTGAGCGAAAGCTCCGCCAAGAACCGTAAAAGGATCAGCTCAGTGCTTCGGGAGCTGGCTTTACCAACAAATCCTGCTTTCCTGCTTGCACCCCTCTGCGTGCTCTTACCTCCTACCTGGCTTGCCCAGCTCAACCTGTACTCGACGACTGCGGCCGGGTTGGCATTGGCACGGTATATCTCGGGGAAGATCGACCAGGGTGAATTGAGGTGGAGACCATCATGGGCGCAATCACGATTCAAGCATGTGCGGAACGCGAAGCGGCATCGGCCGTATTGGATGGGAGAGAAGGATCCGGGTTCAGTATCTACGGACGAGCTGAGCCAGTTGGCTCTAGAGTCTCAGGATGGACTGGGTGAAAGGTGTCAAGGTGCAGGGGAGGTCGATCTGGTCGTCCTCCTTCGAAACGCGCTCCGTGCAGGAGGATCTTGGTGGCTGTTCCCCCTCAGTCAAGGGTGGTTGCTGTACACCGCGGTCTTCGAGGGGGATTGCTTCCCGACGAGTTACAAGGATGTTATCGTCTCGGTAAGTACAAGGATGGCCTTCGCATGGCTGATGTAATCCGATACTGATGCGGTCCCAGTGTTGACATACGTAGCGCTCGACTCGATACGTTCCAACGGCAGAATCCCTAGGTCTCTCGGGCGACATGGCCAAATCCATCCCTCATCCTTCCTCAATCCTCTCCATGTTCCCCATGTTCACCCAATCGCCTCATCCACATCCTCCCTTCCCTCTTCCGTCCATTCCAGGGATAGAAAAACAGTACGAATCCTTCTTGACGATTTTCCGATCAGCAAACCCGGCACACGATCGGGCGATGTGTGCGGCATTACATCCTATGGAACCTAGTTGCGTGAAGAATTACGTGAAAGCGGTCGGGGATGCAGTTCCTAGTGCGGCAGGGCTGGTCGGCGGTTGGAGTGGGTTGGTGACGCTGTTGAGGTGGAAGACGGTTAGCAAGAAGTGAGCAACGAAAGGTATCTATACGATGAGGGTGGCAATGCAGGTGTTGACTAGCGGGGTTGCCTCAATGTGTCTAGCCCACCTGCTGCCCTGCTGAAATGGCTCAAGTCGACAGCAAGGGGGACGGCGTTGATCGCCTTGTCGATCGGCACGGCATGGGTGGGTTGATCGTGCGGAAGAGTTTTCAGATTTTCTCGCTAATCGCCTGATTGTGTTTCAGGCTTGGGTGTGCGCGTTTCAAAGGATTCTCGGGCCTACGACGTTGCCTCGAGCTAGGTGAGCTAGGTGGTCGTGGCCGTATGCTGCGACTAGATGTTGATCCAGCCGCGCTTGCGTAACGTCAGGTTCTCGATCGGAGGGATACTGGCGGGATGCTGGATCATGCTCGTCCCGTCTCCTCGGCGGCTCGAATTGGGAATGTATACGTTCAGATTGAGCTTGGCGAGCTTGTGGAAGGTCGGATTGAAGAAGGGCTGGTGGAAGTACCGAGCGTGAGTTTTGGCTCCGATGTTCATGATCGGGGAGCCATGCGTCAATGACTGACCGCCGCTGTTGCCGGGTATAACAGGTCGGCCAAGTTTTTACCGTTTGCGCTGGCGATGACACTGTTGACTTATGTCAAGCGAAGGACACCAAGCGCTGTGGACGGATGGGTAGGAAGGACGGTCAAATATCTCGACCAGGATATCGAAGCCCGGACTGGGGAGGACATTGTGGCTTGAGGGCGATGCAACTAGAGAACCTTCGCTTGTATCTGATGGTTGTACGACGATATTGTATATCAACCGGACCGGCTGCCTGCAGCTGAAGCGAAGGCTGACTCTCGAGTATCAATCATCATCGAGAATCGCAAGCAATCCCATGTTTGTTCGTCGATACTAGAAGTTTTGTGTTTCCCACTGCGACTTTGGTTACCTGAACCCATGAAATTTCCGTCTCGACGTTCGAGATGTCGTGCGGTGACGGCGAGACTCGATGTGCCAGCGGGATCGATCTCCCCCGAAAGCAAGATGAAACGATTCTCTTCCAGATCACAGGGGTCGAGGAAAGGGGTTTCGATGCTTGACTCGTCCGTACATCGCCCGTATCCTGAAAGTTTTACCCGGCTAGGCACTTGCCCTAATTTCGCAACGACTTCGAGCTCGCGATTGTGGCATTCCAGCTTGTTTCTGCGGCATGGCACGCTCTACCCTCAAAAGCCCAAAGTTGATTCAATGTCAATCTTTTTCACCATTATGTAATTCTTCATTGAGTTGGGCTTTGATGTCTATAACGGCTTGATCGGCAAGGGGAATCTGTGGATCGGATGGGTTCACCTGCAGGTTCCTGTCACCCTGCTTTCTGATTTGCGTCGGGGGAGCATTCCACTCTGTGGGACCTTCAGAGTGGGATCCGCGAAGAAACATACCGCTTCGTCAGTGGCTCTGCCGACTGCACTCCCGGTCGGGCTTGTTCGTGATCATTGAAGGAGTAGAGCATGTATGTGTATGACTAGAATGACTATGCGGCATGCGAGGCGGATGGCGATACAACGAGCAGATAGCGGCGGGACAGAGGCTGGGTTCAGAGATAGGTAGGAAGGAATCGTTTGACGATATTGCAGATCGCCTTTTTCGTTTCGACACAACGATAGAGGTCAATCAAGGGGGTGAGATGAAATCAGGTGGCAGGGATATAGGTGTCCAGCGATCTCTTTAGTGTGGTGTAGGCTTGTGACCATCCACATACCTACGAAACACGTCACAATGCATGAGGTTCAGCATACAGACAACCAGTCAATGCGGTTCACGTTCAAAAGGCAGACGGAAGCTTACATATTCCGGGTGGCGGAAGGCAGGGTGGCTACCATCCCATCTATGTCTTTGGTCAGCTTGACTTGACATCCCAATCGGGATCTAGAGGGCGAAAGAGACAGAATCTGATCAGCATACCTGCTCTCACCCCGTGACTCCCAACGGACACCCTCTGAGCGCGACACTTACGTATCGCTCAACCCGAAAGCCAGATCCAACATGTCGTTCTCATCGTCCTCCGGTTCCTCCAGCTTGTCGTAGCTCTCCGCATCGAGGATCACGTGGCAGGTCGAACAGGCGATCGAGCCCTCACAGGCGCCTTCGAGGTCGACGTCCCATTCGTGAGCCAAGGAGAGGAGATCGTCGCCCTCGTTACCCTCGACCTGGGTTACTGTCTGGCCTTTGGAGTCCTGGAAGGTGATCTTGATGCTATAAGACAAAGAAGATGAAGAGAGGGAGGTTTGTTTCTGGGAACACTGAGCTGTTAGTGGGATGCTAGACTCACCCTGTTCCGGGAGCAGGTCGTTCGATATCACCATGCTTGACCACTGTCACCTCGTCACATATGATCAGATCAGCAACTCGATTTCACCGAGATCACTAAGCTGTACGAAACATCAATTGGACTCACCTGCACTCGTTTGGAACGCCCGCTTCGCCACCTTCTGCACCTGGAAATGCACACTTCGAGCCGAACTGGATGCAGAGATATTTGACCTGAACGATCGGACGACCGAGGTCGAGCTGGATGGGGTCGGGTTGGGGGCGATGGACTTGCGCAGGGCGGGTACGATGGATCGGGTTGCTGAACGAGCGAACATGGTGTGTACTTCCAGCTGATTGATTTCCCTAGGTGCTTAGAATCAGCTATGTATGTGAAAAGCTCTTGATCTGCTCAAGATGCGAGATGACTTGATGTGCATCGTCAACTTTTGTGTTCAGTTCAGTCCAATGAGATGATGAACGATTGAATCGGCGAATTATGCGTTTTCGTAAAAATCGGATGCGTCTATGCGTTATGATCGATCAGTTTGACTCTCCCCCCCCGTGCCAAAATGTAAACAAACGATCCAGAAGTGGCTTGGGGCAGCTGCTCACAACCGTTGATCGATCAACGACGGTCAACGGTGATGATGATGGGGAACATCGACTTGTCATTGAATGGTGCCATCGTCGATACCACCGTACCAACCAGACCACAGTAGCAAACGGCATCTGACAAGAATCACCTGCAGTCGCCTGATCGCCAACCCCGCTCGGCGTCGCTTCATCAAGTCTGCTGTGTTTGTTGTTGTTTGATCGACACCACCTTCAGCTTCTTCTGAAACGGCAATAGATCGTTGATCAACCCTACCTCGTCTCCCATCATCCACTGGCCACGTAGCGTACATATAAAGCTAGTTAATTTCCATCAAATAATCAAGTAAACATTCCGGATCGACATGCCCCCAGCTCCTTCAAACCCATCTTCGGACAACCCGTCCACCTTGGCAACCATGTTCTCCCGTATGAAGTCTCAACTCACCTCGACGTCTTCTTCATCGCAACAACAAGAGATGTCGGGCTCCAACTCGAACGGATCGATCCCAGGATCACCGGCAGCCAAGACGAGGTCCAAGACTACCCAGCCTGGAACTCCGACTCAAGGAGGTACCCCGAGCAAGATCCCGGTTCATGTGGATCGGACGGGTCATTCCTCGACGACCGGAGGAGGGTATTCGGTCCCTCCTAGTCCTTCGAGGGAACAAGTTCATTATCGTGGTTCTACGCAGCAAGGGGTGTATATCACCACCTCGGCTGCTCAACAACAACAGCAGCACCAGCAACAACAACAACACCAGATCAGCGGACTCCCCCACCACGCGACAGCTAACAACCCCATGCCCCCTCCTCCAGTCCCCAACCGTTCGTTGCACCCGAAACAAGACTCTCATCACGCCCAGGCCGTGACCGCCTATCCGTCGAACGGGGATGATAGTGACATCCACATGACCACCGTCAACCCGAACATGCTTCCCGCTGGGTACCTTCAGTCTCTCGCACAGGCTCCCGGAGTGGCTTATGGGTCGACAGGAAGTGGGGTCCCTGTTCCTTCGATCCAGGATCAGAGGATCAACCTCCAACCTCAACAACAACAGCAACAACAACAGCAAGCTGGTGGGATGGGAAGGAGGATGAAGGAGGACGTCAAGATGCAGACCGTCCTCCGGTCCGGCGCCACGGGTCAAGGGCAACAGCAAGGACAGCGAGCGGAGGATCAGGGAGGACCTCAGCAGTTGGCTTTGTGGGAAAGGGAGATCTTGGCCAGTCAGGAGGTCAAGCGGAAGGTCAGTCCCGGCGTTCACCCTGTCTCGCTTCTACGAATTGAGAGATGATGGAGACTGATGAGCCCTGGCTTGCGAACGGCGAACGGTGTAGGCTACGTTGGCGCAACTATACTTCCTGGACTATTACTTCGACTTGCTCGGGTATCTGCACGCGAGGAAGGGAAGGACGGCTGGGTTTAAGAACGACGTTGCCGCTCGAGGAGTAAGTCTACACCCTGCAGCCTGTCTTCATCCGCAATCTGAAGCGATGTGATCGAAGGCAAGAGTCCTCTGAGGCTGATCGGATGTTTACTTTGTGGTGTGTTGTGCGTGATATAGCTTTCTCAGGAGGAGATGAACAAGGAATTCAAGTCGTACGTCGGACGGGAAAGGGTCGTTCTGAGGAAGAGGAGGATCAAGCTCCGGGTCGATCAGTTCAGGATCATTGCACAGGTCAGCTACGAGCCGATAGTTTACAGCCATCCCTGCTGTTCTTGCACTTCTGACGCGTTTTGTCCGGCATTGCTGGTACAGGTCGGACAAGGAGGATACGGATCCGTCTTCCTCGCCCGCAAGGCCGACACGGGCGAAGTCTGCGCTCTGAAAAAGATGAAAAAGACGACGCTCGCCAAGATGGACGAGGTCAAGCACGTCTTGATCGAAAGGGACATCTTGACGGCGACCAAGACGCCTTGGTTGGTCAGCCTTTTGTACGCTTTCCAGGATAGGGATCATGTTTACCTCGCCATGGTAAGTTTGGGCATGGGCTCGGGAGTCGATTGAGGATCTGACCAAGTCATTACTTTGATCGGCAGGAATACGTCCCGGGTGGAGACTTCAGGACGTTGTTGAACAATTCGGGAGTGCTCAAGGAGGAACACGCCAGGTTCTATTCCGCCGAGATGTTCATGGGCGTGAGCGAGCTTCACAAGCTCGGGTACATCCACCGAGATCTGAAACCAGAGGTAGGGCGGATGGCTTGGCATGGCTCGCAAAAAAAGCCGTCGAATTTTTGGGGCTAATAAGAAGGCGGACGCTGTTATAGAACTTCCTGGTCGACTCTACGGGTCACGTCAAGTTGACCGATTTCGGATTGGCTACTGGAGCCCTCAACCCGGCCAAGATCGAGTCGATGAAGAACAAGGTTAGCAGGTCACTTTGCGCTCGTTGCTGTGCTGGTAGTCATTGACTGACTTGACGTGCATGGCAACACAGCTCGATCAAGTCAAGGACGAGAACCTGGTCGTCAGGAGTACTCTTGAGAGGAGGACGATGTATAAGAGTATGAGGATGGCAGAGCCTCGATATGTAAGTCGGGTTTCTTGCCATGCAAAGAGGATCGAGGGCGAGGTTACTGATTGTTAACCTGTTTTATAGGCCGACTCGGTCGTTGGATCGCCGGACTAGTAAGTACTTCAAACGATCGCAAATTCCAACATCTACTGATGTGCCGAGCCTTGCTCCTTAACACAGCATGCCTCCCGAGGTTCTGCGGGGCAAAACTTATACCTTCTCTGCGGACTACTGGTCACTCGGATGTATTCTCTTTGAATTCCTCTGTGTAGGTAGCAGCCTGAAAGAAGTCTGGTCACGACGCTGATGACTTGCATAATATCGCAGGGCTTCCCTCCATTCTCGGGAAGCACGCCAGATGAGACTTGGGTCAACTTGAAGAACTGGCCGAAGGTGCTGCGAAGGCCGGTATATGACAAGCCCGAGGATTTGATCTTCAACTTGACCGATCAGGCTTGGGAGGCGGTCGTCCAGTAAGTAGAGATAAGATCGGGCGGGTACTCGTTGAAGCTGCACACAACCGAAACTGATTAACATGTACGACGCACAGCCTTATTGCCTCGCCAAAGGACCGAGTATCCACTATTCAAGAGGTCCAGGGCCTTAAATTCTACAGCGAAGTCCCCTTCAAGGGTCTTCGTCAACAAGCTGCACCGTTCGTACCCATGCTCGACAACGAGACGGATGTCGGGTACTTTGATTCGTTCAGCTCGCCCGAGGACATGGCAAAATACGCCGAAGTGTTCAAGAAGCAGGCCGACGTTGAGGCCGTCGCCGAGCGTGGAAGGGGCGAAAAGAACGCTTGGGTCGGTTTCACTTTCGGCAGGAACGCGAATGTAGGTCGACTACCAGTCCCGCAAGCTTCAAATCGCATGAGATACCGGCTAATAAAATGCGATCGGATCATTCATAGGTACCGGCTCAACCGACCAGGAGGAAGCAGGACGGCGAGGCGCTCTACACCATGTTCTAGGCGAATCGCAGCGACGATCCCTACAATCTACAGGAGCTTGCTGCTCCTTATCCGAGCTTTTCTCAAGGCTTATATACGATCTCTTCTCGTCTTCATCGTACTGTTTCAAACTGTCTCTAGCCATGACCCAATTCTTGCATTCTTGCTCTAGTTCCGCCTCTACTCGCGTCTCGTAGTGTAGCTAGCTTCCCCGCGTTTTCAAGATGGTCATTCAAATCTGTCACCTCGCTATTCCATCATACCTGCCCATCATGTCATAGTTGTCATTGGCTACCTGGTTATGCAAGCAACAACCGGGACGATATTGTATGTATTTCGATCATCGGCGCTATCACCGACGCGCTTGTCGTTGCGCTTCTTTGCGCGTCCGCCTTCTGACGTCAATCCCATCACAACGCGTCGTTCTTGCTGGAGGGTGCTTTGACCGAGCCGTGGCCGTATGTCGTTGCACCGCGGAATTCTCTGGTTTGCGCCTCTCGATTGCTTTCGTCCGAGCGACCTCTTCGTATCGACATCGACGAGATTGAACCCTTTCCTCTGCGCAGACACCCCCGGCCGGCCCCTTCCCCTCCGCTCAGCCAGTCTTCTTAGTCCTTCAAGAACCTCACCGTCTGTCTCACCGTCGACTTCACACCAGGAAGAAAACGCAGCAAAAACCGCATCAAAATGTTAGTAGGAACCTTCCTTGACGAACAAGGGTGGGCGGATCAGGGCTAGAGGGAAAGCTAGGGGGAATCGAACGGTTCTTCCTAGGTTTCTGTTGAATGGATTTGGGAAGGTAGTGGGCAAGTTGAAGGATTCGGGTCAAGGAGAGCGGTTTGAGAGATCGGGACTCGGTTTGGGTTACGGGATTGGGTCATTTGGGAGGCTGGACTAAAGGGATCGTGACCAAGACGAGGACATCAAGACCAAAAGTGATACCAGGCAGATCGTCGCATCAGACGTCGAACTCCGGAAGATAAAGAACTCAGCATGGACGACGTAGCCGGGATACGGCAACACAATCGACCAACAAGCATGTCTTGCTGTGGAAGTTTTAGCTAGACCCAAACTGGCCTAACAAGGAATAGAGCTCAGCAAGAAAGCGGCAATCGACTCCTCGTATAACACTCAGACGTCATCCTTCCTATCTCCCGGAAGACCCAAACCCTGCCCGATCCTAGCCCATCCTCAAACCGCTTATTCTGCCGTCCGACCCCCCTGGCCCATTACCTCCCTTCACTCCAGGCCGCCCTACCACCACCTTTGCCGGGTCGCATCACCAATAGCCAAGGAACAGCCAAGCTGACATCCTCGACGTCTTCACCTTGTGTCACTTCACAGGGCTCACTCTAACGTTTGGTTCTCTCACCCCCGAAACTACGGAAAGGGCTCGAGGCAGTGGTGAGTGATTGCGTATTCAGAGGGCATCTAGGCGTGTGATCGGCGTCGCTGGAGATAAGGCAGGAATAATGCATCGTCAGCGGAGTTGGCGACGTGCTGGCGATGGGTGCAGAAAATGCGGATGGTTGAGGGTGACGCGGACCGATTGCATGCCGGAGGAGCTTAGTCAAGTTCGATAGAACATGGTGGCTGACTACCTTGCTCTCATCTTTCTTGAACAGTCGCGTCTGTGCTCACCAGGCCGGTCTCATCCGGTAAATCTGCATTCATTCGGGCAACCATATCGAGTGTCCCGAGACTAACTCGATTCTCGGCCTCCGTGATATAGACGATACGGTCTTATGATCTGCCGACAGTGTTTCCGAGAGCGTGCCGCTCAGATCGGATTCGAGAAGGTGAGTTTTGAGAGATCACGTTTGTGTGGTTCGAACCAGTTGGCTAAACAATCGGCCCATCTTGTCACGATCAGCACAACTAAACCGATCCAAGATGGAAGTTTAGCTCAACGGCTGTCGGTGAAGGACTTTGGTGGATCTCGAGCGTCTTTTAGGAATAAGGCGGATCGGGACTGGACGAGGCCGTCGTCGTGGTCGTTGGGTGTGCAGAGACGGATACCTGGGAATAGGGATGATGTAACGATGATGATGTCGATGGGGCTTTTTTATCGGATTCATCTTCACCTTTTTGTGTGGCCCAGGCATGGCCGTTCCTCGGACGTATCGACCTGTGTATGCCTCAAACAAGGCAGCCACATACCGACACCCTGTTCCGCGCGATGGTGATAGCTTGTGTACGATGCCCTGACTGCCGTCTGTGACTACCCGCTTGTTCTCAAATTATGCGATGCATGGATGCTTTTGGACATAGGCGGACCCTCGAACAGCTGTGGCAAAACCGATACATGTCATGCCAGATCGAATGCGAAGGAGACGGTCCCGCTACTCGTGAAGATGGGCAAAGCCGCGCTGGTGGGTGCCTTCTCCGCAAGGAGTTTCACGTTTGCGTATGTTCTTTGGGTCAATGCATCGACTCAAGCTTGACCATATTGGACCACAGTCAGACACCTAGTCCGCTAGTCCTCGAGTCTAGACTAGGCAGGCGGAGTACCGTGCCCGATAAATGGATCTGGACTCTTGTAGTGAAACACCTTCTCGCCGGCAACCCGACTCTTGCTTACGTAACCGAATCTGCCCCTGCCCCTATCCCGTTTTGGCATCGTCCGGACCCGCCATCTACCTACTGACGCCGATTATGTCGACCTCGAATGATCTCGATAGGCTCGATATCGATGATGTGGACCTTGCACTTCAGGTGGTAATCTATACACTTTGCCGAGGGTTGCTTCAGATACAACTTGACAGACCTTTCCTCGTTGGCCAGACATCCATAGGTGCGTATAGGTAGTCCCTTTCAGTCTAGCAGTCAATGACGTCAGTCTGGATAGCTGAAACTCCGGACATTCGTGGACCTCGTCGACCCTTGGTTGCAAACCTCGACCTGATTAGATTCAAAAATCATTCGAGAAGGGCTGCGGATCTGCGAAAGCCTGGAAATATATAGTCGTCTCTCTTTGGTACGGAAACGCGCGCATCAACTTGAATACGAATTGGACCGATTGACAGGAAAGGATGAGCTCTGTAACTCTGCCCGAGGACCTTTGGGCGTCTCAATTATCGGTGAGCACGGGCCCATTTCTCAATGAACTCAGCTGGCCTGCTAGTCGAAAGTGCAGCATGAGCTTACCCCCGTTGCTACACTGTCCGTCAGGCCGTCCCGCCTAAAGAACTCTTGTCCCGCCTGACTTCGCACTCACAACGGTCAAACCAATTCAACGAGACCCTTGCCGATTACTTTCGAGCAAGGAGCGCCGCTGAAGCTGATTATGCGGCTGCTCTCAACAAGATTGTCAGGAAGTTTGCGGATTCGGGTGTAGGCAGGGATGCTGGCGGTGAAGGTGGAGTCTGGGAAAGGGTGATGAGCGAGGTTGTCGAGGTGAGTCCATAGCCGGGTTGGCCGACATTGCGTCTTGACTAAACTCTGTGTAACCGTAGACTGCCTCTTCTCAAACGGCGCTGTCGGATACTCTCTCTAGGGAATTTGAATCGCCTCTTCGATCGATGTCGTCGAGGAACTCTGCTTGGAGCCGAATCTCTTCTATCCAAGACAAGGCCGGCAAGACGGTCAAGTCGTATGACTCTTCCCTAGAAAAGGTTCAAAAGGCTCAGAAGAAAGGCGGCTCGAAGCTTCAGATGGCTCAGAACGACCTCCAGAACAACACGACGTCGCTAGCTGGGATCCTGCCTACCTTGATAGCGGCTCATCAAAGCATGACGTTGGACCGACTGACCGAGCTGAAGGAAATCGGGGTCAAGTTTGAGACTGTTATGGCCGAGAACGGCAACAGGCGGGTCGAAGGAAGCGAAAGAGGGATGAACAGGCTGCTAGGGTGGGAGGTCGAAGAGGAAGTCCGAAGCATGGCTATCAAGTTTGGCGGTTCCGCCAACGCCGCACCCGCTCCCTCGGGAGGCTCTGTCAGGGAGATGGGTGGCTTCGGAGGCATAGCAGGCACGCCAGCAAGATCTTCGAGTGAGTGATCACGTCCTTGAATGAACAGGATCTATCTAAACCTTGGGCCTGCCTGCTTGCAGCTATGCGTCGACCTACCCTTGACTCCAATCATAGCTCGACTCCCAACCGCAACTCTTCCTCTTCCAGGCCGACTATCGAGACCAACTTACCAAAACCCGAACAATCCTCGTTGACCTCGACCTTGAAGTCCAAGTTCTCTAGGAAATCCTCCTTATTGGGCAATGTCGGACTTGGTGGCGGTTCGTCGACCTACAACGGGAACGGCGGACGAGGACGTGCTGGGAGTGACGCTACCGTCAGGACGAACGCTACTGGAGCCAACGCTGGAAGGGGCGGGCTCGCACCTGGGATGAACGGGTACGAGATGAACGATCGAAACAGCTATGAGACTGGCAGGGGTGGGGCGCCGATTGCTAGCGTAAGTCGTTCGACTTTCTCTGCTTCCTTCAGCGCTCTGTTCTTCTACTGACCATGGATCTTGTATCAAACAGCCCGATGGCGAGACTCCTCGAGTTGATGCGGACGGGTTCACCTTGCCTCCCGAGAACCGTGGTCAGGCGCCGTGGGAGAGGCCCAGTGGAGCCCCTAGGAATCTTCTGGATGACGAAGATGACGAGACGGACGGAGTCTCTCCTCTCCCTACACCAGGTGCCAATGGTACTTATTCTGCTCCCAAGCTCAACATGGCCTTGGCCCCGCTCCCTATCGAGGAAGACGAGAGCGAACGCCAGGCAGCATTGCAAAAGATGCAGAGCACCCTGCTTGCTAAACCTCCATCTGGGCCTGGCAGGAAGAATACCATTCGGGGCAGGCGCGACGTCCGTAACACCACTTTCAATACCCTTCCCGACGACATGCCGCTTGCACAGGCTTTGAAGCTGCAAGGGCAACAGGAGGATGCCGCAGAACAACGCAGAATGACCGAGTCGCCGGTACAGGAAGTTCTCGCGACGCCCACCGGCAGCTCTTTCCCGAGCGGAAAGACTGGCATGTCTACCGGGACGGGAACCTTTGCTGGTCTCAACCCCCTTACCACGCAGTTCACCGGAAGGCCTAACAGCACGAACGTATCTAGCCCCTCTAGTGTGGTAGGAAACATGAACCCCTTTGACCAAAATGGTCCTGCGATTGCTGGTCCCGGTCTACGCGCCACCATGACGGAGACCGTCAATGCCATCTCAAAGGGAGGACTCGTTCAAAAGGCCATGGTCACGGGAGAGATCTGCGTGACCATGAGGGACCTCCCGCAATATATCCCTGCTAATGGAGTCGGGCCCGTTCATATCCGTCTGGACGAGTTCGAGGAGCTGGAAAAGGTCGCTCCCAACCCGAAGTATCTTAGTCAGGTTCCGGAGAAACCCGGCGAGTACTACCTAAACGTCGAGCTACTTGCCAGTGCGACCATTTCCCAGTCGAGCAGGCCGGTACTGTTCAAATACCAGCTGCATGTCGGCGAAGGACGAGCAGGAGAGTTCGCTCCGATCGAGGTTCACCCGCAGTGGAAGACGGCCGCTGGAGAGACTCGTCTCTTGATCAATTACAAAAGCAACGATCAAGGACGCTTGGCTAGGAGTCTCGCTGCCGCTTCATCCACATCGCCGTTTGGCGAAGGCACCCCCGGCAAGTTGTCAGAAGTCTCTGTAGTCGCCGGTCTAGGTGGACCAGAAGTTACCGGTGTCCAAGCAAAACCTCCAGGTGGTACCTGGTCCGCCGAAAAGCGTAAGATGGTCTGGAACGTGACAGACGTCGATCTCGACTCGAAGTCTGCCGCGTCTGCTGGCAAGATCGTAGCCCGTTTCGTCAGCGCTCCCGATGGCCCCGTTGGTCAACCGCAGGGAGTCAGTCTTCAGTGGAAGTGTCAGGGTGGACTTACCAGTGGTCTCAACCTGTCCATTGTCACGCCCGAGGGTACATCAGAAGGATGGCGTTTCGAGGAGGTCGGAAAGGCCGTCGTCAGTGGAAAGTACACTGCTGAATAGGTCAGCCTAAGACAGGCAGTTTGTAGTTCATGAGAAAGTTGTATACTGTTTGAAAAGATAAACATCGATTCATAATCCGTATCATAGCCTTGTTACTTTGCTTGAGCGATATCAGCGCGATCAAAAACGGTCGCGTTTCATATTTTACGTGATTGAATATTCCTGGAAATTTCGCGCAACGCCGATTTCCTCGATCGGCCGAAGACTCGAGCGCGAGCGAGCCAGACTCGATCAACAATCAACGACCATCGACCATCGACCATCGATCCAACGACCTAGTCTTGAAGGTGTTCTCCGTGGATGACTACCGTGACCACACACCCAGCTTCCTTTGATCATACCAAATACGGAGCCCTACAACCATGTCTTTAGTCAAGAAAGCCGCTGACAAGCGGGCCGGTCCGACCGACAACTTACCTGATGTGGACGAAACCTTTCGCAGGGTACAGTGTGAGTCTGTTGTTCTGTGCATTCCGATTATCTAATTGGTTCGAGCCCCTTGTGTACAGCCGGGTACATTACGCTTCGCCAAAAGCTGGACGGTCTCGATCGCATCGGCGATCGGCTACCTGTCATCCCCGAAACCATACTAACAGCTCTGCGAGGACTAGCAGCCAGCATCAAGCTGTTGGGAAAGGAGTTGCACCATATTGACAAGGCGGAGAGGAAGGAACGGAAACGTAGACGGGAAGCAGAGCCTGACTCAAAATCAGCACCAACGAAGCCAAAGGCTCACGCAGGCAAACGAGACTGGCTTGACGGGCAGGGTACATCACGATCTTGAGTACGGGTCCTTTGTGGTCTTCGCCCACACTGAATCTATGGATTGTTCAGGAGTCGACTTGTGGAACGTAGGACTAGAGATGGACGCCTTGATATCAAATTATGCTTCGACGGAGACGGCGGTGAAGGAGGAGGTGGAAGCTTACCGGCGGTCGTTGGGAGTCGGTTAGTGCGAAGTGTCGAGGTTCTGCTATTAGCGTCCTTTCTGCGCAATTAAGCTTAAAGCGTCCCTTCAGTACGCTATCTTTCTTGGGCATTGATGGCAGCAGGAACCGATAGCAAACCGGATACATATTGTAGGCCAAGAGTTCCCCGATTCTACCCATTTCGATTTTGCGGCTGATCTCGTCGACATAGTTACCTTCCGCAACCTTCACGTCTCAGCGAAGACCGCGGTGACTCTGTTCGGCGAGTATCGCTCGGTATCAAGCCGCTTCATCGGCATGACTGATAATTACGCTGACTTCTAGAGGTCGGAAACACCTTCGATTCGCAAGAAGTGCTGAGCGAGGCTGCCAAGGTATGTCGAGTCAAAGGCTGTACACGGAGGCTGATCTGATAGGCGGCGAATCTGTAGTACTATGAGAACTTGAAAGACGCTCAGGTCAAAGTAGAAGGCAAAAGCGACCGAGAGAAGGCTCTCGTACAGATAGAATATCTGCTGGCTCGGCTCGATATCGTGAGCATTTCAGACGTATAGAGATTACCCATTCTAACTTACTTCTGACTGAAATTGTGCGTCGGTCAGGATATGCAAAGATGCAATTTCGAATACGCTTGGACGCTTTTCCAGCAAGCTAGCCGTACGTTAGGTGCGCGATTTTGATCGAGTCTGCCCTTGCTCATCCGCTTCGTTATCGACTCATAGATCTGATTCGAGACGACTTCAAAATGAGAGATGTTCGTATCCGGGCCTCACATCCCTTCTGATACATTCTTTCCTACTCATTGAACACTGTTTTGCAGATACATGTAATGTCGATCAAAGCGTTGCAAGCTGGACGCCAAATTCTGGACTTGCCGACCGAGAATTCGGATCAATCAGTGACTGAGGCTTCGGCCCATGACAAAGCTGTAGGCAGGAAAGCCGAAACCGCTATTAACTGGTTGCGCAGCGGTTTAGCTATACTCGAGCCATATGAGACGTCGCCTGGCCCCGTGGTGGAATGGAAGAGGACGAAAGTGGCTCTTATGCAGGGCTTAGCGCAGGCCTCCGTGGCTGCGTCTACCTTGGAACGCTCCTACCTGGACAGGGCTGACGGTATCATACGCCAATTGGTCGAAGATGAAGACTTACAGGCGGAAGATCAATCCCAAAACCTGCGCTACACTATGATTCTGGTACTGAAAATGCGGGAGGCTGAGGCGCCCGACGTGTATGCAGTATTCAAGGAAATCGTCAAGAACGTTTCCATCACCGAATTCAACGTCAACAAGCTGATAGGGGAAGCGAAGAGCTTAACGGCCGAAAAATACGCAGGTTTACCAGGCCGAGTTTTGGTCGACTTTCTTCAAGTTCTGGTTCGGAACAGCGGCGACGAGATATGGGCTCTTGCTCATCGAGTACTGCTAGCGCTTTTGCTTCACTTGCAAAGCAGAGTTGGCTCGGAACCTTTTATCTGCTTGAAGTTGGCGGAGGAGGCAATGAACGGTGAGCTTTCCTTGTGGCACGAGTGGTAAAAGCGCCTGCTGACATGGGATCCTTTTGTAGCTATTCATCGGAGTGACGCAGGGGGACTCAATGCTGGACAGGCTATGGCGTGTACGACTGTGAGTACAAGATGCCTTATTCAGTTATCTCGAAGCGCTAAAAAGATTCGCCTGCATGTTAATAGGTGATCTGGAAGTTGGCGGATTGGCTAAGCGATCAGGAAGACCTGAAATTCGTCGAGGCCAGCGCTAGATGGTGTGAGGACAATTCTGATTGACAGATTGTTCATGCACTAATACATGAGCGTCTCAGTCTCGCTAGCAGCCCATTCAGCACTTTCCAAGATGACTGCATCCGAGGTCGAGAAATGCAAGAGGTATGTTGTCAGGGTGGAGCTTGCAAGTGCACGTGCTGAATGGGATCATAGGCGAGCGGCTTTGGGATACATCAAGGCAGCAAAATTCGATGAGGCGGAGGATATCCTCGAAACGTGCGACATGAAGAGTGCGGAAACGAGATACCTGCAATTCCTTATCGCGTTGCGTCAAGGTCAATTGCGAGTTCATGCTTGATGCCCAATTTGAGCTTACCTTGATCGTTGAACTCTATAGAGCGGCTTCCCCAGGGTGAATTACTGTTTCACTTGAAGGCCACTCGCGTCGAGGACGTCAATCAATAACCGAACTCTCCTCTCATAGCTTGTGATGCCTTACGCGCTATGGGTGCATGTGAGGATCTGGATGGAACTCACCTGCTGATGACAGTGTAAGTCGAATTTCCTCTTTTGAAGGATTACAACACCGAGACTGAACTCCCAAGTGTAGACAAGCCGCCAACGAAGCCTCAAAAGTTACGGTAGTGGCGAGAGCGTTGGCAACCTTGTTGGAGACCCTCGAGAGGACGGGAATGCGGGAAAAGGGAGTAGAAGAGCTGACACTAGTCCGGTGGGTTCGAGAGTATGCTTTGAGAACGGAGACGTGCAGGTTTGAGTTAAAAGATTGCGTTCAAGTTGTTTGATCAAGATGTCTCTCAATCAGTTGAAGGAGGAAGTCGTCGGGTAAGTACATCGCAATACTATAGCCGCCTCGACCTAACAACGGCTGGGAGTAGCCTAGAGATCTATGCGGAATTACTCGTCTATTTCCAAAGAGGTACAGACGATCCCCCCTATAACAAGCTGATCGCGTGGATGTTAAGTCTCTTTACTGTGGTCAGGTCTTAGGTTCGCCGAAGAGATCCGTGCAAGAGACGAACTTGCCACGAAATATAAGGAAATTGCCTGGCTATACAAGACCGCATACAACACATCTTTCGAGGCGGTAAAAGTATGGGAAGACAAGGTCAGACTCGTTTCGATGCTCGACACATCAGCCGAGGCAAGTCCCTTGTCAACACGACAGATAGCACTCATCAAACTGACGCAACGGGAACTCTAGTTGATGGAATGTTACAAATCGATTCCCATGCAAGAGCTGGATCCCAAATTTCAGTTGCAGCTAGCAACCGTACGCTACTTTGGCCTTTGCGTCACGGGTGAGATTAACGGTCTTACGCCACTGGCAACTCGGATACTGACGGTCGATGCTGAATCGCAGTATTCGCAAGCAGAGAGATCGTCAATGCTGAAGAAAAGGTCAGCCTTTACCTGGCTGGATTTACATCTTGTCGAGAACTGAACACTGACTTTGACTTGACGCCATAGAATGCCATTCTCCAACGGGCCAAGTCTCGCATCCCAGAATGCTTGGCTATCTTGGAAACTGTTCAGCCGACTCAGGACCTAGACCAGAAACTTTGCGTAAATATGGTATCCACCCTACACATCTTTTCATGCGAGATCATGGTCGAACTGGAAGATTGGGAAGCGATCAGCATGATGGCCAAGGTGAGTTGATTTCGAGTGATTTTACCAAGAGCGTTCATCTATACCAACGCCGTTCTTACTAGAAAATGCAACCTGGCGCGCTATCAATGGAAACGCTACAAGGCATGGCATCACTGATTCTGACCGTCAAGACGCCATTGGAAGGTGAGCATTTACCATATGAGCCCCTCGCTGAAGAGTCGAGAATCAAAGTGATTGATCGATCATGTAGTGGCGGATAAGGTGACACGAGAGATCCTCAGGGTCGTTCTCTCTCCGACCTATGGGGATAATATGGCGCAGCAGAGCAGGTGAGGCAATCGTGATAAGGAGAACAAATTCGCATAATCCTTATGCCTGCTTCAACCCAGATGGATGCGCGCTACCGTAGATATGCTCCTTCATCGGGGGCGGACGTCGGATTATGATGATGCTCTTGACTATGTTCAGCAAGCCAAGGGATGTATGGAACGTGGAGGCAAGGTAAGCGCGCCACGAAATTGGCTCGATTCGCACTTGACAGTGACTGAAGGGATCGTTTCTAGACGTATCCGAGCGAAGAAGTGGATTGGTTGTGGCGGACGTGTTACAACCTGAGCTTAGATCTCGCGGAGTGAGTAACGTAGTGGTGGATGACGGCACCACGAGGCAAATTGAAATCGCTCGCGAACAGCTTTGGGGATAAGGCAAGATGCCAGAAATGGATGGAGATTGCATTGGCTTTGTGCACACACGCCGTGAACGGAGAGTCAACCAAGGCGGAGGTAGGCAAGATCAGCACCGAAACTTGTTCCACTTACTCACGTTATCCCTGGTCGCAGTTATACCGTTGTTATGAGCGGCTGCTTTTGCGACTGTCCTAGGAAGCTCTATTGGCGGAAGAACATCCATCTATCGGCAGGAAGGGAACACAGCAACGAAGTAAGGCCGTCGAGACCGATATCTATGTCAAAGGAGCTTGTAATTTGTGGGCTATATCATACTTGATGCAGAATTAATGCTACAGACAGGGATCGGTTGACTGAGCGACACCGAGGGCGGGACAGCCTGAAACACCTGAAACACTCGAAGGGGAGAGACCGTCGCGCTTGCCCCACTCGACGCGCTTTTACATGAACCCCGCTCTGGTCTGGCCCCGTTTGTTGACGAGACGTCATCTTCGAATTGAACGACGATCAAACTTCGATTCAGATTCAAGAACCATTCCGACAACGTACAATCGACTTTGTGACCCCACATGTCAACCTGTGGATCAACATAGATTCTTGATAGTGATACAAAATATGGCAGAACGTACAGATGAAGAGCGGGCGAAGCTCAAGGCATTCTTATTCAAGGCGGTCAGCGTGCAGTGAGTGTTTCCGAGAAGGCAACTTGGATCGATTCGACCTGCGACTCCAACGGGCACCTTGAGATCGATAGCTTCTGTTAGCTACAACCCTACTGATTATCAACCGGATTCATCATAATCCCTGATAGAACGGATGCAGAACCCCAGCTACTGGCAGATTACCTATTTGCCTTGATCGAGAACAATGCAAACATCAGCTCGGATGAACTTTCTCAGGTAAGCTAGCTTGGTATTCAACGACATTGATGGAGACTTGGCAGGGGCTGAATAAAATATTACGGCTCCTGCAGGAAATCTCCGAGTTCGTCGAAACAGATGCACCTCAACTCGCACAAACACTATACACCGCGATCCATTCCAAATCCTACCTCTCGCCTACCGCCGGTCCCTCTTCTACCCCGAATTCGAAAGCAATTCCGACTGGACCTTCATCCGCCACGAAAAAGCGAAGACTATCAGAATCGGGCGATGTCGAGATGACGGATGCGGGAGCTGGGGGGAACAAAATTACGAGGTTGAACGATGGGAACCAGGGAGCGGGTCCCTCAGGGTCAATTGGGATGGATGAAAGGACGATGGGGCACGATTCGAACAGAGGCAAGCGAGGACGAGGTGGAGCTGCTTTTGGAAACGGTATGGAGGGTCACCCAAGGAGAAAGAAGCCTTGCTTCGATTATCATAGTAAGTCGCAAGTTCACAAAGGGATCTCGAGCACGTTCTTGTCTCCTCGTCACTGATCACGCTTTCTCCTCCTGCAGATAAAGGCTTCTGTGCACGAGGTATTCAATGCCCATATGAACATGGTCCGGATACTATGTACAGCATGCCCGGCGGCGGTATGCCACCCATGCCTTTCCCCTTCATGATGCCGTTTCCTCCCAACGGCCCAGGCCCGGTAGGACCAGCTGGACCAGGAGGACCCGCACAACAGCAGCAGGATGGTGCACCCTCGGAGAGTTCTATGCAGGTAGATGGAGCGGCACGGGCGGCTGGTAGCCAGGAATATTCGCCAGATCAACCCGGGATGGCAGGACCTGCGGGACCTTTCCCTGGAATGGGTTCGCCGAATGGGGCTGGAATGTTCCCCTTCCCTCCCGGTGGCCCACCACCCCCCGGGATGATGCCATTCATAATGGGAATGCCGGGCATGTTCCCACCGTTTGAGCAGGGTGGTGCCAGGGGCAACGGCCGGGGTCGTGGACGAGGCGGAAGAGGGGGTCGTGGTGGTCGAATGGGAGTCGAGGGTTTCAATGACTGGGACGGCGATCTTTCGAACCGACCGCCCAAGGACAACACATCCACGACACTCGTCGTTGCCGATATCCCTGCCGAGCACCTCAACCTCGAATCCATCCACAATCAGTTCAAGCAGTTTGGAACCGTGACCAATGTCGCCGTGGAGACCCGGGCGAAAAAGGCCTTGGTAGCGTTTTCGACAAACCGGGAAGCTCACGCGGCGTGGTTGAGCAAGGAATCGTTCTTTGGCGATCGACACGTCAAGATCCTCTGGCACCGTCCACGAGAGGGTCAAGGCGAGGTCGGACAGAAGGCGTTGAACGATTCGGCGCCGTTGTTGGAAAACCTACGAAAAATCGATCGGGAGGGCATAGAAGCGTTCCAGAGCGCTGGCAAGTCTGCATCAACCTCTACGTTGCCGACCGTCGACCCGGAGATTAAGGCCCAACTGGCCGAAGTCCGAGAACGAGGACTCAAGCTGGAAAAGATCGTCGCTGAACAGAAAGTCCTGATGGTTCGACTCGAGGGCACGAAGGATGCCGAGGAGAAGACCAAATTGAAGACGAGGCTCAAAGAGCTTATCGGCGAATCGAGCGTGATCAAACAGGCCAACGCCGGGATCGACGTGGAAAAGCTTCAAGGGATCATCGAGGCGCAGACCAAGGCGAGGGAAGAAGCGT
This sequence comes from Filobasidium floriforme, assembly GCF_021052385.1. NCBI lineage: Eukaryota > Fungi > Basidiomycota > Tremellomycetes > Filobasidiales > Filobasidiaceae > Filobasidium > Filobasidium floriforme. The sequence goes on from NW_025763646.1 coordinate 193,217, forward strand.
TGGCAAAGAAGCGAGAACAGAGTCGGGTGCAGAGTAGGCCTCAGGATGGCGTGCACAGTATACAGGAGATGCTAGATCACGAGATGGAGGAGCATAATATCCAGGCGCAGTTGGAGGGGAGCAAGGACAAGAAGGACGAAGAGGTCGATGAGGAGACGCTCAAGCTGAGGGCTCAACTGGCGGCTTTGAAGAATCAGGTCAGTGGCGGTCGCCGGCGACGGGGCACGGCTGCGATAGATCCAAATTGCTGACAGTATCTCATTCCATGCGTATGCAGGCTTCGAGCATGGGCATCAACCCGGACGCAGCGTCTTATCAACCTCGAGGAGGCTACCGTGGTCGAGGAGGCAACAATTACCGCGGATCGACCCGGGGCGGCGCCAACCCCGGAGTAAATCGCTCGCTGAAGCTCGACAATCGACCCAAAGCTCTGGCCGTGGCTGGACCGGCCGTCACTTCGGATCAGGCGGAGACGATGAGACAGGTCAAGGAGTGGTTTGCTGATTTCTCGGATGTCTTGGCAAGAGAGCCGGTGGTTGTCGAGGACAAGGTGGTCGTTCAGTTTACGAACCGAGGGTCGGCCGAGACGGTAAGCAATCGACTTCGTTCCTCATTATTGACATGGAGTGCAAGCTGACCACGAGTCGAAACGGTGTCACTCGGACTTGTATAGGCAATGGCGATGGGAACCATGATCCCGGCAATTTCACCACCCGTCACAATCGGTTGGCATACCGCTCCGTTACCCCAGTCTCCTGTGACTGCAATCGGAGCCGGGATGGAGGGAATCGAGACGACGGCCGTGGCCACCGAAGCAAGGCAGAGGGAGGTGACGCGAGGAGAGAGGGATGCCGACGAGTAGAAGCAGATCATTGGGGATCTCTGTTCGGTCTTGTTTGATATCATCGGCATGTAAGGTAGCATTGTAATGATCGGCTGGTTGGTGAATACCATATTCGAGACCTTGACTCTTGGCATATCAGAACGTGCAGCCAATGTTCTTGAGAGTCACGTGATGGTATTTCGCGGACGCGCTTATCAGATTGTGACGGGAAATGGGATGCCGGCATGACCAGGATTGCGCTTCTGATTGGATCCGCTTCTGCCCTTCCCCTGTCTGTCGCGTGCCGTTAACCCGCCGTTTGACCAAATTTTGATTGCGAGCTAACGAACGAAGTTGCTGCAGCAGCAAGCAGCCAGTTGCGCGAGCCAGGCAGTGCAGTGAGCCAGAGAGAAGTCGCTTCGAGCAACAATCCTCAGCTATACAACCACCACTCTAGAGGTCTAGCCATCCACCACGCTTCTTTCTTAATCCTCCGTCGACGCTTCTGAATAGCTGCGTCTGTAAATTAGCTTTACATTCATTCCCAAATCGACACACACCTCTTTCCCGAGGTCGAGCGAACAAACACAACAAGCGCATAGTAACTTTTACGTTGCAAGGGCTACTCTCGCTACGACCCATCCCAGGAAAAGGACTATTGTCGAGGATACCAAAGGAAAGGGATACCTTCCTTTCATCATCGTCATTGAACTACACACCGAGCAGGACGTTCTTCCCCGAACGATCAGGAGATAAGATAGTCAAGCTCGCAATCGCTAGCTCGTCCTTCTTTTCTACACATCTTGAACAAGTCTTTCAGAAAAAAGCTTAGCTCGAGCTAGACGAGTGATCAGGACGATCAACCGGTTCTGAAAACTTCGATACGAACGACAACCATGGCTTCAAAATCGGAAGATGTCAAACCCAAGTCCGGGTCGGAGGACAAGGTCTCAACTGTCGAGCCTGCAACCAGCACCAACTCGACCTCTGCTCCGAACGGGAGCGAGTTGAAGTCTCCTTCTCCTAACCGGCAATCCACCCTCCCTGGAATCAACGGATCTCCCTCGACCCAGGGCAAATCCCGGTTCAACCTCGGAGCCAACGGAGCTCAGGGGTCTTCCGAGTCGGTCGGCTTGGGTGCGAAGAGCATGCCGGGGAGCAGGAGGACGAGCGCTATGGCCCCTGCAGGAGCTGCAACTGGAGGAGAGACTTTCGGGTTGGACAAGCTCAGTTTGAGTACGGGTCAGGTCGGAGAGGGACGGGAGGAGGATGTCGGTGCTGAAGGAGCCAGGGGTGAGTTTCGAATGCGGTTGACTCGATACGAGCGCTTGCAGGATGTTAGCTGATGGAATGATTGATGGTCGTTGCTGGATGTTATCGGTCGTCTGGGCAGACTCGGTCAACTTTTTGAACTTGGGTAACGAGGATGAAGGTTTCGTACCGGCCGGCGCGAGGGAGGCTGGCAAGGTGAGTCGAGCGGCCTTTCCGGTCACGAGACCACATTCTTTTCGATAGGCGACATGCTGATTCGGTTAGATGACGCAGAACTCCAAGATCTCCACCTCGTCCGCCGCGCTCGACCTGGCACCTCTGGCTCAGACCAACCAGCGATTCCCCCACCGTCCGTTTGACACCGGCTTGAAGACCTCGGAATGGCCTCAATTCTCTGGCGTCCCGAAGTCGGCCAACGACGCTGCTGCTGGTTCCGCCCAGGCTTCCACCGCTGCCGGAAACGTCAGCGGTCAGGTCTCGAGCAACGGCACTGGTAACAACAACAACAGTGCCCCGAACGGGACCGCTGTCAGCGCCAACGTCTCTCGACGTGAATCTCCTACCGGTCCCAACGCCGGTGGAGCGGACATGTCGGCCTCGATCGCCTCGCTGCCTCCTATGCCCAGCCGTTCCGTTCCCGGTACCCCCGGTGCGCCTTTGAACCCCGGAAATCTCGGAGGTCTGTCGAGTTTCAGGAAAAACGGACCCCCTACTGCAGGGATCGCTGGAGGACAGGCGCTCGAGGGTCTCTCCGCTAGTCAAAGAGGGTTCTCCAACCCGGATTTGGCAAAGGCGTTCCAAAAGGTCGGACCTGCTGGATTCGGCCCTCTTGCTGGAGGACCTAGGGTGAGGTTATGAACCACCTGATCGGCTTGAGGGGCGTATTGCTGATGTTCTTCGTTTTTTTTTTTGCTTTGTAACTGTTTGGGACACGTAGGGCAAGAAGCCTTATGGCCAACCCGACCCTCTGTACGCCGGCATGGAGGCACCCGGAATCGCTCCGTTGGGTGGACACCAGTTCGGAGGTTACGAGAACTACGGGTTCGACGATGACAACTTTGGTTCGGGTGCGCTTTACCCTGGAGGCGGGATGGGTATGCGATCGAAGAAGGCCGACATGGAGCGAGAGTGTGAGTCTTCGCCCGCACAGAGTCGACCTAACAGCAGAGTTAGGTGACGAGCGGGAAGCTTATACATATCACCTCGTGATCTTCTAGACAACCGATTTGCCGGGATGCGATTGGAGGATCTGCAAGGCGAGATCTTGTCCCTCTCTAAGGACCAGCACGGGTGTCGTTACCTGCAGAAGAAGCTGGAAGAGGAGGCTCCCGAGCACAGGGATATGATCTTTAGGGAAACTTACGGTCACTTCCCGGAGCTCATGACCGGTAAGCAACAGGTCGATCGTCGTGTACCTCTCATTGAGCACGCTGGCTGAGCTTTTCTTTGCAACTTTGACAGACCCCTTCGGCAACTACCTCTGTCAAAAGCTCTTGGAGTACTCGACCGAGGAGCAGCGCAACGTCATCTGCGAATCGGTTGCTAACGATCTCGTTGGCATCTCGTTGAACATGCACGGTACCAGGGCCGTCCAGAAGATGATCGACTTCCTCAGCAACCCTAGGCAGCCTAACCAGATCAGGAGCATCATCCTTGCCCTTAGCTTGAACGTTGTGGCCTTGATCAAGGATTTGAACGGGAACCACGTCATCCAGAAGTGTCTGAACCGACTGATCCCGGAGGACAACCAGGTGAGCACGAATAAGCGTGTGCTTAAAGGAATGGCTTGTGGGTTCCGTGCTGATCTGAAGCTGCTACTCGCCATTACAGTTCATTTACAACGCCGTTGCCGCTCATTGCGTCGAGGTTGCTACCCATCGACACGGATGTTGCGTCCTCCAGCGATGCATCGACCACGCTACCGACTCGCAGCGTGTGCAGCTCGTCACCGAAATCACCTTCCACGCGTTGACTCTGGTACAGGACCCCTTCGGAAACTACGTCGTCCGTAAGTCGCTTGCCGTTTGCTGATACGATGCTGTTTCTCTCAAAATCTGACGACCGGCCACGACTGGACGTTTTGCATAGAATACGTCTTGGACTTGAACGACGTCCGATTCAGCGAGCCTTTGATCCGTCAATTCGTCGGCAACGTCTGTGTCTTGTCCGTGCAAAAGTTCAGCTCCAACGTCATTGAGAAGGTTAGAGTCGCCCGACTTCCTGTCACACTCTCCGAGGCAGGACTAATTAACCCGTTCTGCTTCCGAATAGTGCATCCGTGTGGCCGACCCCGAGCTCCGAAAGATCTTGGTCGCCGAGCTCTTGAGCCGAGGCCGACTGGAGAAGCTTTTGCGCGACTCGTTTGCCAACTATGTCGTCCAGACTGCTTTGGACTATGCTGACCCCGCTCAACGAATGGCTGTGAGTGCAATGTCCGAGTCTTTGCAAGCGAGTGCTTTTTACTCACCCTTGATGATATTCCGCGCTTGTGCAGCTTGTCGACCACATCCGACCCATCTTGCCCATGATCCGCAACACGCCTTACGGCAAGCGAATTCAGTCCAAGCTGCAGCGTGAACAACACGGTCACCAGGATCACTACGGTGGTGGTGGTCCGGGCAGCGCGGGCGGTAACAACGGTGGCGGTGGTGGCGGTTACCAGGGACAACAGGGTATGATGAACCTGGGCATGAACAACTACGGCAACGGGTATGGGCACGGCGGTCACGGTGGACACGGTGGCAACCACGGCAACCACGGCGGTCGAGGGGGTCACTACTCTCACCCCCGCCACATGGGCGGTCACCCCAACATGCACCACAACGCCATGAACGACATGTACGGGCCCGGACCTGGTCAGGGTATGGGCGGGTACGGTGGTTACCAGGGCGCCATGGGTGGTGGATACGACATGGGTTTCCAGCACATGGGTCAACAACAATTTGGCGGGCCTCACGGTCAGTTTGCCGGTAACCAGGGCGGATTCCCTCCCGCTGGCCAGAACGGCAACGATTCGGCCTTTGGACCCGGTGGATACAACGCTCCCGCACCAGGCGAGCAGCAGGATGGACCCATCGGTAACATGGGCATCGTCCCCATCGAGAACGGAAACCTCGGCGGATTCGCTCCTCAGCAGGGATTCGCTCCTTACATGTAAGGAAAACATCCGCGCGAGGGACCGACGAAGAAGATAGAAGATACCAAAAAACAACAACCCCCTTCCCCAACCCAAAATTGCTACCCGACGACTCTCTTAGATGCGCAAGATGACGAGAGGATCTCTGGACCAACATTTACTGCTCTTTGCCTCTCTTTTGGCGTGTATGAACGAAACTTCCCCTTCGACCTACCTCTTAATCTCCTCGCCCTCGGAACCCGGCCCCTGGAGCAAGAATGTCGACTTCGCTCTCCCTCTCTCTGCCGGCTGGAACGTTGCAGCAAGAACTCTGTACCGACTGTAAACGCGGACAAGGGGTATGCTTCGATGCTTGCTCTGGATACCGTTTCACCCTTTTCTTTCCTGCATCCTTTTCCTTGCCTCTTCTCTCTCTTCTCGTTCTTTACCTCGCCGAGGGGAGGATAGAGTCGTGTCTCTCTCCTCTCGTATACAACAAACAGGTGTATCAGTGCGATCGAACGTGGATGTAAAAACATTATTGTTATTGCCATATAGTTCATGCTGTCCGGTCGAGGAGTGGTCGAGCCTGGGACCACCTTTGAGGTCATTAGCGTTCGACATTGCTACTGGCTGGTATTTGCTGAGGTTTACTTACGCTCGCGGCTTGATCACGCTACATCGCTTTGACCTCCGCCGCAAATCGTCAATCGAAGAAAGGGAAGGTGTTCGTATGACATACGATTGTATTTCGGGTCGCTTATAATATCGACATCCTGTCGCGTGTCGAACCTTGGTGCTGGGTCTACGGGAATCTGCGGCGGTAGTCGTGAGTTGCGGGAGAAGTCTGGCCAGGGTGTTTTGGATGTAATTTCGATTTGTGACACCGTAAATATTCGAAAACATGGCTGCCGGACCGAAGCGAGCAGAGGTTCGGCGTCGGCTTGAACGACCGACCAACCAACATCTGGAAATTTCATAACCCTCGTACAATCTCCTTCAACTGCCTTGACAACAACTCGATAGTCTCACTCTCTTCACGTTCGTTGATATACCCTCCGTCTGGTCCTCACTCTCAATCACCCCTGTCTAGGCCCCCACTCAGCTACTCCGCGAAAGCAACGCCGAACGACCCAAAAAAAGTTTCGAAAAGCCAATCATGTCGATACCAGCACTCCCCCCTGTCGCCAGGACAGCGGCCCAGCCGGCAAGACCGGTTGGAGGACAAAAGAAGCCGTATCCTTTCATGTACGTCGAGGTTGCTAAAGGTGGATGAGCTCTTTGAGCTCTTTTTGAGCTGGGATGCTCGAATGGGCCTCGAAGCTGCGCTCGTGCGACTGCTTTCAGATTCTGGACAGAAGCTGATGCACTCGCCTGTTCCCATCTCAATCTATATTTTTACGGTTGACGCCTGACCGTTTCACATGGACCTGCCTGGATGTGATCGTTATCTTATGTGAAACGACCAACAGGCTCGGAGGTAAGTACGATTTTAATATCGCAATTGGCCCTATCGCTCTGCTATATTTACCGCAAACATATACTGACCTGGATATCGTTCTTCCTCCTGACATAGGTTTCGCTTCGGGCATGGCAACATGTTTCACGCAAGTCCACCTGTTTATCATCGTCATCTACGTATTCCTCTTATGAATTAACGCTTCGACCCTTTGTTTCATGCCATACCAACAGGCATCCTCTCGACCTGACAAAAGTCCAGATGCAGACTGCCAAGGCGAACGATAAGAGCACGATTGGGTTCATTGGAGGGATCGTCAAACAGCACGGTGAGTATATTGCCCTCGCAGCAAGAGTAATTTCGACGAGCGGGTCGGTCAGCAGCTCGAAGCAGGACGCTAAATTCGGAAACGATTGATTTTTGTTCGTTTGGTGGGCTACAGGAGTAAGAGGAGTGTATGATGGATTGACGGCTGCGATGCTCCGAGCGTGAGTCCTCCACCATCTATGCGGATCTTCTCTGTACCAGGATTACCGGGCTAAACCAAACCTGATATCTTGTCACTCATATCTCCAGCTTGTCATACTCGACATTCCGTTTCGGAGCGTATGACTTTGCCAAGAACCATTTCCTCTCCCCCAACCCGGGTCTGGTCTCGATGATCGGAGCCAGTGCTGCTGCAGGTGGAATGGCTGGGTTGTTGGGTGTACCGGCTGGTGAGTCCGGCCGCTTAGGTCGAAAGTCATTTTTTCAGAAACGTATTGGAAACTGATTGCGATGAGATTAATTGTCGACTCGCCGCATAGAGGTCGTGTTGATCAGGATGGCTTCGGATCGAGCAAAACCCATCGGAGAGAGGTTCATGTACCGGAATTGTTTCCAGGGACTATACAGGATTGTCAAGGATGAAGGTGTCTTGGCTCTCTACCGTGGATGGCAGCCCAACACTGTGAGTGGCGATTCCTGTACCGGTCGGGTTCATCGTCATTTGGTATGAGACGCTGACGAATGCCTTTATCTGTTACAGGTGCGAGCGATCTTGATGAACGCTTCCCAGTTGGCTTCCTACGACGTGTTCAAGAAGATGTTGCTGGGCATCAAGGGGTCGAGGGATGGTCCGATCTTGCAGTTTGGCGCTAGTTTCTTGGCCGGGACCGTCGCTACCAGTAAGTGCAAGAAGAGTTGCGGATAAACCACGCATCGTTTCGCTGACCTGTGAACTATATCGCGCTATCAGCCATCTGTGCTCCCGCTGATGTCGTCAAGTCAAGAGTGATGGCCGCCAAGGGCGGAGCCAGCATACCCACCATCATCACGACTGCCGTCAAGCAAGAAGGTCTCAAGTTCTTCTTCCGAGGCTGGACTGCCGCTTGGTGAGCAAGACAGCTGATCGCTGGCAGGAATGGGAACGTGCAGGACTGACTCAATCTGGGTTTTGATCTCAACAGGGTCCGTCTATGCCCGCAAACGGTCCTTACCCTTGTGTTCCTCGAACAACTCCGCGCGGGTGTCGATGCTTACCGTGCCAGGGTGTGATCGTCGGTATCGACCGACCCTTCTACATCGGTAGATGTGCATGTGTGTGGTGTATCATGGGCCATAATCAAATCTATAGATGTGTACAGACCTTCATACCACTTTGACAATGGCCAATGGCTGGAATTCCGAAAGAGGATTGATCACGTGATTTGTTGCGTTGGCCTCGGCGATCAAGTGATCGAGATGGCAGAAATCGTGTTGTTGGTACGGTAAAGTATATGTGGCCATGTGGACATTCTACTTTCTACGTCTATTAGCCTGTATTCATACTCTATCACTGTCTACGATGTACGGTGACCATAATGGCATATCCCGTTAGGTATGACTCCACATAGGTGCAATTTAAACCGGGACCGCGTCAACTTGGCTGGTAGCTATTGGCAGGCGGCAAGTGGGCAAGGGGTTGAATCAGCTTTGCTCCAGGATGATTAGACCGGGAACCTTGGGGAGCCCAAAGGTATAAAAGGGTCAGAGTAATATTATCATGGCCCCACCGACCATGCGAATCGACATCCCCCATCGCCACAAACCTGGCTCACATATCCCCCAACCATGCGTCCTCATAAATTCACCTCGACCCAAGAGTACAACACCTCGCTCGCTCTCCGTCGACAGTATGTTGCTGATGCCAAGTCCAAGGAGGCGCCATCGTTCGCCGTTACTGGGATCATTCGTTCTTCCGAGCTCGATGTCAGCAAGATAGCCTTGTACGTCAAGCGACAGGGTCAGGCTACTCGTTCCGCGGTCGCTAGTTACGATTTTCCCCTCTCGGCCGAAGATGTACAAAGGGTCTACCACGCCGGGCTTCCTTCTCAGCACGGAAAGGGAAGCGAGACGGTCTACGACCCGACCTATCGTCAAGCGCACAAGATCAAGGTCAGTCAACCTTCCCAACCTCGTTCTTCTTGTCATCCGAATTCTTCCCTTGCAAGCATTCCGTCTTGTGCTGTTACTGGCATCTCAAAACTAATTCGCATATGTAGCCACCCTACTTTGCGCTCTCGGCCGACTTGATCGACGCTTCCAATGTCTTGAACACTCTTCCTACTACACTCAAACTCGAGGATAAACGCTTGACGGCGAGGCTGCACAAGTTGAACGTCTACGCTACTGGCGGATTCTTCAAGCCTCATCGAGAGTGAGTCGTTATATGTCTTGTCAACAAAAGTGAGATGCGATCGAGGTGGCTATTAGGCTTGCCTGCAAGCCTGGAATAGTATCACACGGGACTAGAAGGTAAGGGTAAGGTAATGAATGTAATAACGGATGTAGTACAACTAGTACTACATTACAGTAAACACATAGGGGGTGTTCTAGATATACTCCGTACGGGAACTCCCCTCGGAGGTCCCTGTAAAACTACCCGACGCGGGTGTGCGATACGCGTACCGCGGATGCTATAACAGGATCCCCCCCCTAGGCCGAGATTCCAGATCGGCCAGCGCCGCTCGTGTTTCACGTAGGCGCCTTTGTTCTCTTCTTTCGTCCTTCCCACCGGTAAGCGTTCGTCGCTTACACACGTCTGCCTGTTTCACAGGGATACCCGAATTTCGGGCCCGATGGGGCGCGTCTCGTTGTTGTTCTTTTCTTTGTCCTCGCGCGGACATCCGGATGGGCGCATGTCCGACTCATTGTTCGGGAGGTGTAAACAAAGGAGACCGTCGCTGATGTAGACGTCTATGCCGCTGTTGCTGTACGATATCCTCTCTTCATATGCCCATATCCATAGCAATAGTATTGTTCTAGTTGCTCTCGTTGCTAGTACCGCAATTCTTCTTTTGTTTGGGCCGCCGTAGCAGCAAGGATGTAGGGTATAAAAGGGCTCGCGTTCGCGTTTGCGAAGTGGGGAGTAAGTTGTAGGTACCTTTCGCTACTACTCACTTTACCCCCCCTGCGCTATCTATCCCCTGCCTACCTTCCTATTCTATTCAACATGCCTGTCACTCCCAAGACTACCAAGAACCACGGCGATAAGCCGTACTCCCCGTCGACTCCGAGGGGGACGTCGAAGCTCGAGCAAGATCGGGCTAGGGGTTTCGTATACCCCAAGACCAAATCCGCCGGCGAGAGTGAGTGATATCCGTCTTGGTGGGGTCCGCCGTGGCTAACATGCTGGTCACTCCTTCAGAGGAGCAAGTTAAGACCGAGGAACTTGCTCGTACGGCCTTCTTGGCCGATAGTATCTCCATCCCTTCCCTCAAGAAGTTGTGGAAGGAGGGAAACGTCGCGGGGTTCGACGGTTTGATGGTATGTATTGTTCTTTTCTTTTATTCTCTCCGGTGGGGTTGTCGTATGCTGATTCCAATCGTGCGTACGTAGGCTCAGTACCGTGGTGGCTGGAAGTGGTGCTGCCTCAACTGTTTCGGTCACGAGGACCGCTTCCACCTCTCCGCCGAAAATGGGGTCAAAGGGTGGTACAACGTGATGGAGCTCGAAGGCATTTTCTTTTGCCGCCACCCCCTACCGGACGCGGGGAAATCCTCTGGTCAGGGGAGTTCCTGCTTCCCTTGCCGGGGAACCAACATCAAGTGCGCCCCTTTGCCGTCCACCTTCATGACGGTTTTCGATCCGGCCTACGGTATCCGCACCCGGTACCAAGCGGCGTGTGAGGTCCTCACGATCCCCAACGTCCCCCATCCGGTGGCTATCGCCGTCGCGGACGAACTCCAGAGGATCATGAATCTCATGGTAAGCAGTCGCTCCGTTTTGGACCCCCGGCGGAAATCTGCCTCGGAGTTAACGTTCGCCTTTCGCGTAGGTCCTTCCCCTTCTTTCGAACAAGACCGACTGTCTTGTAGAGACCCGGTGCTATCCCGCCTGGCTCGCTGTCAAGGACAAGTACCGCAAGAGGTACTTCCTGTCGTGGTGCCGAAAGCACCCGTACGTCGCCAACGAAAACGGGACCGTCACCATCCCCGATCGTGACGCGTGGGACGAGGACAAGTCCTACCGGGACTTCCTCTTCGAAGGGCATGGTGAGGATGTTGGAGAACCCCCCGTCGCTGCTGACGGACCGGTCGGCGAGGCGTACGACGCCGACGTCCTCCGCACCCCTACGCCTTCCCCTCCTCCGTCCCCGACGCCGACTTCCGCCGCCGGCAAGAGGAAGAAGAAGAAGGTCGTCGCCGCTTCGGAAGGCGACGAGTGAGTGGTTTCCGGGTCTTTTGGGGTTTTGTCGTGTTTGTATTCTCCGGGTTGTTTTTACGTCGGGGTCTCTTTTTCTCTTGTATTTTTGATATACCATAATAGAGTCCCGACTTCACCTTCCTCTCTCTATGTGCGTTTACTCCTCGCGAGGGACTTGTGCGTTTCACTCCTCGCCAGGGACTTGTGCGTTTACTCCTCGCGAGGGACTTGTTTCAGGTTGTGTTCTTCAGTAATGTGCGTTTACTCCTCGCGAGGGACATGTTTCGTATTGTACTTCTTGTACAGTTACCTTTTGATGGCGTATACTTTGGTGGGTGTATTTCTCGTAGTAACTGTGAAGTCGAGTGTTTGAAAAAGTGAATGGTGATAAAAACATCCCCGCCGGGCCTGCCGTGGGGGTACAACAAATGATGAGCCAATAACAACACAACCGTACGTCTAATCAGTCGGGGTCCAGAGCAAAGGCTGCTCTCCGTTCTGCCTCGCAAGCTCGGCTTCCCAACCTCCCTCCGGGACGGTCTCGACGGGTTGCACCCGGGCACCAGAGACGTTCATCCGACCGTTGTTCCTACCCTTGAACCAAGCAGGGGCAGGGACCCTCTGGTTGGGGCAATTGACGGCTACATGACCGTGTTGGAAACACCGGTAGCAGGGGTCGTTCCGCCTCATCCTGCCCGCATCGAGTTCCATGGGAGCAGCGGTGGAAGTGTTGGCGGCGGGGGTAGGAGTCGCAACGGGGGTATTGACCACAACGGGGTTACGAGGAGCGGAGTGGTTACTCGCTTGTCGGTTACCGCCCGAGTTGTAGCGGTTTCCCGAGGACATATGCCTTCTGGCGTCCGCCTGATCTTCGTACCGGCGGCATTCCATTTGGAATTCCGCCAGGGTCATTGTTTCTTGGCCCGGCATAGGGACGATGGCGTCTTTGAACGCTTGGTTCAGGTTGGCCCTGAACAGCATCCGGCGAGAATATTCGCAGACGTTGGGGAGGAGGGCCAAGAGGTCGTTGTACTCGGTGATGTACGTCGCGAGGCTCTTGGTGCCCTGCCTTAAGTGAACTAATTCGGCCTCGGTTGCCGCGATATTTCGTCCTCCACCATAAGTGGAGATGAGCAGTTGCTCGAACTGCTCCCAGGTAGCCGGCACTCGACCCGTGGAGTACTCCCGAGCCCAGTCGGCGGCCTGTCCTTCCATGTACGACTCCGCGTACATCATCTTCAGGCGGTCAGTAACGTAGACGCCCGGTTTGACCTCGAATTCCCGGTTGCTTTGGTCCAGGAACCCTCGGACCTTCTCCTTCTTGCTGCCATCGAACTTGTCCGGCGTTCCGAACTTAAACAGTTTGGCCCGGGCCTCGTCCGACGACGACCGCGACTCCCTTGCCCTCGCCAACTCCAGCACCTGGACTTGCATGTTGGACATCAATTGAAAGAGGGCATTCAAGTCCGGCGCGGCGGCAGCGGGAGTCAAGGTGGCTGCGGGATTGCTCGCAGGAGAAGTTGGTACCGCTTGTGGGGGGACCGTTCCCATGTTGTTGGCCGGCGTGGCCTGCGTTTGAGGTTGCTGGTTGGCAAACACCCGCAATTCGTTTGCGGTGGTCTCCGTTCCGGAGTCCGTCGATCGCAACCACAAAAACCTTCCCTCCCCATCTACCTGCTGGCTTTGTCCATCCTCGGACAGCACAGGCGAGATCCCTGGCGGGATTCCTTGGGGGGTCCCATCGGGACGGAAACACTGGGTGAACGAAGTGTTCATCGCGTAGGGGTTTCTAGTCGGGGTGAAGTTTGTAGATCCGTTATTCTATTAGGCTTGCCTGCAAGCCTGGAATAGTATCACACGGGACTAGAAGGTAAGGGTAAGGTAATGAATGTAATAACGGATGTAGTACAACTAGTACTACATTACAGTAAACACATAGGGGGTGTTCTAGATATACTCCGTACGGGAACTCCCCTCGGAGGTCCCTGTAAAACTACCCGACGCGGGTGTGCGATACGCGTACCGCGGATGCTATAACAGTGGCTGACAATCGAGACGCGGGTTCGCCTCGTTTTCGATGGGACTCTTTTCGTAGCACGCCTCGGGGATCCTCTCACCTCGGCACTCTCACCTTTTGCTTGCCGTCCAAGTTCACCGGAGGCGACCTCGTCATACGACAAGATGCTGCCCAGATCAACGTGGACTGGGCAAATCAGGTCCTTGATACCGAAACCGGAGTCGGGTCCATTGGCTGGTGTTTCCTCTACTCCGACTGTGAGCACGAGGTCTTGCCCGTAACATCCGGATCGCGCGTCACCCTGGCATACGATGTCTTCTACTACGATCCTCCCGCTGTCCAGCCTGAATTTGCAATGGGAGATCCCGCCAAGGGCTTCCTACTCGGAGATAGCAGGGCCAATGAGATGTTGGCCTTGTTCTCGAGGTTGTTTGACCCGAAGAACGCAAAGAACTTCTTCCCCAGAGGCGCTACCCTTGGATTCGGCCTCCGACACGCCTACGCGGGGGATTGAGGAGCTGTCAAATTAAAGGGGCTCGAGGATCGCTTGAAGGGTATCGATAGGACCCTGTTGAGCGTGCTCAAGCAGTGTGGGCTCAGTTTCAAGTTCAAGGCGGTCTTTGATGGTCAAAGTTACGAGCGGGATCGAGATTGGCAAGGAAACAGGGCCCACGAGTTCCAGGTCTACAAGAAGCAGGGCGAGAAGACGCAGCCTAGTGAGATCGAGCTCGCTCCGTCATCCTGGTACTTTTACGCCGACCTCGTGCTTGCTGAGGAGACCGAGTTCCTAAAGTTACAATGCGAGATTTCAAACCTTTTCGATACGCTGTTGGACTGGGGATGTCAAGTTCGGCCGGATGTCGTCTGGATCGCCAAGCCTAGCTTGTACGACTCGCTTCATCCCTATGTTGCGTACGGCAACGAAGTGAGTAGTGGCCGAGCCTTTGTGAAAGTAATTCAAGATCGATCGGGTTCATGAGTGTTGACAAACTTTCACCTTTACATCGACTTCTCGCCACGCGATCTCAATCCGACCTCGACTTTGCCGTGGTTCCACGCTGTTCTACGAGGACCTTCCCTTTCCAGGCGATGGCCAGTACCTGCTACACGGCATGCGCGATCCTCGTCGACCTCCCTGCCGCCAAAGACAGAAAGGTTCCCCCGGCTCTGGAGAGGTTTTTAGGCAAGGACGCCGAGATCAAAGATGTCGGTCCCGAGAACGTCTAGGAGGTTGAACGAATCGAAGAGGACGACAAGATCAAGACGGACGAGCAGATGGTCAGGGACGATTTCGATTCAAGGTATGAAGGACTCGATTTTCGAGCAAAATTCGGTTCGCCTCGACGGTCATGTAATTACGGGTCGCGGGTCGGTCCTTTTGTCATCCATGTAATTGTACCGTCCAGCGATAAGCATTAGTGTGTCGATCATGTTAAACCTGACATTGTACATTGCGCTCATTGCGATGCTGTACGCAAACCATATGCGATCTGACGATAAACGACGATGATATCTTTCTCGACGCCCATCCGCTTCCGGACGAAGCCGATCTTCCATGGCTCGAGATTACCAACACGCAACACGACTTTCACTTTGGTGCTGCGCTCCTGCACTTGATCAAGCAACCATATCAACCATCACACAAGCACCGCCATCTTTACATCTAGCAAAGGAATGAGCCCCACGACTGACCCCAGAATAACAGCTCCAGAGCCCTCGACCGACCTTGCGGAGAAGACGGGGCAAGGACAATCGGGACAACCATGCGACCCGGAAGGCGAGGACCTCATGAACGCGGCGACGTTCTCACCGCCGAGTCTTGCGGTCGGACCGAACGTGTATATCGAGTACTGTGATAGGGTGAGTCTCTGAGGTCCGATATGCATGCCAGGGTATTGTAGGCGGAGATCAACAGTTCGCTAGGGAGGCGTAGCGTAACTTGGGCGAGTCGGGAGCTGACCTGTACTTTGCTGCGTGTCGTCTTAGTGTCGATGGTGAATAGACCTCTTCGTTCTGCCTTACTCGCATCGATCAAGGCTGATTAATCGTTGCAAATACCGAAACTCTCGAACCTACAGGGCACCCCGAGCAACCTGGATCCAAACCGAACTCTTCCTGACCTTCCCCAGCCCGACGTTGGCGAGTATCACCATCCTCCCCTCTGTGGAGAACGCCGGTCGTTTCAGGGTGTGGATGAACAATCTAAGCTTGCCGAACGGAGAAGGTGAAGATGGGAAGTCGAAGATGAAGGTTCCCGAGGGGGTCGTGGTCAAGGAGGATGGATGGGTTTTGGTCTCGGATAGGAAGATCGAGGGGGGGTTCCCTGAGGTCAGTACAGCTTTCTTCGTCTCTCGCGTTGAGATGTATGTGTATGCTGACGGAACATGTTGCTGGGATGTGTCGCGTCGAATACAGTTGAAGACGCTCAAACAACGGATACGTTCGCTCGTCCAGCCTTCGCGGGATCTCGGACATTCGGACGAGAAGGGTCATACAGCTCCGGCGTGAGACGTCTAGACTCTGGTATCAGCTCCAGAGTTCGTTAGGAAGTGTGGGCCATGTGTGTCCTGACGACAAGCTATAAAAGCGGGTGATACCGTACGATAGGTGTAGAGCCGGAATCGATAGCGAACATGATCGTCCGTGTGCACCGAACTTGATTTTCATGCGAATTCTTGAACCTGGGTGATGCTGATACCGGAACGCTCGCTTACCATGATTTCCTGGTTGTGCCCATCGGCCGCTTCTGGTCTGACATCAGAATGTCGAGGTCTCACGACTACTAACTGTCTGCAGCTGCAGATGATTTCTTCATGACGATCACGCCGTCGGAAGTGCCCTCTTCGACGTTGTCGGAAGCAGATAATAGCATCCGACCGACACCAAGTTAGCGCTATTGATGAGCCATGTGTTGGGGAAGATGACTCTCCTAGCTCTTTCTCGATCTGGACAAACAGTTCAAACAGTTCAAACCAGACCAAATAGTGTCGACCACTTGACATCTTGGGACTGGTCTGATCGCTTAGCTACTTCACTCGGGCATATCTTGGAATCAGCAAGCAAAGAACGCTCGCGATCATGCCCACAAAACACCTCGGTCAAGACTTTTCGGCGAATTCCAATCAACACCACCACCACGTCTACGACAATCATGATCCTGAGAAACGGTCCATCCCGCAACACAACTATAATCACAACCAAAACTACAACCCGAACTACAATTCGAACACATATCCATACGCGCATTCAAATTCAAACACGTATTCGTCCCCACCGTCAGGCAGTTCGAGCCGACGAAGTTCGGCTGGAAACGTATTGACGGATTATACCTCGGGGACGAGTGCGGGAGGCTTAGGGTTCTCTTCATTAGGTCCGAATGCCAGCAACCATTTCGGTGGTATCGAGGCTGGAAACGGACATGGATATGGTTACGAGAAAGAGCGGGACGGCGATAAGAATAGGGACAGGGAGCGCGGTGTGACGGGAAGAGGGAGGTCGAGGTGGAAGTCCAAGGTGTTTGTCCTGCTCGGCATGAGATTTGGGTGGATCGTGCTCGTCATCTGGTACGAGGTCGGCGTGGTGAGTGCTCCGAGTCCTCAGTAGCTCCTACGATCAGCCGTATCAATCACATCTCATCCATATCGTGACTGACATCTTTCTCGCATGTACCGCTTTATTTTGATCAAACGATAGTTCTTCCACTCGGTCTCGGATTGCAAATTCCCCGACTCGAGCCTCCATATCGCAACATCTACTTCTCTCGACTCTTCGTCCTCGTCCTCAAGATCAAATTTCAACCCTACCCCGCCCGAATCTACCCACATCCTCATCCTTGCGGACCCTCAAATCCCTCACCCGCTCCTCTCTTACCCAACCCGTCATCCCATCCTCCAAACCGTCTCTACGTGGATAATAGACCTCTACATGAGGAAATCTTGGAACGTCGCGTTGAGACTGGGCAAGGTGGATGGGGTGATCATGGTCGGGGACATGATGGATTGGGGAAGAGGGGTCTTTGGGGAGGATGAGTACGAGGCTTATTTGGCGAGGTTTAGGGGGATCTTTAGGGTCGGCGAGGGGGTCGGGATGTGGTACGTTGCCGGGAATCATGACGTGGTGAGTCGGAGCACGATAGTCGAGTTTCGAGGTCCAGGTCACGAGCGAGATCGAGGCTGATCATGGTGATGATCTGCTCGGGCTACCCAGGGACTCGGACCGAACCGGCTATTTAGCCCGCATTCGAAACAACGATTCGCAGACCAGTCAGTACCCGCGTCATTCTGAAATCTACGGTCCTGCTTACCGTGTGTAGCTGACCCAACCTGACCTCATTACATACGCCCCGCTTCGCAGCTTTTCGAAACCCAACGAGCTAGTCTCGATAGCCAATCATACGTTCATCATGCTCGACGCTCCGAGCTTGGTCGAAGAAGATTACCGGAGGTATGCGGCCGAGGTCCAGTTGGGCGAGTGGGAGGGTGTACCGGGCGGGGTGATCGAGTTTGTCAAATCGCTAGGAGAAGGTAAGTTGACTAGTGTCAAACAAGTCAAGGCACGTGGGCGCGATTGCGAGGTGAAATGCTGACGTTGGTCGTTCTCTGTTCAACTCGCAGCCAAGCCGCAAGATCCGAGAATCTTGATCACACACATCCCACTGGCGAGGCCCGAATCTGCCTCGTGTGGTCCGTTGAGAGAACGGGGTCGGATCTTGAAGGGCGCTGGGATCGGGTACCAAAACTTGTTGGGAAGCGAGACAACAAGGTTCCTCTTGAATAATGTCAAGCCGAGTGTCATCTACAGGTGGGTCCAGCGCGATTATAGGAAATAAGAATCGAGAAGCTTACATCCAAACGTTCTCTCGTAGCGGTGACGATCATGATTATTGCGATTATCGACATCCGAACGGCGTTCGTGAGGTCACGCTCAAGGCCTTCTCGATGGCCATGGGTATCCGTCGACCGGGATTCCAGCTCCTCTCCCTCATCCCTCCGCCGACGGATCCCAACCTTCTCAACCTGCCTCATCGGACGCACGCCGACATGCCGTGTTTCCTGCCTGACCAGATCAAGATCTACACGGCGAGATACTTGCCGCTGGGCATCTTGACACTCTTGGTACTCTGCTGGATCAATTTCCGGAACGCCGTGCATCGACATGGAGGTTGGAAAGCTGGGTTCGCTCAAGCAGGAGGCAAAGTCGCGAGGACGCTGTCGCCGAATCTCAGTCGGTCGCCAAGTGCGACCAATTTGCAAGCCGAACGTACGGCTAAACGGGGAGAGCTGGTCGTACCCCTGACCTTGCCCTCGAGGCGATCGTCAAGCAATCTACACATGAGCCCGGCCAATATAGAGAAGACCATCTCGACTGGATCTCGATCGAGACCGCCGAGTTTGGCACCGATCAGGCGGATCACCAAGAGCGCGCCCGTCTCGCCGCTGGGCAGTCCTCGGTCAGAAGCGTTGATCATGGAGGAAGACGATACTTCGGGTGGGAACAGCCCCAATTCGGAAGCCCTTTACTTTGGTCAAACCCCTCGACCCCGACAGACGTCTTATGCCAACACGCTCGCACCGACAGAAGACGGCAGACCGTTGGTTAGCGAGCCTCAGTCGTACTTTCAGTCGATGCCTGACGAATCCCCGAGCCACGCAGGCACACCAATGGGATCGATGAGGCGACCCCAGGCGAATCGACGGGTATCGAGGATGAGCGATTGGCAAGCGGCGGCCAAGGCAAAGGACAAGACGGTTATGGCGCTCGTATTCGATTCGGCTCCGGTATCTCGCTGGAAACGGTGGATAGGTCGTGACCAGCTGATCATCCTCGGTCGAGCGTTAGGAGGACGACATGGGGTACTGGCGAGGAGCGCAAAGGATGCGCTGTCGGTGGCATGGCCGACGTTGCTCGTCTTTCTCGTGCTCAATGTCGCATTCTTTTACCAGTGACCGCCTTTAGCCGTGGTTGTTCGTGCAAACTGTATCCAGGTGTAGCGTAGGCCCGAGGAACATGTATCATATGCATGCCGATGGCACAGGCAAGATATCGTGCGACCGTTGATACAGGCGAATGGATTCATGGAGAAATGCTATTTAGTTACAAGTGATGTCTGCCTGTTCGTAGAGTTCCATAGCCATATAGCGGGAGAATCCCGGGCGTAAGAGCTGAAAATCAAGTATCGTCAATCGACATCCGAAGATGCGATCGACTCTCTATTGGTTCTTTAAAATTGCCCATACCCCTTGTCTTATCGGTCGGTACTGATTACGATAACAGGGATACGGGTATGAGGAGAACCAGTTCGTCGCCGAGAAGGAAAAGGTTTGATGGGTCCGCCCTAGGTTGTCGGGAGTCTGCAGCCTCGCTCTCGTTCGAGCTGTGGTCTTACGGTGTTGACTATGACGACGATGTAGGTTGAAGTTCAAGAAACTACCTCTCGATCGAGACGAACGATATGGACAGATTCGGACGCAGACAAACGTAGAGAGTGAGATAGATTCAAAAGTCGACGAAATTTATTGAGATGTCGCGCTGGGCCGAGGCTGACACGTATGACGTTAGTGGAACCTGACATCTCTACAAACCCGTGGCCCGTTACAAGAATACCCATTACATTACGAGAAGTCTCAAGTGCTAAGATCTAATGCTATACCCCAAGATCTAGTCTAGCGAAAAATAAAATGTCCATTGCATCTGACTGTAAGCCTGGAAGATATCCATGCGATGCCGAACTCTATTAAGTATGCTGTCACTTGGCTTTGAGGTCCTTCTTGGCTGCCTTGTTGCGTTGCTCGATCTCCTCGCGGTACTTGGCTTCAGACAAAGGCGATCCATCAGGGTTGGTCGGAAGTGGTCGAAACAAAGCGCAGTCGGCACCAGAGTCGGTTTTGTCTGCGAGTTGCGATCGTCAGTGGGCCATCCATTTCGCACAGTAGCTCTAGAAGGACTTACGATGCCGCGTCAATGCATCGAGACGCGCAAAGGTCCGATGACAGTGTTCACACTCGAAAGGCTTGACTCCAGCATGCAACTGCATATGTCGCTTGCAATCGTGCTGTCGCGCGAACGCTATATTGATTACCGCTGGTCAGTAACGCGATCGACTGCAAGCTCGGGGGAAAGCGACTGACCTTTGTTGCATCCGGGGAAGTTGCACAAGAACGGTCTTTCCTCGTTATGCGATCTAATGTGACCTTTCAGGTTGAATTGCCTGGATATCGCTCGAAAGTCAGTAAGGCTTTTTGATAGCTTTATGGATGATATCCACGCTGGACATACCTCGTAAATGTGCTGCCACACCCTGGTATGGGACAAATGAACAGTCCATCGCTGGTCCTCCGGATCTTGGCAGCGTTCTCAATTTTGGTCGAGGTAACTTTCTGTTTGACCGGTTTGAGAGGCGCCGGTGGATTATCGCTCGCCGTCGATGCAGAGGACAGACGCCGGGTTCGTCCAGCAGCGTTGGGTGGCGGGACCGTACCATGGTGGACTTCCAGCGTCTGCCTCGATGCTGGTTCGGCTTGGTGACCAAGTGGTAACGGCTTCGTGTACGGAGACGACGCTCTTCGCCCATATGGACTAGCTTCTCGCGATCGGCTGCCACTTCGAGAACGACCGGAGGATTTGTCGACCTGGGGCGCGTCGAGGTAGTCGCCGAGGCCACTTATGTCGGACCTGAAGCACTCGCGCATGTCAGTTCGTAGTAACGGTAGATAAGACATCCCAACTTGTGCTCACCTCCCGTCATCGAAGCCATCATCTCTTGTTCGGAGATCCTCGCTCTTGACAGCCCTCACGTGGCCTGCGCCACGGGAAAACGGTCGACCCCGGAAGGAACCGTTGGACACACCGAGATGTGAATCAGGATGTTCCATATGAACGTCTTCACCCGTTATGCTCCCATGGAACGTCGTCTGCTGAAAGTCCGGCGAGGTCGGATTCATGAGAGCGAGGTTTCGCGCCATACGAGAGTCGAATGACAGCCGGCGACCATCACGAGTTAGGATATACGTTGTACCGTTGGGATCAACACCGGTGATGACATAGCTGCTCTGTCCACCTTCCCCGTTCTGCCCGCCGACAAGCGCTGCGAAAGCGGCCGCGTCCGACATGCCCTGAGCGTCCTGTGATGCCTGTTCTCCATGTCCCGCATCGCTTCCGCCGGATCCTCTAAGATTGCTGGTATCATATTGATAGTTGCCGGTTGTTCCGAACGAAGCGGCCATGACCATCTTGGGGTCCACTGCAGGAGCTGCATCAGGCGGGTTGCTCATCCCTCCAGACGAGTGCCCCGACACTGACAAAGCTTCATCCGAACCTTGATCTCCAAACAACTGCCTGATGGCTTCGATATCAAACTGCGAGAACAGGTTTTGCATCTGACCTTCCGACCGCGAACGCTGCCGGAGGAATGGCGCAGTCAGAGCTCGATTCGCGTCCGGTGCGACTCCTGCAGCATAAGGAGCCGTGTTCGGTGCTGATGCCATTTGGAACAAGGCCTGATTCGCCGTAGCGATATCTAATTGCATAGGAGCTCGCTGAATGTAGTTACCGCTGTGCGAGGCCCGTCTCGAGGTTTTCTCTGCAGACGACTCGAGGTGATTTGTCAATGATGGTGTACCGATCTCGGCAGATTGCGAAGAGTTCGAGCCTTGAGCCGCCTGTGCTTGCATGGCCAGCTTTTCCCAGATCCCTTTGCCATCCTTGAGCCCACTGATGGGCGTGCTGGGTACGATGTTGATACTAGGCCCGCCTGGCCCAATCGGAGACAGGTACGAGTCCCTCATCGTCAAGTTACCCCCGGACGGTATGCCAAGGAACATGTTGTTTTGTGCCGGGATTTGAGACTGCATCTGAGCTCCCCCGAGAGACGGCACAGGGGGAGGAGGCATCGATTCTGGGTGATGATGGTGCCTGAGCTGAGATGGTACTGGTTCCTGCGAACGCTGATGTGGATATGGCATCTGTACGGGCTGAGACTTGGGCGAAGAGACACCGCTGTCAGGTATAATCAGGGCGGGCGGTGAATGCGGTTTGGTCTGGTTGAACGTCCCGGCCGACTTGAAGTGGGGCGAGCTGACAAACGTCGGTGGAGCCATAGACCGAACCTGACCTTGCACTCTTTCGAGGAACTGTTGCGGGCTAGTCGCTGGGCCTTGTAGAGCCTGACCACGCGGTGGCGGTACGGCACCTCCGATCGGTAACGGGGGCATGGCCAACCCTTGCGACTGCGACTGCGTCTCCTGATCCGCTGCATTCATCTGACTCCTCAACATGTTCATGACCTCTCTCTGGAACTGCTCGTCCACCAAGTTCCCGCTGACCGGTTCATTTCGATGCGTCTCTCCCGACGAAGCCATGGATTCGAGCGTATAATCAGACGCCTCCGAATTCATCCGACGAGCAAACTCTGACATGGGCTCCTGAAGTCCCGTGCGCGTGTCCAGTTTGAACCGGCTTCCGCGTGGTGATACTTCAATCCGGTTCACATCCACCCCTTGGTCGATATGAGGGTCATACGTCATCGGCTCCTTGACCAGCACCGTCTCTTCGCTCAACATGCGTTCCGAGCCGTCCTCGATCATCTGGGCCTTCAAGTTTGCTCTCCACTGAGCGGTCGCATCCGAAGCTCCACCATGATCGTCTTCGCTCCATTGCCTGCTGGGCCCCTGGAATCTGCCCGGCCGACCAGCCAAGGCCGGGTTGATCATCCCAGACCGAGGACTAAACGAAGCCATAAACTCGTGATTGTTCCCAAACGGCATGCCCTGAGGAGGACCGTTCATAACCCCGCTCATCATCCCCATTCCCGCCGCTCTCATCCCTCCGAAATCGCTTCCTTCGTAGCCTTCCGCCGGTCCTCCCAACCCAGCTGCAAACTGATCTTCCAGGCCTTCTAGCGTCTCGAGACCTCCTCCGTGTATCGACCCGGCATAAGAAGAAACGGATTGGGCGCCAAACGATCGATTTCGTTGATGACCTCCTCGGAACCCTTGAGCTTGACCTTGACCGGCGACGCTCAGACGTGGTCCGTGTCGGTACTGCGAGCCATCGAGGACGAGCGGGTCTTGATTCAGAGGTAGCTCGTATATCTGAGCCGTACGGAAAGCAGGCGATGGCTGAGGGGACACCGAAGCCGAATGCGTCGTCCGGTAGCTGGAGAACTGTTCTTGACCGAGATGAGCGTGATTGTGAAAGTGATTATTGTTGGGCATGATGGGAGGAGCCGAATGGAGCGAAGGAGGGTGGAAAGACGGGCCAGCCTCGATGGTCTGAGCGAAATCGAGCTGGTCCTTTGGGTCCCCGGACGATAATCCGGCCGAGTTGTTGAGGTATTGCAAGAGTTCCTGTTGTTCCTGATCAGAGAGGTAACTCGCAGTGTCCTCGCCTTGTCGAAAATCTAGATGGTCACTGGATGGAGGGTTCGGGTTGTGATAGCTAAGACGATACTCCGATCCGGGGAGATGTTGATCGGGGGATTGATTCTGATTGGCCTGTTGGTGGCCCTGACTTTCAGCACCGATCCTAGCGAGGTGCTGTAACTGCAAGTTTCTCTGCGACTGCTCTTGAAGGATACTCTGCTCTTGAGCTTCTCGCTGTAGTCGAGCGATCAGCACTTCCTCCGTGGTCGATTGCCTCTTGGACGGCCGTCTCGGTTGGAACTGAAATCCTCCGCTCGAACTCGACCCTTGAGATTGCGGATGCCGACCTTGTTGCTGAAACCCAGACGCTCCGTTCGAAGACGATGACGGTCTGTACGAATCCCCACTGTTCTGTCGACTCGGAGGACCGCTCCCACTCGTCCGACCTAGGTTATACGTATACGGATCCCCTCCACCTCCTCCGCTCGTTTCCGCCTTGCTACTGGTGCTAGGACGACCGCTGCTGCTTTCACCCTGCTCCTCCTGGACCCTCAAGAGATCCTCAAAGTTTAGCTGATGCTCCTCGTTCCCAAAGACTGGTGTTATCGCCGTGTGTTGGTGGTTGTGATAAGACGGAAAGTGGGAGTTGTATGGGTTGTTCTGACTGGGATCTTCAAAGGATTGACCCATTACCGGGACGGGACGAGGTGCGTGAGGTCGAAAGATTGAGAGAGCTCTGGAGCGGGTTAGACGGTAGTCCTAGATGTCGTTTGGCGAGGTAAGGCTTGATGCGATATGGTGTCTTTCTCTTCAGTATCTGGTGATCTGGTGACGATTATGTCAACAACACCTTGTCGTCGTTCGGTGCCTTGTCGACAGCTGATCTCGACCGAGCCTTAGCTAGCGACGAGCACTCGAACCTAATCACGAGGTCGCTCGGATGAGGACTCCGGTAGCGTCGGAAGAGGCCGTATGGAGGAGCTGCCTGTTCAGCCGTTTCCCACCCCGCAAAAGGCGATCAAGAGCGTCGATATGAGGTTATCAGCGCCTATTAGGTTATGTGATCTTGTTGTTGACCGGCGAATTATCGTGAATCGACGACTTTATGCTGTGTAAACCTGGTGCTGAACGGATCCTTCTATCTCTGCGTCTGCATTATATCTCTCGAGGCTGGCGCGATGATCGATACAACAAGGGGTGGATAGTTTTGGAACCGATTTGTTGATCAGAGACCACCCTCTCTAGATCTCTGGTAACCCCTGAGAACGACGATGGTCAACTGCCTGGCCTGATGACTTTTTGGTGACGGCATCACATTTATCGCTCGTCCCCCTCGGCGTCACATCGAGCTAACCCATATGGCCCATATGCTCCGAGGGCAGAGAGATCTTTGACCCGAGACTCGTCGTAAACCGTCTGCCCGGTACCTAAAACCCCAATCGGGTAATCGCCACCATCCATCAACCTCGACGACGGCAATCAGCGGCAAGATGTTTCACGATCGTTGGCGGAATGGCAATGCCTAGATACAACACAAACTTGACGAGACGATAAACACATGACGGAACAAAGAGCGAATGATACGATGACCACGTTCGAAATTGAAGGGTGAAACGAAAATACGAAGAGAGAAAGAGGTGGACGCCATCCTGGCGCAGAAAAGAGAGCCGTCCCGACCAAAGGCTCGACTCGGGCAATTTGAATCCGAGCAGGCCGACGACTACTCGGCGTAAAGCACCAATTTGTCTTCCCGGTCCAACCACTCTCTCAACGTCCGATCGTCCAACACGTCCGAAAACTCCTCCCCGCCAGCCGCATTCCGGTACTGCAACCGTGATACCTGGGCGACGAGACGGTCCCTGACCTTGTCGACCAGCTGGTCGTACGTCACCCGAGGTGGGACTCGGATGGCGATCATGTCGTCCGTATTCCGATCGAGGATCTTGATCTTGATGAACGCCGGGCCGTTGGCAGCGGCGGTACTCGTCCCGCTTGCAGGGGATGACGTTTGGTGAGGCAGCGGGACATTTCCACCGTTGTGATTCGGGTTACCGCTCAGTCGTCCGCCACCTGGTATGGCCGACCCGGATCCGAACGAGGAGGCTGTCGAACCGGTAGCCATCCCCGGTGAGAAGGGCGAGGGCAAGCCCCTCGTCCCCGTAGGCGGCGACGCTACACCTCCAGGCCCGTTCGACGATGCGGGCGATCCCCCTCTCGCCAGATGTTGTGCCGAAGCGTTGGAAGACAACCTCGAACTGCGGAGCGGGACGTGTCCAGACCCCGAACCCGACCCTGAGCCGTTCATGCTCGTCCTGGCGTTCCCATTGCCAAAGAACGCTTGTTCACTCGGGGTGATCGGAGACCCTCGACCCGTGCTCGAGCTGTTCCTCGAACCGACGTGGAGGTCGCCTAACCGATCTTCCAACTCGCCTGACCGTCGATCGGCTCCACCACTACCATGAACGTCCGATTGAGCGTTCTGTCTGTAATTCTCGGCGTCGGCTGCTTGGGTCGCTGCGACCTCGGCGGCCATCGTATCCGCTTGCCTCCTGGAGATGTTCTCCATCATGTCACCAGGACCGGGGGAAAAGAATCCGAGTACGTGTTCGTGCCGTAAGATGTACTCGGCGTTCATGTTCCGCAGTGCCAACAGTTCCCTCAGGTACGTGTCCAAATCTTCTCGTCTCGTATTGGTGATATCGACATCGACCTGCTCGAGCGGTCCAGGCATGTACGGCAAGATCCTCTCTGCCGGTGCAGTACCGCTTTGGTAACTATCCCTCGATCCTCCCCGCCCGGCTTCTTTGGGGAAAAGGTCAAGCAGGGTGATTTGGAAGTTGTAGAAATCCTCATACAGCCGGTAGAGTACGAGCGAGACGGCCTGTGCGTCCGGGTCGTCAGGCAGGAAGAGCGCGTTGATCCTGAACCAATACGCTTCCGCCTCGTAGTGGAACGACTTGACGTGCGTCGAGATGATCTCCCCGTCCCTCAACTGAACGTCCGTCTTGGCACCCTCGTCCGCGCTCTCCTTCCTCTCCGGTGTTCCTCGGGAGAAACTACCCCGATCAGACCCGTCCGCCTGATGTCGACCCTGACCAGATTGAGGATAATCGAACGATCCCAGTGGGATGCTCGCCGCCTTGTAATCCTCGGCTGCCTTTTTCCAAGCGTCGACTTGGGGTACGCTACCTTGTTGTAAGAGTTCGGCCACGTTTTCGATCGGACGGGACGTCACGGGGTCTCGAATCTCGACAAAGGACACGGGGATGAGTCCCGGTCCGCCTAGGCGACCGATAGGTTTGGCCACGAACCTGATTGGTAGCAAAATGACATCAGCTTCAATCTGAAGTACGTTCGGAACTGATAATTAGGACTCACCACTCGTGATTACTCTGAGCGATAACGATGATCGGCTCCCCTGCCCTCGCATTCAACTCGTCCGGCCGTTCAGCAGCAAAATCATACTGCACGATTGCATACAGCCTACCATCGTCCGGTTACCTTATCAGCTAACAGGTTCCATCTGACCTAATCAGCGTGTTCGAGTACTCACGGTTGACCCTTTTTCTCCCCTCCTGCACCAGAAGACGAGCTCGCACTTCCCGACGTGACCGACGCCCCGCTATACCCCTGATATTGCATCCCGATCGATTGTTGACGCTGGTGACCTTGCGAATATCCACCCGAGGGAGCTGATGAACCGTTCGAACGCAAACTGGGAGCTTGGGAGGGTTGGCGGGACATGGCATAAGGGGTAAAGGTATTAGGGGATTGAGGTCGAGAGCTGCTTGTCGCGAAAGGCAGTATCATCAGTCAAGAGCATGGATGATATGGAAAGAGGTTCGAGGGCTTACTTGTCGATGGAACCGTTGGCCGTATGGCCTGTCCGTCCTCCCTTCTTGAACTCTTCGAAATGAGCTTTCGGCACGCGACCTCTCGAGTTGCTTAGAGGATCTGAAAGGCAGGTCGAGGAAGGGGTATCAGTCCTGTCCTCGTGGTCACGAACGATACGATCACGCTCCGGTCGTAGACATGACGCAGAGAGTAAAGTCCTGCACCGGAATCCCACTCACTCAGTGCCCCGTACCATCCTTCCGGCTGTACAGAATCTCCCGGGTATTCATCCGTGACGTAGTAAAAGTCCCCTTTCTGATAACTCAAGATCTGGGGGACGGTGCTCTGATAGCTATGCGTAGCCTTGATGACCTTTTGAGGCGGTGCGACCTTGGCTGATGGTCGAGATAGCGTCGGATCGCCGTAGCCTCCCATGATGGGTGCGGAAAGAGGGGTAGGGAGAGGTCCGGTGACGGAATGACCTTGATCCTTGTTGGACTTGTCTGAGTTGAGGGAACGGCGAAGCGATTTCATCCTGAGGGCGGAATGAAAGGGGTACGGCAGTCAAGAGGAAATCAAGATTGATTGCAGGGGGCTGTGTTGGTATAATAAAGTTGGTCGGTCCGTGCCGTTCACGAAATCGATTGATAGGGTTCTTCCCTCGTGTGCTCGTGCTTGCGAAGATCGAGGTCGGCAGAGTTGCAAGCGTTTGAGCGCGACCTGCAAGAACGACGCGGCAAGTTCCAGCTTGAGAATCGAAGCTAAGATGATACGAATGCTGAATTGCAAATGATGAGGAAAGGGATGGTATAGCAGGTTGGGCTAGTGACCCCTTTGAACAACGATGGTATGGCCATCCATATCCCAGCTAAATGACCCTCGACGCGTTTTTTCCCTCCGCGTCACAACCGCTGCAAGCTGCAAGAGCGAGCTGAGACACGAACTTGGGCGGATATCAGGCCTTGAAATGCAGATGACTACGGACGACTTATGGGTAATCGCTAGGAGTGGTACAGATGATGTATACACACAAATCTCCAAGTTCGAAATAGCAATTCGCCAGACAGACCCCCAAAGCTTTGGACGACTTGCGCTTGCGTGCTTCTCGAATGTCTCTGGACAAGCGAGGGCGCATCACCCTAGTCACGATTTGCTAGCCGTGTCACAGCTGCTTTGTGGATTGGCAGTGCTTGCTGAAGCAGTTTGAAATCCGGTACTCTCTCCGTCACTCTCTTCGGAGTCGGTGTCACTGCTGTTATAATCAGGAATCAATGTAGAGCCGCAGAGTGTTCTCCTGCGGGGAGTAGCCACAGGTGGAGCGACTGACCGCGGCCGGTAATGCCCGCGAGTCGTGACCACCAGATCTCGGATAGAATCCCAATCGAGCTGTCTACCTGTGGGCTCCACAAATTCAAAGAGGCCCATGATAGTATCAAACTCGTTGTCGACTTTCTCAATTAGCCGATCGTTCAGATAGGTCTTGTTACCGAGTTCGCCAAGGTTGGGTAGGGTAAATTCAGGAAGTTGAAGAACATGTTCCTGTTTCAGCAGCCGAACCAAAGACCGAGCAAAGCCATCCAAATCTGCGTCTCTGAATATTTTCTCACAGAAATCGCAAACCAGCCGCAATACCGGGACTCTAAAAACGTTGTTCTCGCTCATCATCCTAAGGCAACCTGCATCCTGCAAGCTCTCGCTGACCTTATCAAGACCCCATAGGATCTGTGCGACAATGAGGTCAGTGTCTTCGCCGACAGCAATCTGCTGAGCTGCGTATCCAGCGACAGATCGGTCGGCCCCTCCGCCAGTAGTGATGTGATCCGCTTGGTTTCCAGGGTTACTCATGCTGATTGTTACGGATAACAATGTCGCAAAGCGAATGCAGGGAGGGGGGATCGATTGTGGCGACGGTTGTGCTTCAGTGAGCCTTACAGTCATCGCTCCTTGGGCGCACTGCCAGAATTTCGACCCTGCTCTGTCTTTATAGCTTCATCTTGTGTCATCGCGATATTGGAATCTCGGCATGCAATGCAGACTCCGCCAGGAGTCATCAAAGGAGGCGCTCTTCAGGTCATGGACAGATTGCGTGACAAGCGCGCCGCGCTTCGACCATCGTCCTTACCGCGATATAGCCCGTGATCTTTTAGCGAGACATGAAACCGGTTCCCTTCATATGTTAAGCTTCTTCGTTCACATCTATGACTATTTGATAAAACATCGGTACAAGAATTTATGATATACATATCGAATTGTGAAACATACACACACGCAACAACAGGAACAGTAAGGGTGAATCAAGGAATCTTTCTGGTGAGGTAAGATGTGACGACATGTTAAGCCACAGCGACAGTTCTCGATGCGAAATGTACCTGTCGTTCATGGGCTTGAGTGCCCTATTAATGCCTTTGCGACGACGAGGGAGGGGCCAAGGAATTCGACTTTCCCGTCGATGCGCTGAGAGATCCGTAGTCTCCGATCGCGGCAGCTGTAGTGTTGCTCATCGGTGCGGCGATGCTCGAGACCGAGAGCAGTCTTCCAGTGCTATGCGGCTTCTCCATTGTCGTGATGCCCGCCTCCCCAGAAGGCATAGCGGTGAACCACCGAGGACGGTTGCCTCTCATCAACTTTATACGAAGCCGATAATGGTTCCGCATTGTCTGAACTTTTCCCCGGAATGAGTCAAGTCCCATGCTAGAGACGTCCAGGGAAATCCACACAGCATGGTTTCGGTCTCGTTTCGCCCTGACTCGAGACCATATCCCAACAGGAGTAAGGTCAAGAACATCCTGATTGAGGTATTCTGTGTGACTTCGCGTGGTTCTAACGACTAGATTGGAGTATAGCTCATATCGTAATGCCTCGAAGCTCCCATCTTCGAGCAAAGTGAGGAAGTATGCTCGCAACAGTGTGTCAATCTCGATGTCGCTCAAGCCTTTCCTTATGCTAATGGGATCCTCAGCAGCATGCTTTTTGCTGGCGAGCGCGAATGTCTGGACCTGCTGTAAAGCGAGTAGGACTTGAGCCGTGACTATATCGATATCGTCGTGATTGGCGATTCTCTTGGCATCTTCGTATGAACACGTCGCTGCATTGTTGCTTCTGCGGAGACATTGATCAACAGCCAGTCTTGTCTCCGGTGAGGTTCCGTCGATCGTGCTGGTCCCGCCGAACGTCATCTTTGAGCTGCCAACTGTGAGCTCGTGCTGTGTAGAGTCATTGAGGACGTTCGTGTGGATAGTAGAACTTCCAGAAACTATCTCCACTCTAGAGAAGTCCTTAAAGCTCAACCATGCGGTCCGCACTTCCACCTGGAACACTCCCAAGTCCAGGACTGGTTCGCGTTCCAAACCGTCTTCATCTAATGGCCTGTCTGCCATGTGAAGGTGGAAGACGCGGGTAATGATCTCCCAAACAACCTGGCCCGAGTGTTTCCGCAACCACTTCCTATTCCCTATATGGATGATCTTCGGGTTGGTTGGCTGATCCGGACGGCAAACGTGCGGGTTCCTTGGCGAAGCGTACTGTGCCAACATTTCGGTCTGGAAAGCGTCCAGCGTGTTCAAGTTGGGGTTCAAGAACACGTTGTCGAAAAAGTCGCCTATCAGCTGCTCGATAGGAACGGGTATTGGCATCGTTTCAAACGTATATCCCCCTGACGCCATGCCTTCCTTGATTGCCAATAAAGAGAAAAGGATTTGACAGGTGATAAGATCGATATTACCCCCCACGGCGATTTCTTGAGCTTTGTTCCCGGCTGATGCCATGAGCTGTCCAAGGTTGTTTACCATTATGAAAGGCAGATTTTGTCAGATGGTGTCAATTCCTTTTGATCACACCACGTATGCAATGTGTCTTAGTCTTTCACTATAGCATGAATCATGTACTAAATAGGCCAAGAATCTACAAGGTATAGGCTAACCCTACAACGTGCTATTCCGATTTCGTCGAATTGGATCGAAAGGAGTGCTGTTTCAGCCCCTGAACTGATGAGGTGGGCATGCCCGAAGCTGACGTGACGCCAGTCGATCACGTGCCCTGCCATAACAGCTACTCTATGGTCTCTTTCGGTGCCTCAGCATGACGGCAACTACGAGATACAAAAACATTAGGACACCTAGAACTCCGCCTTCAGTCCAATTCATCGTCAGTCTCTTCCCGGTCGCTGCGCTCGTTGTAGACGGCAGAACCGTCCGTGCCTTCCTGAGTAATAATCGATTTTTCGATACTGTCGTTTGAGGAGAACGGCCCCTGAGAGAGAGATACGCCGTCTGGTTGATGCAGAAGGGTTTCCCATTTTTTCAGATGAGATTGCCACTTAGGGTAGACCAGCTCATCCGGTCTTCTAAGCACACCATCTCGAACAGCCGTCGCGAGTTCTTGATGACGGGTCGGATTTGCAGTGATCCATGCTGCTACTCTTTGGTTCTCACGTCCAGAACCTCTTTGGTCAGAGCTGGTCCTGTGGCCCTGCGGAGTTTCGGGAGAACTCATCGACTGTTTCTCATTGTAGGCATACTTGTACCTTTGAGCGAAAAGGCGAGCGAACTCGTCGAGAAAGACGACCTTGTCGTGCTTCTGAGCGTAATCTTCCAGTTTTGTCAGCCCGAGGGCGTTTTCGGCCCAGATGAGGAACGCTTCGGCTAATTTCTCGTGGTTGACCTTGGCAGGCATGACTGTGTGTTCGTACGAAGCGCAGCGGCGAGAGGGTGTACTGCAGGGGCAGATCAAGAAAATCCCTAGAATTCCTCACTCTTTCCGCCTCTCTTTCAGTTATATGGCTCGTCAACTCCTGTATCGTCACAGCAGCCGTTCTTTTGTATTCGCAAGTTGGTTACGTTGCTCAAACAGCTCCTGGCTGACGCAAAAAATGGCGCCTTGCCGAAGTCGAAGTGAAACACGGTCGGGAGTTCTACAAATAGCGAACCGCGGATTACAAAACCCCCCAACTTGGCACCTAGGGGTTCACACACACAATCAGCTCGTGATGTCGATGGACCGATGATCGATGAATCTTTTATCTTGACGTATGACGGATCGCAACCTTCTTCCTGATTCCTGATGCTGTGTACCGCAGCGTAATCATGGCCGACGGTTCCACCCTTCCAGCCACGTCGGGAAAAGCATCCAATCGGCATGGCTTCATATACAGGGTGATCAGACGAGACGTGACGCCAGAAGATCGAACTCGGGACAAGGGCGATAGAAGGTACAGGACGCTACATGCATATACTCGAAATCGAAAGGATGGGATTGCCAGACCGGATTCTACGTACAGCACGTACGAGGCACGTTATCCCTTGGACAAAGTCGATGAGGTCGAAGAAGCAGGGCTAGGTCCAGAGCCCCTTGAGCCATGGGAAAGGCTCGTAGACGGCGCGGTTGTCGCAGCGGATGATGACCCGAATATCCCGTATACCGATTTCGACTCTCTAGACTCGTACGATGATATACTCGATCTGGAAAGAATAGAAGTGCTGTCATGTCGGAACAAGCTCGACCCCAAAATGTTGGACTTGATCCTGGACCCCTTGTTCATGTCTGAAGAGGCATGGCGAACCCAGATAGAGATCCGTGAGGGTATTGTCGCCGACATGAAGGATGAGAACACCCCGCTAGGCAAGATTGTCTCCTCGATTGCAGGCTTCGAGAATTCAGGCAGAGGATCCGGCGCGGAACTTCGAAGCCATCTCGTCGAGTTTGCCAATGCGGTAGCAATGCGCTTTGCTGGATCACCTCAAGAAAGCACCGAGCAGCATGGTGGTGGAACTTTCCAGTCGGGCAATTCCTTCAGATACTTCGGGTACGACATGGCAAACAAGGTGTATATCGGTTTCCACGATGTGGAAAGCTCTGGATTTGAAGACGTCTCTTTCGGCGAAGTCAAGGTCAGCATGGCAGCAGACCTGAAGGACTCCTTGCTAGGACGTGTTCTGGTGCAACTAGTAAGCGTTGATGTAATGGAATGAATGGGAGCGACACCAACTGTCAAGCGATATGTGCAGCGCAGAACACTCCAAAAACGAGAGGTTGTCGGCCGTGCTTTCTTCTTCACGCTCTGCGGCCCGGTCCTTAGATTATGGCATGCCGATTGCATCCAATACGGCACGTCAGCTGGCTACTCGTTCGCGAACCGCGAAGACTACGGGAAGATCGTGGACATCGTTGCTTTCTTGAGCGGGCCCGCCCATTCACTATTCGAACAATGGAAACCTCCGCGAGCGGATTCAGCAATCGCCATAAGATCAATAGATGGCAATCTGCATCGTTACAAAGTGGTCGAGATCGAACAGGTCTCCTTGACAAGCCAGATCTGGGGACCAAGAACTGCGGTTTGGGTGGCTACGGTCGAGCCGCTGTCTCAAGGTTGCTTTTTACCTCCGAACGGTCAGGAAATGCGACTGGTGATCAAGAGCACGTGGATCGAGAAACATCTGCATAGGCATGAGCTCGATGTTCTGCATTGGATACAGGACCAAAAGGAGTCGCTGGTGCCGGAACCAGAGCTTGAGCCGAACTTGCCTCTACCGATCGGCTTCGTCCAGGGCGAGACGGAAGGCGGAATAGACATCCAAGATTGGTCCGCTAGTGCTGATCAGACACGTATGTCCATCATCGCGACGTTCTCGGTGCCCGCTGTCCCGCTCGAGAAGGATATCGATGTCCATACGTTGTTCTCTATTTACCGGAATCTTTTCGAAACCTTGGACCTTCTGTCGCGATGTGGAGTGCATTACCGGGATCTAAACACGGGCAATATACTACGAACCATTGCTCACGGTCCTCAACAGTGTGTGCTAGTCGATTTCGGACACGCTCGAATTTTGAGATCACGGAGAGGTCGGCTCGAGGACATCAAGCGGCCCCCCGAGCCTTGGGAGGTCAATCGGGATGATTATCGGTCGGCGAATGAATACTTTATGTGTAGGCGGATACACAAAATGTCGCTGCTCCTAGAACATCACGACGCCTACGTCAAAGACTACGCAGGCCTTAAGAAGCGCATCGAAGAGAGAATGCTTACAGCTGATGAGGCAGATGTCGAGAGGTTACAAGGGCGGTTAGCAAAGATGAACGCAAACATCGCATCGCAGCTTGAAGAACTCGAGAAGGCGTCGTATAATCATCGCTACGTCGATGATTGGGAGTCTGCGATCTACATGATGTTGTACCAAGTGAGTGCAGTGTCCCGATCGTACCGCCTTCAACGTGTTGGCTGAGTTAGTTGTAACCCAGCGTTATAACTGCAAGGGTGTCAGATCCGGCCTGGAAGATTTGGAGAAGATACATGAGCTCGTTCGCAAGGAACGATTCTGGTCCAAGGGCATCAACAGAGTGAGGATTATGCCCTCCCTTTCACATATGTGTGTGAGCTGCACTGACCGTCTTGGACGAA
Source organism: Filobasidium floriforme (assembly GCF_021052385.1). Lineage (NCBI taxonomy): Eukaryota > Fungi > Basidiomycota > Tremellomycetes > Filobasidiales > Filobasidiaceae > Filobasidium > Filobasidium floriforme. The sequence continues at coordinate 228,153 of NW_025763646.1, forward strand.
TTGTCAGGCCTACGAAATCATGGCTCCCTATGACCTCACTACAGAAGACATCCATCAACAGATTGACGCCTGTCAAGTGGCTCTACTTGAATCTGAAAACGCCAAAGATGATCCTAGTACGCAGCCACAGGACGCAGGACCGTCGGACGGATGGAGGGATCCTCGAGAAGCGCAGTGTTTCAAGACTATTATCAGCCAAATGCGCGAAGCTGAACGCGAATTTGAGGCCGATGCAGCACGAGCTCGCTTGGCATCGATGAGCTTGACTGACATCAAAGCTTAGCGGTGAGCATTGTGGGATTTCTGGTGGATTCGCTGCGAATGCATCATTGACATGTGACCGATGGCTATCCCCTGACGGCGCTTCTCAGGACTCCAAGCGACAACGCCTGACTGGAATTTTCCGTCAATCTCACGACTCAACGCATTGTTACGCCTATTGTCGTATTCGTCCTATCCGGCAACATCGCCGTACCATCTTTGTCTAATGGTCATCGGCTTCGCTATCAGTATTTCAGTGTAGTAACTCGGTCGAGTCGACATATATGATACAGTCTAGCATGTCCTGCATCTTCAGAGTTCCGGCCGAGAGATCATCTCCTCTTCCGCTTCGATTGCGTAAGCCGCGAACGGTGACATCGGTCAGACCCGACCCGATCGGCCGAAGAATCGGGATCCCGAAGAGTCCTAGCCAGCCATTGCAGCTCAAAATCGAGTCACCACCCATCCTTGTTGGGCCCGATAACTTGGTGCAACCTCTCGACCTCGTTCGACAAGATATTCCTCTGTGCACCCTAAACCTAGCTAGCTATCTAATAGCTCCTGAGCATAGCCTTAATTTCAAGCAGCAAGCAGACTTCCGCACCATAATGACTCAGGGCTCAGAAATTGTTATTACCGGGACGACCGACTTGTCGGGCAAATATGTTGCAGACCACAAACTTCGGATCTTGGACGTGAGCTAGAGCAAGGTGTCATACGCAAAGCGGACCTCGTTCTGATACGATGTTTCCTCTGCCATAGCCTTCCAAGCTCAAGGTGACCAAGACCCAAAACCCAAAGTCTCTGCCAGAGGACATGAAATTTGTCTGGGGAGCTACCTTCACGGACCACATGCTCATATGTCAGCATGATCCCGAGATCGGATGGCTAGACCCGGAAATCAGACCTTACGGACCTCTTCAGCTGGATCCTGCCAGTACTTGTCTCCATTATGCGCCAGCGTATGTCATGGGAAGCGTTCGGAAGCGTATGGTTGGCAGGCTCGATCTGATCAAGTGGTCTTTTTCTTTAGTCTGTTCGAAGGGATGAAAGCTTATCGGACCAGCCAACCCGGCTCGAAACCCCTGCTCTTCAGGCCAGATATGAACATGGCTCGAATGCGACGCAGTGCCGATCGGGTACAGCTGCCGGTGAATTGCGTTTTATGCTCGGATATACTCATGTTCACACTGAGCTCACCGACGTTCTTTCTACCCAGGACTTTGACGCTGAAGCCATGATCGAGCTCATCCGTCAGCTTGTCAAACTGGACGAGCATCTCATCCCCCCTCCTCCCAATGCGCTATACATCCGGCCTACGATGTTCGTCCCAGCTTGCGAAGCAGAACGAAACACGGAACTGATTACGATGCTGTATACTTCTACAGGATCGGAACACGACCCACCTTGGGAGTTGCTCCTTCTACCCACGCCATGATTTATGTCATCCTCTCCCCGGTCGGACCTTTCTTCCCGACGAAAAACACTGCCGGTCCACCCCTCCCCATCCCTTCTGTCGAGAACGTTGCTTTCAGTAACGGATCCTCGTCCGAGCCGACCGACTCTGCGAACCACCTCAATGGGACCAACAGTACCATTGAGTGGCAGGCCAACTTTGATACTATCTCGCTGCTCGCGACTACCTCTGCTATCAGGGCTTGGCCGGGCGGAGTTGGAGAGTACAAGTTGGCGGGAAACTATGCTCCCTGCTTCAAACCTCAGAAGGCGGCTTTGGCAAAAGGATACCAGCAGAACCTGTGGTGTCTCGAGGACAAGGAAGGGGTCATGAAAGTCACCGAGTGTGGGCAGATGAACTTCATGGTCGTTCTCGAGAAGAAGAGGGAAGGAAACGTTGTCGAGGTCGAACTCGCTACCCCCAACCTTGATGGTACCATCTTGCCAGGCGTGACGGTGAGGATTCCAAGAACTTGTCATTCACCGTCGACCTGACTGCTGAAACAACTTGCTTATCTTTGCGAATAGCGAGACTCGATCTTAACCTTGTTCCGCGCACACGCTGATGCCAAGACTGACTCGGACCGATTGCCTCACCTCTCCTCCGACTTCCGGTTGACCGTCTCTGAGAGACCCATCTCGCTTGAAGAGCTCGTCCAGGCTTCTCAGGAAGGCAAGATCCTCGAGGCGTTCGGTACGGGAACGGCGGCGGTCTTGTGTCCTGTCAAGAGGTTCGTTCCAGCTCTTTCGCTATGACGTTATTATCATACGCTTACTGATATTGGATCATATTTCGGATATAATACCGACAGGATCGGACTGGAAGATGGACGACCTGACATGGAAATCCCGACCTACTCGGGCGGTCTAGGACCCTTGGCGCGGGCCGTCTTTGAACGTGTCTCTGAGATCCAGGAGGGCAAGGTGCCTGGGCATCAGTGGATCGTTGAGATCTAATATCGTTGAGATCTAATGCAGGACGTTCTAGATAACAAGTGATGGGCTGCTGCCATATAGAGGTCGTAAATTGCATGGCGTTTAATAATGTCATACCGATGTCAAATGAAAGCCCGGGTCGGGGACCGGCCGACTGCGCCCACGCGAGCTCGACCCGCCGAGCTGAAGGGTCATACATGGCCAAGAATCGTGTTGCTTGCTCAAGTCGAATCGCTTGTTCTTTCATATCCACATTCCTCGATACAAACGTAGTATACGGGCCTTGACATACTTGGATCGAGAAGCTTGAACTTGCCAGGTCGAAATCTGTGGACATGAGCTAGAAGCGTGGTTGGGAAAGCGAATACCTGCCCTCTGACCGATTGACTGACAACCTCAACATGTTCTCGATTTCGGGCATCGGGAAACAGCTTAAGTCTGCTGCAGAAAACTTTGAACAGGCCGGGCATGCTCTCCAAGCAAGGGTAAGCCTTCAACCTTGTTTAACATCTGCAGTCTGACTTGAGCTTGGTTCGTCATCTAGGCCGCACAGCAGCAGCAGCAACAGCAGCAGTCTCCTGCTACGCCTTCATCAGGGTCGGCCAAGAATAAGAAGCTCGAGCCCGATGCATCTTCGACTCGATCTTCAGGAGAATCGAGCAGACCTCCAGCTCAAGGCAATGCGCTGGCTAGTCGTTTGAGCTCGCTTATGGCGGCCAAGGCAGCTAGAGGGGCAGCTCTGGAACGCAGTGCATCCCAAGCGTCGACCGATCCTGCAAAAGACAACAGCAAGGGAGTGATCAAGAAGGCAGATCTAGGTCGGTGCTCGACGTGGAAGACTTGATACTCCGGTGGATTGACATCCTTCTGTTATCAGCTAAACTAGACCCCGCCGACATACCTCTTCCACCATCCCCCGATCTGCGACCTAGCGACATTCCGCTTCCAGCAACTCCCCAATCAGCAACTGCAACCCTTTTGTCACCAGAGCTCAAGCCGAGTGGAAGCACGTCACTATTCAACACCCCTCGCAATCTCGTATCCAAGCTTCCCAGCATCGCTAGGGCATCTACACCCACTGCGGCCGCGCCGGCGGGAGATGCGGGAAAGAGGGTCGATTCCGATCGAGACTTGTTCAGTCTTGGGTTGAGTGGAGCCGTCACACCGGCTGTGGATGGAGCTGGCAATGAGACTCCGGGGCACACGATGGCGGACACGGAAGCGCTCCTGGCACAAGTAGATGAACAGACGAAACCGTTATCCGAGGGTGAAGACCCTGATGATGGTACCCCAAAGGACATCGTCGAGAATGGCACCGTTCCGGCTACTGAGGCTGCTCCTAAGTCCGTAGAAGAACTCGTCAAATCAGAGGTGGAAATCGAAGATGTCTCCACCCTGTCGCGTGAAGAATTGGAGGAGAAATACAAGGCTCTTTCGCAAAAAGCTAATAAAGCCGACGTCATCCTCAAGAGCACTTCACCGCTGCTCAACGAGGGGATCGCCGATGCAGATGCTCTCGAAGGTTGGGTGAAGATGATAAGCGGAAAGGCAGAGATGGGTCCGACGGAGATTAAGAGATTGAATGACAAGCTGGCTCGTAAGTAGACGACCTGTGGTCGAACAAGGCACGGCTGGTCAAAAGCTGACAGCTGGATCTGCTGATACAGTACAAGAGTCGAGGATCGAAGAGCTGAGGGATACGCACAGGATGGAGCAAGCTTCGTCGACTGCGATGATTGAATCTCTTCGGGATCAGGTTGCCAAGAATGAGACTTCCCTTTCGTCACAGGCCTCAACAGCACTACAAGTTGCTCAACTCCGAGCAGACCTCGCTGCTTCTCAGGCTCAACACAAGGAAGCAGACGAGAAGTTGACGAAGGCTGTCAATTTGCTCAAGACTGTCAGGACCAAGTTGGTGACCGTGCAAAGGGATCGGGAGGACGTGTCGAAAGCTCTTGACGAGGAAAAGAGGGAGAGGACGAAGTTGGTGGACACTCTGGAAAAACTCCGAGCTGAAAAGGAACGCGAAGTCCAGTCGCTTCGACAGGCATATGAGAAGGAGACTCAAGGATTGAAGGAGAAGGCTGCCCGTGAAAGTTTAGCTGAAAAGCGCAAATGGGAACTGGAGATCATTACAACGAAGGTTAGTCATCCGTCAATTTCCTTCATTAGGTGCTTGATCACCCAAATCTTTGCTACAGGCAACGCATGCAAAAGATTTGGCTAGCAAATCGAAGCATCTCAACACCCTGACCGACAGTATCAAAGAGCTCAATGAGGAGAAAAGGCGCCAATTCGAGTTGTTGCAGAGCCGTCAAGAGGAGATTGAGACCGCCACTGCCGCTAAGGAAGTATCTGAAGCAAGATTGAAGGAGATCGCTCTAGAAGCCAAAGAAGCACAGGAACGAGCGACGCTAGCGGAGGATGCTTTAGCTGATGCTCAACGGAGACTGAGCGATGCACAGGCCAATCAGAGAGCGGTTTCGCAGTCGACGGCCGGAAATGACTCTGCTGCTTCCCTTGCCAAGGCTCGAGACCAAGCGGAAGCCCGACTCAAAGACTTGAAGTACGAGGTGACAAAGCTGGAACGCGAACGGATCGATATGGAGGAAGAGCACGGTCGGCAACTTCGTTCACAACGATCAGAGATGGAGAGATTCAGGGGTTTATTAAGCGATAAAGAGAAGGAGGCTGCAGCTATCGCTTCAGACATGAAAGACGCCCTGGACCGTGTCAGAGTGCTGGAGAGGGAAAAAGAAACCTTGTCCATGGATCTGGACGATATCGCGGCGACTCTGCGAACGACGCGGGAAGCTCAAGCCAAAGCCAGCGACGGAGAGGTGCGAGTTGTATCGATTCCTGCCCCTGACCCAAAATTTTCTGACGAAACGCAATGTGATTCTGGTAGACCTCGGTCAAACAGGAGACTGATCTCCTCCGCGAAGAGATCTCGAGATTGTCTAGCGAGGCTGAAGACGCAAAGCAAATGGTCATACAGGCCAAGGCAATCAACAGGGTACGTCCGTGGCTACAAGAAAAGTGCGAAGGATGGCTGACTGAGCCAATCTGAATAGAATCTGCGAGAGGAGATGCGACGTCTACAGTCATCTGTACAGCTGTTGGAACGACAGCGAAATCCTGGCGTTGGATATTGGTCCGCCGGTGGTGCCAATCAAAACACCAGAACGGCCGCGGATTTACCAGCAGATGCACGGACTAGCATCGATTCGACGAAGCGAGTCGGCAAGGATAGCCAGCCTCCAACACCCATAGTCCGGGAAGTCAGTTCACCTGCTCCTACAGAATCGGCACCGAGAAATGAGGAGGAAGAAGTCAATTTAGAAGTATGCCCTCGCTCTCCTTTCAACGAGACCCGTATACACCGCTGAGCTCCCTATTGCACGATAGTATCTACGAAACGTAATCTTACAATTCCTCGAGAACAAGGAGATGCGAGTGAGTATATCTTGGATTGGGTCAGAAGGGGGAACGCTGGAGCCTTGTTTGATCAATTCTTGCATTACAGCCCAACCTTGTGCGGGTCCTATCTGTTATTCTCCGGTTCACGCCTCAGGAACTTCGCCGGCTCAATGCCAAGCTCTCATCATGACGAAACGTTTTGTCACGAATCGCGCCCTAGACGACCGTTGTACCGCCATATGCTTACCGCGCGACAAGGCATGTTTCATACCTGACAGCCCCGTATCCACCCCTACGGTTGCCAAAGGAAGGCGTACGTGCATGGCGTTCTGTAAGATCGCCCCCTCCTCATACATAAGACACTTGAAAGGGCTTGCTAGAGCTCGTTCGGCTGATACGGTCGGCAAGGCTAGAATCGATCCAATAGCGTAGGCGAAGTAATAGCAGACACCGCAAGAATGCCAATCCCTTCTGATTCGGAAGCTTCCACGACTGACGACGAGGGTCTCTTCGATACTGTGACTGAGATTGGTCTCGATAAATGGCACAGATTGCCAGGCGAATTCGACCTCTTCAAAGGGGATGGGCGACCCGACACCAAATTCCTTGCAATCGGAGATGCCAAACTGCCAGTCTTTGACGAGCTTACATCATGGATGAAGCGGTCAAACAAGCCGCCTCCGGATGAAATCTTTCGGGATCGTTCGGGGTTCCATCCCGAAGATGCTGAGAAAAACTATATGGTCGCTGAGAAGAGGTTCAATATGGACATTCCAGTCCCTGGGGTTCAAGCAGATCTTGAAGATCGCGAGTTTTACGATCGTTGGGCAGAGACGTTGGATTTTCGGTGAGAGGACCGGTTTGCCAGATGTACGGTACATTTCTGACCTAGCCTTTGCCCAGCTGGAATCACGACTTTGCAGATCTACGTCTGCGCCGAACCAAAAGCCACGGTTGGAAGTGGAGACTCATACGGATCCGGCCTGATGGCTCAATTGTCGTCTGTCCCTTCATAAAGCCGGCCCAAAGACCATTCCGGGAGCGAGGACAAAAGTCGACTGATGTCTCACGGAATCGTGTACATCCGCATGCTCTTTTAGACACGATGAGGGCGCAAGCCCAATCGCGCTGGAAGGGTATGCCCATCACCGATGTGAGTGCTGCAGCCTGGGCGCCATGATGTCGCGCGCACAACAGGCTGATCACCGGGTCAATAGAAAGAAGAACAAGAGGACAGGGCCGCTTTAAACCACTTGCGTTACATAGAAGGGGTGAGTCTCTTCGGTTAGGTCACGTCACCTGGCCCTAACGCCTTTTTTTCCGAAACAGCTGAAGAATAATTACGGATTCTTGGGAGAGATGCTCTGTGGCATGGCGGCAGATACCGGCTCTGGCGTCAGAATCTTGGTGATAGGCTTTCTGGCCGTTTTCACCTTGCTATTTTGCTACGGCCCGCCCACATTGCTACCTTACCTGTCGGAATTCGTGACGGCGGTCCTCCCGTTGCAAGCGACCCTGAGAGGTATCCTGACGTCTGCCAATGACATGAATCGTGTGCCGGGTGATCCGTACACAGAAGGTAAGCCGAGTACAAGCTCGTCGATGGCATGTTCTGTTGCCTACTGAAAGATCTGGTTAGGCAACGTTCGACAATGGCTTCTCTACTGGCCTTTCTATCAATTTCTCAGGTGAAGTTTGTCGAAAGTCGTGGCGCACCTAACTCCTGCTCATCGCCATCTTCTATCGCTGTGACAGATTCGTTCAAGGCTGGGTCTATCTAGTGCGCCCAAAGTAAGTCGATCCTCGCCACCACACCACAGCTGTAACTCTTCGCTGATTGAGATTCCCTGCCGCCATCGATCAAAGCTGGTACAGGGTAATATGCGGTTGGAGAACCCTACTATGTTTGTGCTGCACCAGTCCATTCTTTGGCGACCGCTCGATTGTAAGTAGTCTTCCACCTGGAAAAGGCAGTGTGACTGATCGTTCACGGCGACAAAGCATCCTGCCGACGCCAAAGAAAGTGATTATCGTCTACGTGAGTTACTTCATTGAAGCAAGCGCTCAAGACTGCAACAAGCTGACCGGTCTGGCGATCCAGTAACACGAATCTGGAGGGACCGTGGCGAGAGAATGGCCGAAGAAGTGGCCGCGTTTCAGGCGCAGAAAGTGTTGGCGACAGTCAAAGGAGGCAAGAGTCCGCAATCGGGACGAAAACACAACGGGGGTACCCGATTCTCACCGTTCGAGCACGCACAAATGCTCTTGAACGAAGCGAGAATGCTTCACGGTTTGATCGAAGAAACGTGGCGGGGCGGAGAGATAGCGACGAGAAAGATGGCATCTGGCAAGTCGTATTCTACTTGATTGCAAGTCTGCTCTACTCGTACGCTAAGACTTCGATCACATCATTAGCTACAAGTGGGACAAGCCTGCGTGAAGCAATTCACAATCTCACTAAAGTCATGGACGTTGGCAAGGATCTTGCAAGGGCGGACCCCAAAAAGCAGGAGGAATTCGAACAGCGCTGTAAAGAGCTGGAACGTGCGATCGGAAAGACATATACCGGAACTCGATCTCAAGCCGGAGCAGAAGCATTTCGTACCCATCTCAAACATCTTTACCAGGCGTCTGATGAGAGTATCTCACAATACCTGCATGCCCTCTCTATTGAGCGCGGGGTCGTTAATTCGCGCAGGAACGGTGCCAACAAGGCGTGGTCCAACAAGGACCTTCGTGAACATCATAGTATGACTCAACGCAGGGAGGTCGTTGATCACAACGACGAGACAAAAGTTCTGGTCGAGGCCGAAAAGCCATTCTACGATCCGGAATATTCCTACGACCCTCAGAAATCGCTTTCTGGACTCACGCGCCAACTCAAGGACGATTTCCGTCGAGCTGTCAGCGGCGATATGACGAAACGCAACGAGTTCATAAACGATCCTGCCAAGAAGCAAAAGATCCACGAACAAATGCGAAACGCTGGTTATGGCGGGCAAGGCTTCGACAGTCGTCAGCCCTGGAACCCTGCCAAATTCGCTCCGAATGCGGCGTTCAGTGAGGACATGTCGAGCCTTATCGCGGAAGAGAGGCGTCATCCCGGAACGGGCCTTATTGTATGTGGACTTCATACTCACGTCCTGTCATTACAACGCTTACAACCTGCTCGTTTATAGCAACGTCCTGGAATTGGAGCTGCTCCCGACGCGATACATATGTTCAACAAACTTACTCCGGAGCAACGTATGAGGGGAATGAACTACTAAGATCTGTATGATCATGTAGAAGGCTTGACGTCCTTTATCTTGCTTTCGTTTGCGCCCGACGCTTCTGCATCCCTTGGTACTACCCGAAAGAAATCCTTGACTGAAGCTTTCTGGTTTGGATCGACTGACTTGGCTTTGGCACTGCTCTTGCTTTCACTAGCTTTCTTCCGCGGCGCGTTCTCGTCGATTCCCATTGCTACGATCAATTTTTCGAATTCATCCTGTCGAGCTCATCGATTTAGCCCAGCACCCATTCCAGTTGTAGTTCAGGCTGTCTTACCTTGTGTATGATGCCTCCGGTGGCTTCTTTGTGTCCTCTAGCGAAGTCATCCCCGACGCGTTCTCGAAAGCCCTCTACCGAATCGCCGTACTCTTTTAGAAGCGCAATCAGGTTGGCTATTGAGGTAAATCATTGGTCACCATCCCGGCTCAATACATTCAGCAGACCCGTGACTCACGTCGCTCTTCGTCCGGCAAGTGTCGTAGACCCGAAGATACTCTACAGGAGAACGACACCTTCGTCGGATCAGGGTTGAATCCTGTATTTGCGCACTGAGATCGACGGGATGAATACCAGCTCCAGATCGGTCTCGAGCAGATGGGAACGAAGTACGAACCATGGTCATGAGCATCGTCTTTGCATTGCGTAGTGTTCCGGCCCATCGGGTCGCAATGACAGGATGGACTGTATAGGTCCATATTAGCAAGTATATATCTCATAACCTGTGATCGCATCAGGCTCACTTTGAAACCCGCTGTCAACGCGTAGTAACGCAACTCGACCATCCGCAGAAAAACGAGGGGCTGCATTGTCCTCGTCAGCCGAGGTTTTTGGACATTCGACTTGATGTCCCACTTACGGACTCGCGCCCATTTTTCGATCTCGTCATTGACATCCAGGCGACAAAGCTTGAGCCATGCATTCAGAGCGACTTCTTTCGGTTCCGATGCTGCTAGCAAGATCTGTTTACACGATATCAATAAGGGACTAAAGCGATTTAGCGGTCCACTCACATCCCAAGCTTTCTTCACTGTGGATGCGATCAGAAGCTCAGTATACGATAGGGTTGAGACTGGCTAGCGTAGACTGACCGTTGTACTCCGCTGTCCGTCTTGGTGCGTTGACAGCACCTACGGCATCCGCAATCGTCTTGCCCCCATATCTACACGTCCAATTAGGAGCATTAACATGGGAGCTCATTCACACCTGATCACGCGTTTCTCTAATCACCTTCGGGAACACACCGCGATATGCGCCGGCCATGGCGCCTGCCCCCATTTTGTCCCCGTACCAAGATCTAGAATCACTTTCAATTTAGCTTATCTGGATCTATCTATTGTGCGGCGCGAAGAAGAGCTCACCGCCGATGTATCCCATGAGAGCAGCCCAGTCACAGGCTTCTTGAACGTTCGAGTGAAGAGGTAGACATGTCATATATGTCAAAAGGGATGTCGTGGCGATCGGCGAGGTATGGCACGCTGTGAGGACCACAGCATCGGGTGGAAACTGTTCAAACCGATCTGCCAGTTGAGATTTCCTCACTCGCTAACGGAGACCGAACCCAGACTGACCTCCTCCGATTGATGGTGATCGATCAGCAGAAGAGCCTTTCCTCCATCCGGCAAATTCCCGACAATCTTGCCTGGCCGGCTTCCTTGGTCCAGGACGACCACCCTCTCAATCCCATTCTCATCTACCATCCGTTCCATGGCGTTCACTTCGGCTTCCGAATGTACGTTGGTACCCTTTGATAGGACGTGGACATAGATGTGGTCGGCTGGTAAACCTAGAAGTTCGAGCGTCTTGTGCAGAACGTATCCCGCTGCAATCAACGATATCATTGTCCGTCAGCAACTTGGTAGATTCTGCTGCTTGGTGAGCGATAGCTTACCTGAGAGACCATCTGCATCCTTGTCCGGAACAAGCAAGACCTTCCGCTTGTTAGCAGCACTGCCCTCATACCGTCTCTTAGCTTCCTGTTCGTTTGTCCGCGCTCGATGTTGCTATCTTACATGTCCTTGATGAACTCCTGAGCCGCCTTGATGGCTGGTCTCGGTGCTGGCCAGTCTAGCCATTCGTCTCCGAACTCTTCTGCAGCGGTTTTGGGAACTGGGCCGGGGACTGGCGAGACTTTGGTCCTCTTCCTAGCTGAAACATAGTACCGATCATCACTCGATAGTTCTGGTGGGTTGATCGGCAGGAAATGACTTACGTGTTGTTGACTTTTGAGTACTCTTAGCCTTGGAAGCGGTCCTTGGACTGACAGGTTTGATCTCCTCGACCTCTGGACTGCTTGAGAAAGATCGTTTTGGCATCCGGATAGTTGTCATTTCGAGAATGTAGTGAAAGGCCCGTTTGGCTGGAGTCTGGTAGCGAAGTCGATACGTTCTTGGCAGGACCCTTGCGACGAGGAGCATGTGATCTGCCTCTCGGTGCAGAAGTGATAGTGTCGGTAACGAGACGAACAGGTCTTGACAAGCTTGAATGGTTCAACTTCTGATAAGATGCATACAAGTTGGCAATTAGCAACACCAAGGAACATGAGGTCGGGCTTTGTTACCAAGGGCGATCGAGATCTTAAAGAGGCGTGACGTCATCATCAGAATCATCAGGCCCTCCCCTTGATGCAGAATCAAATCATCATCGTTGTTACTATGGTGTGAAAGACGAATTACAAGGTCGATTTCGGTTGGAGAGAACAAAAGGTACACGGAGTGTACAGCACGTCTATAGAGTCTATTAGCACATTGACGTATGCGCGATTGGTATGGAGGAGACCGCGTAGCAAGTAGGATAGAACGAAAAGTCAAAGTGTAGGGGCGGGGATGATGGCTCCGGCCGAAGGAGTGGTGGTGCTGGCGAGAAACGATTTCAGGAAGGTGGCAATTAGAAGGTGGCCCAAGTGAGGGATGTCGAGAAGCGTTGCTGTTCGTCGCGACCGCTGTCGTTTGACTCGTCATCGTGTTCTGTAGCAAGGGGTTTCGCTTTGAATCGGAAGTCTATCAATGAATGGATTCGATCAGCATCAATCGTCAAGGCAAAGTAGATCGGCGATTGGCAACAAGACGTACCTCCATCAACAACCAGCTTGGTCCTGCCACGCTTCATTTCCTCTTCGTCATCGTCGAGCTCCCTATCCGGATCAAAGGTCTCCCGATCGTAACCCCAAGCCGAAGGCACCCATTCCCGATCCGGAGTCAGGACCCCCGCGCTGCTGTTGGTATTCGTCGACGTCCCATTCTGACCGGCGCCTTGCAATTTCTGATGGATATGGTCGAGCGGTCCCATACCAAGAGGCGGCATGTTCTGGATCGTAAGCTGATTGCGCGACCTCGATCGCGAGCTGTCTCGAGAGGATGATTCGTTGGGTGATCGACCTGGTCCTACGAGACTACCGAGGGTCAAGAGGCTGGATTGGGAGTAGACCTGAGGGGTATACGGGCTCGAAGGGGAGGTGACTGGTTTGTGTGCCAGCGGATAGCTGGCCAAGATGCCCGAGACGGTCGTGTTCGGTTCTTCGCCAGGAAGATGAGCCATCCCGGGAGGTGGCATGGCAGGGAAGTAGCTATTGCGATTCGTTCCCTCGGCGGGCGAACACGAGTTGGGGTTCATCGCCTCCACTGTGGGAGAAAAGACCTTTCTGGCCGAGCTGAGGGAAGCCTGCCTGCTCAACGCCGTCCCGGATCTACTCTGAGCGCGAGATCCGGTCGTCGTGCGGACCCTGGGTTTGCTGTGTCGGAATGAAGCCCTAGGCGAGACGTTGGCGCTGTTGATCACGTAGCCCTCGGAAGACGGTTTGGGTGGACTGCGAGACAGGGGTGTCGCCGGCGCGGAGAACATCCGTCGAGGCGGAGCCCGGTTCATGGCCGAAGAGACTTTTCGCTGCTGTTTCCTAGCTTGATACTCTTCAAACGTCTCCTTGCCATCGTCGTCCGAATCATCCGAGTCTTCCTCGTCCGTGCTGGGAAGCTCAGCGCTGGCCTCCTTGTTGGTCAAGACGAGAGGGCGAGTTTTGACGCCCTTGGCAGCAGCTCTTCGAGCGAGAAGCTTCTCCGGATGTGCAACCTTCTCAAAGCAGGTCGCGCAGACCCGACTTCGTGCGACACCACCTGTAAACCTGCTAGCTAAGGCGACAAGGTTGATGGTTGATGACTGATTCGACCGGCTGTCCTCGTCGTCGTATTCAACAGGAGGATAGTAAAGAGGTAGAGCGTATGCTGAGTGGACGTCGCAGAAGATACCGCCGCAGTATCGACAGTGATGTTTGCGGACGCGCAGGTTGAATTCGGTTTGACAAGAGATATAGTCGCAGATGGTAGAGAGGTGATCGGGCTGTGTTGAAATCGATGTCGAATCAGCTCACAAGTTAAGAAGGTTTAGCCTGCACGATGCGAACTCACCTTCCACAAGTCGCGGTGCACAGCACGTCCCATGGCGTTCCTGGGCATCCCATCAGCGTCCATCTCGCTAGGAGCAATGCTGCTGGTAACGGAGGGACGTCGGCTCCCAGCAGGGGTAGAAGGTGTCGACGACTCCCCCTTGCCAATCATTCCCGACAACCTCCTGCCCATATCCGAGACCATCCTTGCCTTCTGACCGAGGTTTCCAGGGAATCCTTTGATAAACGCTCCGAAATCGGAACCATTGCTATCTTTGCGTGGGTTCTCTTCGTCGGCCGAGCTAGAGATGATGGTCGGGATAGAGACATTGCTGTCGTTGTTATCTTTTTCGGTGCCAGTCACAGTGCCATCTTGATTTCGATTTCGAAACTCGGCGGTCGTAGGCGTCTTGAGGCTGCCGTCAGTATCAGTGCTCGTCATCGTCGACTCGCGACTCCCAGCCGTCTCAGTACTCGTTCTCAACCTTCCCATTGTCTCGCTGGCTAGCTGTCGTGGGGACCCTCCCGACCCGCTGCTGCGACGTACGATCACCGCCGCCTTAATCTCCCCAGTCTCGCTATCATCCCCGTCGTCATATGAACGGGTCTGCAGGTCAACCGTCATGGGTGCAGCTCCGATCCCGCTCGCGGCGAACATGGCAGCCAACGCCCGTTCCTTTTCCAACTTGACCTCGGGAGGCGTCGGGGTCTTGAGGTCATCCTCGTCTTCCTCGACGATCAAGCCGGGTTGACGACCCTGAGGTACGGTGACCAAGGTGGAGTACGAGGTCCGCCTTCGCTCGCCCGATGATCCCGACCCACCGCTGTCACAGCTACCGGAAGCGCTCCCTGACCGAGCCGGGACAACGAGATGAGCAGGGGTACGCTTGACGGCAAAGGAGAGGGCGGATCGTTGGCTGGTGGACGAGGTAGAACCGGAAGGAGGAGACAAGCTGGAGCCGACATTTCGTTGAGCTTGAGCTTGTTGAGAAGAGGAGGCAACCGTGTTGGAAGAGGCAGTATACCAAGAGGCGGGTGATGTTGCCTGAGCGATTTGGCTCTCGGCTTGTGCTCGCTTGGCAGCTGGTGATGTGAAAGAAGATTGGAACGATTAGACAACGTAACCGGAGCTTGAAGCCTTGCTATAACTCACCTTCAATCCTCTCCCTCTCCTCTCTGATGGCTTTCCTCCGTCTAAGATCCTCCTTGCTACCGGGTTGAGGCTGTACAAGAGGCTTCCCGTTCGGGCCAAGCGGTCCGTTGAATGGCAGACCTCGATTTGAAGCGACGGGGACTCCGCCAATAGCATTCTCGTTGACTGATGGGTTTGTCGGTGCGAGCTGAGTCTGGGTTTGTAGCTCCGCTCCGAGGTAGACATTCTGGTTGGCTGCGTTTGGGGGTGGGGGTGCAGTTCTTGTAGCAAGAGGAGGTTGTCCAGCAGCGTAGTTGCCATTGTTGGTGGGTGCGGCAGGGTATTCATGTTGCTGTTGTTGATGTTGACCAGTCAAGGTGACATCGTGCGGGTTCTTGCCGATAGAGATCTGTCTACGGCGTTGCATGAGCGCTGCCTGACGATCAGCGAGCATGTCCTGGACATTCATATTGGTCGACGACGGGTTGACGTGGCAAGGCAATCGCAATCTCGATCGATTGGGATCCGTGATCGATCGATGGTGATGGTCGTCGGGTCCTTTCAGGGTCCAGGGTCGAGAAGGCGATGAAGGGCGTGTGCTGGAGGGGATTGGAGATGTGATTCCGAGGTGTAAAGGAAGGTGAAGCGAGGCGGATGTCACGCAAAGGAGGTGGATGTTGATGGGTAAGATGGAGGCTTGAAGGGGGTCGTTGGCTATTTCTATGTGTTTTGAATCAAGAGGAATTGGGGTCGACGGCAACAGCGAACCATCAGCTATCAGTCGACCGACCAAACAAGGGTGCTACGCTTATTATATATCGATTGAATATGATATACCGCAACTCACCCGATCAGCCCGGCGGCACTCTCTCCCGTTTCTTTCTTTCTTTCCAGGATCCAAGCGATCCGAAGTCGTGTCGTGTGTGTCGTGCAAGACAACGTCACGACAGCCCGAGCTTCGGTCAGAAGGCGACAACTGCTAGGAGGTGGGTCCTTTGGGATACGGGATTGATGGATAGCGTGTTGTAGAGTAGCGATCGAAGAGTTAAAGGATGTTTCAAAAGCTTGTCCTATGTCGTTTGAAACTTCTTCGCGTCGACGAGTCGAATAGGCGAGTTGTGGACGTGGTGGTGAAGGGGGTCCTTTCCTGTGACGTATCCGATGGGATCCCTTTATATCTTTTCGTCACCCACGGAGAAATCCACCCACAATCCTATCAAAGGGGCGTGTTTCGAGCGAGGCCGGCGGAGAAGACGGGTTTCTTGGTGATCGAATGGGGGTCCCGCACAGCCAAGTGTTTTGCACGGTATGGGTCACGAGCGCCGATCCACCAACAACCTAATGTGTAGGTCCGTGCGTCGTCGCTCGCCGGGATATTTCTCGTAGAACCTCGAAGCTCGAGGGCAAGACACCGCAGATCGTGCGACCCTCCTTGTCGTCGAGTGCGTAAACGTCCCGATTTCAGAGGATCAGCGTGGGTTGTTGATACGACCGGTCGATGCGATAGCCGGTGTGCACGGGCCTCTTGATCGACGTTCGAGGGTAAGACGACGGGAGAGAGCGATCGTGGCTTTGTTTCTGGAATCTCTGGCCTTCTAAACCGATCGCGTGGTGCGATATCTCGATCAAGAACCTCTGGATCCCGAGCTTCCAATCAGTCAAGCTTTCTCTTCCGAACCGGCGGGCCACCTGAGACTAACCCGAGCTCGGATCCACCCACGAGGAGCAACCCTTCTATTTCTGATGAAACGCACACCGGAACAACAGCTTCGTCCTCGTGCTGATGCCTTCCTTTGAAACCGGAACAGTTCCGTCTGATCCGGTAGGGTCGGTAGTCGGGAAAAGGATGAGCCCGGTGGATCGCGGCGAGGGGTGGGACAGCTTCTTCGTTGTTCGAAACTTTATCAATCTGATCAAAATCGTGACGAGCGTTCTGATGGCTGATGGATTGATGATGATGAAGATGATCGACGGATGGCGTTACAGCTGCGAGCGATGACGAACGTCCTCGTGGCGAGTATGTCCAGGTAATTTCTAGGTGGTCAAGCTTGCTGAGGAGACTCCTTTCTCCCTCGAACAGCTACTATTGCTATGGTGACGACCCTTCTCAAACCCGTCTACCAGGTGACAGAAGTGCAATCCAAGTCGTACGAGTGATCGTGTTTTGAAAGAGACTGTGCGTGCCAGGTCGATCGTCGTTCCTCGGAATGTGGATGAGCCCCTACAATCTATATCTCCGGCAAGGTGGTTCGCAGTTCCAGGTCGATCGGTCCCAGACGATGCGGGCTGCGCACTACTGCCTACTAACGCTGAAACTAGTGAATTCAAGGGGGATGTCGATCTTCCGGGGAACCCGAGGTGCGTCACTTCGAGAACTCGGCCGAGTCGTAGCTAGCTAGAATGGCAATGTCCAGCCGTACAGTATTGGTGGTACACAAACGAAACGTCGACCTCGATCCTCTGTTTGCCTCTTACGATCTAGCCTTCGATCGTCTACCTCAATGTTTGACACCTCCACCATATTCTCCGCACCACGCTTGCTCATCTGAACGTCGGGACGAATCACCTCGTCTTGAAATCGGAAACACCAAGAATTCGCTTGGACCCGGATCTGGTTATTATTCATCCGTTGATCATAACAGCCGGAGGTGCGAGGCCGGGGGGAAGGCGGGGGGAACGGGGCAAAGATACTCACTCCCCGATCGCGCCGCTCATCTTGAGCTTCGCATGGCCGCCTGTAGAAAGCCACCTTCGAGCACGCGGTCCATGCGTTGTGGTCGTGGCGAAGAGGTGAGTTTCGCAGTTCAGGCCCAAGGTTTTGGGACCGAACAAGATCCACTGGAATGCCTCGCGAAATGGCGGTATGTTTGCATGCCGATCCAGATCCGAGCGTTCCGTACTTGTTCCAGGATTTCAGGTCTCGACGTCGACTTCTCCTCCACATATGCAGATGGCAGATGTACATCTGGAAGACTTGTATGTGAGCACGTCCACTCACGGCTCGCCAATTTCCACTCTCGGCAGCTCGGTCAAGACGTTCATTTCGCCTGGAAGACCTCGCGATCACAGCCACCCTCCTGTCTCGGACGTGCTCGTACGACCACTTTGGCTCTCGTCTTAGCGAGATTGAACTGCTCCCGTCGACATGGAGATCGCCGCGCTCGGGAACTATTCGTCGAATGGAGCGGGATATATCTGGCAAGCGAGAGCGTGACTTTCACATTCTGGACGACAGACAGCAGACGAGAGAGACCATGTACCGTGACCGAGATCGCGATCGAAGTAAATCGCATTTGATCTAAGGTTCGAGTCTGTGTACAGTGTGTGGAGATGGTACGCGAAGCACGAGAGAGGGAGGACGATGGAATTACTTGGCCTTGCCCGGTAGACCGTTGACCTTGATCCATTGTTGTTGCAAGGCCATGTACGAGGTCGCAGCTCTGTGGACGACCATGCAAGAACGGAGAGCAGAGGGAAGGATGGACAATGCAGGAAGCGTTAGTCAAATATACTGGAGATGAAGCACGTCGATGGACGAAATGTTCGACTTACCCAAGAGCTCCGATGACCCCGTCGTTGAGAGTGGTGATTCCGAGATTGTTGGCGGGGAGCCAAAAGTCCATCGAGTCTTGGACGACTTGTGAGACGAGGGTCGCCCGTTCGCTATACAATACAGACACAGGCAACAGGCACCATCCGTAAACGTTCAGTACTCGCAGAGGGATCGTAGGATGTCAAGCCCAGAGACCGGACGACTCACGTGAGCAACCTCTTCCCCTCCTCCCTCCGCTGTCCCTCGTCCCCACCCTCCGGCCCGCCCTTCTCGCTGCTGGACGAGATCGAACGGCTGAGAGCCAACCTCCTCCCCTCGGCCCGTAGACGAACGAGAGATGCGACGGAGGAGACAAGAGAGGAGATGATCCCGTACATCCAGAACCGTTGAGAGATCTTGTTGATCCGAGAGTGTTTGCTTTGCAGTGAGAGGTTGTAACCAGGAGAATCAGCTCCACTTGATCGAGCCCGACTGAATCGAATTACTCACTCGGCGTTCAGTCGTAAGAACTTGACGCTCTGCAGCCAGACGATCATGTCGGTAGACAAGTACCCGGCGTAACATAGCTGACGGACGACCTGGGCAAAGGAAGCCAGAGGAGATGCCAGAGGGGTCAATGACCGGGAGCGGCTGAGAGAAGGGATCAACCGTTGGTCAGTCAAAATCTAGGCGACAAATCGATGTGCCGGTCGAGCTTACACCGGCGTATTGGCGGTATTGAGAGCTGACTGGAGGTGTTCCATGGGCTTGACGAGTCGGAGCACTATAGTGACAGAAACGGTTCTGTCAACTCCCTTTGATCAACTCTGGGAGATTCACTTCGGTCGCACTCTTTCTCCCGCTAGCAAGACCCGACTTGAGGCCGTCCCACCGCATAGCAGCCTCCTTGGCTGCAGGACCGCCTGAACGGAGGATGTACCATGCGATGAGACGAGAGGCGTATTGAATCAGACGGTAGACCTGTAAACGGGATTCGTGGAGATCATATCAGTTGCTACAGGATTGATATCGTCGGCCGAACCGGATACTGAGGATCTGAACATACCTTGTCCCTGCCGACGGTGGTGCTGAGGACCTTGAGGGATTGAGAGACCTTGGGGTGCAAGACCAGGTGGGCGAGGAGAGCTTGAGACATCGTGCGAAATGGAAACTAGACTTCGTGTAGCTTGTATCTCTGGTAATTCCGACTGAAGCTATCTCTGCGTTTTTCTGTCCGAGGTCTGATGTACCGATAACCACATATCAGCTATCTGTAGATCGACTCTCCAACCGGTTATCCGTGGACACCGGATGAGGAGGAGGAGGAGAGGGCAGCCGGATGTTATTTGCTTCCGCTGCATCGGGAACTCGTCCGGCGTTTCGTAACAAAAAGAGGGACCGTGACTTTTGGGAAGTCGAGCAACGTCGATCGTCCGTATTCGGCAGCTCCGAGATGAAGTTGGAGAAGGTTCCCTTCAACACTATTGTCCTCGGTCTGTGTGCTGACGTTGCGCAATGATCAGCGGGAAGCATGGGATGAGGCACCAGTCATATATAGCTCTCCAGTCGTCCGACTGCTTGGTTCGCAACACCTTCACCGCTTGAGAAGCGTCGACAAGGTATTCTCGACTCATTCAGACATCTCACTGGTAATATCATTGACATATCAGTATGAGCGAAGAAGAAAGGAAACCGGACGTGCAATGTGAGTTCCGTCCGACGATCAGCCCCACGCCATCGCTCGCGCTTACCTTTTCTCGACCACAAAGCCACCCCTCCCAAGAAGCGTAAACAACCTGCCGGCAATACCGACTCTCCTTCCCCTTCGAAACATAGAAAGACCCACGGGACCGGTCAACTGCCTCCACCAGGTTTCACCGGTACCGTGCTCCCTGCGAACCATCCCACGGTTATCTACGAGATCCTGGAAAGGGCCATCGAGGAAGCTACCCCGGAACATAGGAAGATCGTCGCTGAGAGGTATGGGATCGAGGCGAAGACGTTACATTATGCTTGGAGGACTATTAAGTGGGTCGGATCTCGTCTCGATATGGGGTTTGGGCGGGCTGACAAGCTGACAGCTGTTTGGAGGGGTGGTTTGATAGGAAGAACGCTCTGAACGCGTTTAAAGGGGGGCTTTAGTTGGTAATTTTGTGAAGAGACGTTCACGAACCGTGGAGCTCGACTCGGCAAAGGATACTTGGGCGATGGCGGATGAAATCTGTACCTATACGATACGACTCGAACGACATAAAACGTTGTCGAACTTGATCACGAAGCGGAGTCCGATACCTGTGCACAATCTGACTATACAACAGTCCCCTCATTTGAGTCGATCGACACCTTTGATTGTGTGTATATCGGTCGCCTTCGGCTGCAATCCCCGTTATAAGTGGAATTTCCCACTCCCCACGAAATTACATCTGGATCTTTTCATCCGCCCTGGATGATGCTCGACGTAGAACTATGGACATGACAGCCTGTTTGGCTACGCCTCGCTCATCGCTCACGGCCATCATGGTAAGGACAGTTGTGGTTCGATGGCACGGGCGCCGCGGGCGAAAAGGCGGAGGGAAACGGGAGCAAAAGTGATCGCGCGGAGATACGAACGGGTTGCCGGAGGAGGAGAGCGGGCAGGGCATATCATATCGTCAGCAACCACTGACTGTCGACAAGATACCAGTTACCAGATCGTCTTCACGGCCACCTCTCTTCCTAGACCGAGAAGAGCGGCCAACCCTTCTCTCACACAATCCTGATCGTTCAGTAGGAACCGGCGACACAAAGTACATATACAGGATGGCGATTCATATACAGTTTCAGTTGCGCTCGAACCTCAACTTGGGCAACTCGACAGAACAGCGAGCAACAGGACAGCCACCACCACATTCATCGCCTTTACGATCACAAGAACGAATACGATTGACCTGACATCATGTCGCACATCTCTGCAACCACGAAAGACCCTGCTCACTTTGAATCCGACCTGGAACTCAAATCCAACACCCTTCAGCCTCGTCCCGATGTACCCCTCCCACAACATCCACTCAAGAAAAAGGCCATACAGACCTTGCTCGCAGCTGGAACTCTGACGATGATCGTCATCTGGGCCAACGTGCTGTGGCTGTTCGGGTCGCTCTACAACGCGCACAGCTATGTGCATCGACTAGAGGTGAGTGACATAGCTTTCTACCGTCCTTCTTCGCTTGACCTCGATGACTTACGATAAGGAAATCTTTCCTGCTCATATATTCCATTGAAAACTTACAGGTCTTGGTGGTCGACTTTGACGGGGGTTTGATCGGATCCGCCTTGACAACCTCTATTCAGAGCATCGCCGCTCGGCCAGGTGTTCCTACATTTACCTTCTTGTCGGCCCGAGAGACGAGTTTGGAACAAGTCCGAGACAAAGTATGGCATGGGGACGTATGGGCTGCGGTCTGGGCGAACGCTGGTCAGACAGAAGTAAGTCTGTCGTAGCGAGCTCTTCTCTCAATCCCGTTCCGCTCATCGTCTCCTATCTCATTGTATTATTTTTTTGGCTCATCAACCATACGTCATCGAATCAGGCCTTCAACAGCTACCTGACTACCAACGCCTCATCCACATCTGGGGCGACGCCTTCATACGATCCTTCGGCGGCATACACCTATACCGGTCTCCAGACCCGTTACTTTACAGTCTGGTCATCCTATGTGCTGCCCGTTCTCCTGGAGGCGACCGGTACGGCAGGTGGGATCGTCAACACTGCGTTACAATCCGTCTACCGCGACCGAAGCGGTTTCGATGGTGCGAGGAGGAGCGTACTGGCCAATCCTACCGGGGCGACTTTCGAGAATGTTTCGCCGATGCCGTTTACGGTTAGGGTATTGGTAAGTCATCCGATCTGGAACTTTAGTGGAAGTGGAATCTGACTGATTGGTGTGGACTTGCGCTTCTCTTGTCTTCTTCGTTCGCTCGGTTAGTTGAATACCGTCGGTGTCGTCATCATCATCTTGTTCCAGTTCTTCGTGAGTCTACATATGCGAATCTCTCATGGATGTCCGTGTGCTCACCTTGTATCTACTTTCAGTTCCTCATGGGTCAGAACGGGATCTTTACCGGGATGGGACTGTACCGAAACACTTCGACAAAGACGCTCTTGACGCTCAAATACCCTATCAAGATCGTCTGGACCTTGTTAACAAGCCTGAGCGTGGCGGGTCTCTGTCAGGTGTTCGACGAGGGGTATAGGTTAGGCGGGAAGAATTTCATCGCGTTATGGGCTGTAGTTTGGTGGGTCGCATCGAAGGTCGAGATATGCGCAAGGGGAACGATCGACTGACTTGCGGATGATTGAACTATGTGCAGGGTGTTCGCGTTGATTAGTTATTCGACGGTCGCCTTCCTCTTGGCGGTCATCCCGCTGAGCTTTCTGACGAACTTTATCTTGACTTTGATCATGACGTCGGGTGAGCACTAAACTATTCGATGATGGCAATGTCGCATGGAGATCGAGTCGCGCTTACGTTTTACGTCTTTGTGGCGGACAATTGTGTTTCTGTCAGTCGCTGCGACCGTATTCCCCATCGATGTCCAGAACGTATTTTATCGGATCTCCTACATTTATCCTTCACATGGTGCGTTTAAATCTTCCGTACTCGCTCCTAGAGTTCCCGCGTCGCAGTACAGCTCACATGTCGACGTCTTTCGTAGCCTACTGGCAAGTCGCCATGACGATCTACGGCCGAGGTTCATACAACCGTCTTTACATCTACTTGCCGGTATTGGCTACGTGGCTTATCGTCGGGGAGATAGTGTACTGTCTGGGCGCTGTCGTCTTAGCTAGGAAGTCGAGAAAGCCGGTGTCAGAGGAGGGTCATTGATAAACGGGTAACTCTGTATCGTATAACAAACGACTGTGTACCTATCGCTACCGCTAGAAGTATAGTAATAGACCCGATACACGTTTGTCCAAACAAGTGTCGGCTTCTTTCGGCGCTGCCTTTCACTGCTCGCGAGTGTCAGCATGGTCATGGTTCGCATTCAAATGGCATATCGTCAATCCTCGACCGGACCGACTGTACAAATCATTCCGTTTCCACTTTCACTAATCGTCGTCCTCCCCCCTGTTACCCATCTGCGACTCGTCCTCCCTCTTCCTCCAGTCCATCCAACTACCCGCGTAGTTCCTCACGTTCCTATAACCCGCCTCCTGGGCCTCCTGACAGGCCGTAGCGCTCCTCTTTCCCGATCGACAGTAAAAGATCATCTTCTGCTCAGGTAGGGGTTTGTGGAACATGTGTTCCTTGACAAAGGAGCCGGCGTCGTAGTTGGAGGAGAGGTGTTTCTTAAGGGTCGACAGGGGGAGGGAAACGGAAGAGGGGATGGCTCCGAGGGCGACTTCGTCGGGTTCACGGACGTCTTTTGGAGGCGGAGGCGAAGGGGTGAAGTCAGTGTGGATTCTGGATTACCGGTTGTTGAACGACAATGATGCTTACCAACAATCAGGACGTCCTGTCGATTCGAGGAGAGGTACATAAGCTTTCTGATCCCTCACATTTGTACAAAGCACCTTAAATCACTCACATCGCTGGGCTGCTCGGTAATAGGCTTGAGCTCCTCGTACGAGACGATAGGAGGCCCCCAAGGTTTATCGGTCGACTTGAACCTGATCCCAGAAGCTACCGAAGACTTGGAAACGGCAGGAGAGATCCGGCTGACAGTCGGAGTCCTGGTCGAGGCGAGAAGAGAGAGGTGTCGAGCGGCTTGAGGGGCGACTCGGATGGTCCTCGAGGGGACCGGTCGGAGGAGGGCTTTCGAGATCGCGTTTCGTGCAGAGTTGACAGACATGATGTAATGATTGATCAGGTTGATAAAAGTTTCCTACAGGTTGCTCTGATCCGACAAGGTGTAAAGATGAGCAGTCAGACATCAGTAGAGTCAGGTCGACCCGTGACCCCCCTCCCCTCCACCGGTGCTTCGTCACGCTTCGGAATCTCGAGCATTCCTTGCTTACGTCAGCAAGCGAGTGACTACCGAATCCATTCGATAGATTGTCAACAGCTCGTGCCCACTCCCGGAACCCGTGATTCCCGGTACCCTGAGAACTCCCTGAGATATATGCGAAAAAGATGCCAATGGATATACAACTCGATGTGTCGTGACCCTCATTGTTATTACAGTCTGATCATCTTCATTTGCCCGATCTGTGGCTAATGCTTCTATCATTCTTTCTTGCTCTCCCATACCTTGATCGTCCCATCTATGCAAGAACAAAACGTTCCAAAACATTTCGGATCAGCTGCTGATCTTAATGCAATTTCTGTGGTAGACACAGTCACTCACCCGCGCTCGCCGTCAACATCTCGTCCGCTCTCGTCGGATGATGTTCGATCCAGGTGATCACCTTTTCATGTACCTTTCTCGGTTCCTGATCCGGTGTTACCGTTTTTGCCTAACAAAATCGCGATCACAATCAAGATCAGCTATGACGATCTAGCGAGAAAAGACCTCGAGAAGACCGCCCAACTCACGCTGACGATATCCCAAACCCACAAGCCGCCCTTCTCATCGCCTGCCAAGACGCTCCGTTCGCCGTACCCGAAAGCGACTTTGGAGCGGTAAGACGTGTTCTCAAATGTCGCCCTTGAGGGTGTCGGGTTGTCCGGCCCGCCGAATGTGTTCAGCATCTGGATTTTGAGATTTGGATATGGCGTGATATCAGCATTGCTAGTGAGGGAACATCAAGAGATGATAACGATTCGGAGATGACGTGGCTCACCTGCCCGTTTGACCGGTCCATGAGCCGGACTTTTGAGTCGAGGGAAGCGACGAGTATCGTCTCTCTCGGTGTTGTTGGGGAGAGGACTATGCTTGTCACCGGTGCTGTTTCGTGTTCATCGTGGTTCGAATAATGGCCGGTCATCGTGATTACGTTCGGGATTTCAGACGATATCGTCAGTATAATATGACGGTTTCTCGACCGAGATCAATAAGAAGCTAAGGAGAGACAGGGAAGGAAGCCGGACTCACCCGCGATGACATCCTCCACCATTTTGCCCATCCTGACATCATACGTCCTCACCGTCCCATCCACGCCCCCAACCACGACCTGCCCCAAACCTCCCCCTCCTTCCGCTGAGGACAGAGGCGGGACCTCTATACTCGTCACGCTATCTCTCCCCTCTTGTAACGTCTGTATAGGAGCCCGGTTCTGTGATCTCACGTCCCAGATCATCACCTTCGAATCGAACGACCCGCTGAGGATCACGCTGGATCCGGAATTTCTGACTCCGGGTTGGACGGACCCGGAGAATCGGACGGTGTTGATTCGACCGTAGTGGCCAGAGAATTTACGGAGGATGTGGCCGGTGGGGACGTCCCAGAGGTAGAGGTCTTTTTCTTGGCCGCATGAGGTGAAGGTGGCGTTATCTGGTGCGCTACGGGCGTAGGTAGTTATGGGTGTGGTGGTATAGGAAGAAGCAGCTCAGCGTCAACCTCTATACCTGCGTCTAAATCTTGCCGTTACCCGTGACGATCGCTTCGTTGCGAAAGCACTGATAGCTCGGACTCACATATCAAGCCCCAGTACCTCCATCCTACTCCCCTCATAGCCTTTCACCAGCGCGCCCGTCACGGGGTTCCATAACCTGATCGTCTTGTCCGATCCTCCAGAGAGACAGTATTTGTAGGTGTGGTTGTAGCGGACTGTATTTACTGGACCTGTATGGCCATGGAGTCTGCGATACGACGCGACCAGTACAATGGGGGAGTAGAGAAGAAAGAGCAAGCAGAGCGTCGGTGTCCAGGCAAGTCAGCCGTGACGATAAGCTAGAGGACCAGATGGGCGAGAGGGACGAACGTATGGCGGAGTTGATCCGGGTAAGTGATCTTGTCGGCAGCAGACATGATCGACCTGTCCGTCCGTGTTTAACCGCCGACGATCCCAGACTACTCGTGCCGTGTATGAAGTGAGGTCAGAGCAAGTGATACTTGTGATATACCTTATACCTTGATAGCCTTGGATAGAGACTGCTAGGAATCAACGAAAGTGAACGACCCAGGTCGACCCCCGAGGTGGAGGTCACGGTGAATCGTCACTTCTTCCACTTGTTTGCGCGTCGCCCCCCCTCTGCCCCCTCGGCCATGACCTACCTACTACTCCTGGGTGTCCCTTTCAACGATCAATCACTCTATCATCTCTTTCACCTCTCTATTCTTCACCAAGGAGCTAGACCTCGAAGCATCAGTATTTGGTCCTACTCCAGGACTCTGTCCACCATGCACTGGCAACGCCCGTCCTTCCTGGCGCTCCTCGTCGGGTTGCTCAGTCTCGCCGCCTCCTTCGTCATCGCCGCCGACCCCAAAGTGAGCGTGACACGGTTCAAGAATGTCCCCAGCAAGATCGAGTATTTCGAGGATACGACGGTGAGTCCCTGGTTGGCCTTCTCAGGTTAATACCTTGAGAAAGTGATCACGTGCGAGATGCAGGGAGCAGGAGCTGACCTCAAATAAACCTCCATGATTTTGAACCCCTTGACACGGCACAGACCGTAATGCTCCTAGACCCAGCAACACACACCCTCCACATTTCCTCTGACGAAGGCTCGACCTTCCATCCAGCCCCCAATATCCCCCCTGGGTCAGTCCACAAGCTCGTCATCCACCCATTTGGGCACAACATGGCATTCGCGCTGGGAAAGGGGGAGGAACATTGGGTGTCTTATGATAGAGGGGAGAGTTGGTTGAAGTGGTCACTGGGAGTTGAGGGGAGGGCGGCGAGCTTGGGAGGAGATACGTTGGGGTTCCATGCGGAGAAGAGCGGTGAGTCTACAATTCTGCTGTCGAGGCTGGTGGAGACAATGATCGCGCAAGAATACGGTGGTGGTGAACGGATCCGCTGATATCTATGTAACCCTTTCTTTTCTACCCGCATCTCTATCGTGCCCGACTTTAGACTGGATCCTCTTCCAAGCCCGAGCATGTGAAGATACCGGCTCGGGACCCTGGGGGACCGGTCAGACCTGCTGGGACGAGACCTATTACACGACCACCGCCTTCCGGACCCCACCTACCTTGCTCCTCTCACAAACATCTTCCTGTCTCTTCGCCCGGTCCACCCGCGAGTTTTCACTCGACAACAAGAACGTCCCGCAAGAGAGGGTCTTTTGTATAGCTTTTGACGGGTCTCAAAAGGGGAAACAAGGAGGAGGATATCATTCGGTCAAAGAGAGCAGATTGTTCAAATCAGACGACTGGTTCGAAGAGGAGGTCAAGCTCGTAGACCTAGGGATCGGGAGACGAGCTCAAGGCGTGGTCGGTCTGGGAGTGGCGAGTCGGTACATGGTCGTCGCGCTCAAAGTGCTCGAGGCGGGAGCAACTGGCAAGGTAGCGGGAAGAGCAGGGGCTCCGGGTGGGGATCCCATGCACCTGTATACGAGCACGGATGGGGAGAAGTGGAACTTGGCACGGTTCCCGCACTCGGCCATGCCAAATCTGCGTGAAAAGTGAGTTGGCTCTTTCGATTTCTACACTCTGAAGTGTGTCGCTGGATGATTATTGACGGTCGAATCACAAATCGCATCGTCTACCTCGTTTCCCTCCGTCAGCGCCTACACGATCGTCCAATCCACTACCCACTCGCTCGCCATCGACGTCCTCACCGACCCCCTGAACAATATCGGTAGCCTCTTCCTCTCCGACGCTGAGGGGATCTATTTCGTCGAAGCGCTCTCAAATACCAACAGGAACGATATGGGTTTCGTCGATTTCGAGGCGCTGGTCGGGTTGGAGGGAATCGGATTGGCCAATGTGGTTAGGAACGCACAGGAGGTCTTGTTGGGCAGGGAGGAGAAGAAAATTAGGAGTCTGATGACCTATGATGATGGTGAGTACTGTGCAACAACATGGTTGCGGCTTGGGGAACGAGTTGGCTGACTGCTGAGTTACGCCTTTAGGGAGCTCGTGGAACGCGATCAAACCGCCTGCGACTCGAGCCGACGGTTCTGAATGGGATTGCGATACCTCCGACTTATCCGCTTGTTCCTTGCACCTCTGGTCCGTTTCCCAACCGCACAACTATGGCAAGATCTTTTCCTCGTCCGCCCCCGGTTTCGTCATGGCCGTTGGCAACGTCGGCGATAGCTTGGGAACGTACGAAGAAGGGGACACGTTCATCTCGTCCGACGCTGGGTTGACCTGGAGGGTAGCTCAGGAGAACGCGCACAAGTATGAGTTTGGAGATCAGGGAGCGATCTTGGTCATGATCGATGACGAGGACAAGACGGACCATGTGCATTATTCGTACGATTTCGGCAAGACTTGGTACGTCCGCGGGGTCGACTTGATCTTAAGGTCCTGGTCTACTTTTGCTGACGATACTTTGTCGGTCTCCTCAGGGTCCAGCTCGACCTCGGTGTCAATCTGCGTGCTATCGTCCTGACCACCATCCCGGATTCTACCTCGCAAAAGTTCCTCTTGTTCGGGATGCTTTCAAGAGAAGACGCCGACGCGGACGGACGATACGCGACCGTCTTTCTCGACTTTTTGCCATTGCAGAACAGGAAGTGCACCGAAAAAGACATGGAGCGGTGGTATGCTCGGCCGCAAGAGGATAAGCAGTGCCTCTTGGGACACAAGGTGAGTTGCTTGATATCATACTAGGAAAGTGACCAAAGACCAATCTCACTTTATATCAATCCGGATAGCAATGGTACAAACGAAGAAAGCCCGACGCACATTGCTATGTCGGAAACAAGTTCAACGAGGAAAAGGGTCACGAAGAGGATTGCACTTGCGACGATTCCGATTTCCAATGCGACTTCAACTACATCCTTTCGGACGGCGAATGCGTAATGAAGGGGCTCGAACCGATCCCTGCTGGAGAGTGTACGAAGCCGGGGCAGCAATACAAGGGATCGAGCGGCTACCGAAAGATTCCTGGAGATACATGCACTGGTGGGCTGAAAAAGGACGACCCTATCAAGAAGGACTGTTCGCTTGCTCAGCCCGACAATGGTGAACCTTCGCATCAGACGCACGCATTCACCTCGCCCATCAGACAGCACCACTATTTCCCGGAATCAACGACAATGCTCATCCAGCTCGAGGATAATACCGTCTGGCAGTCCAGTAATGAGGGCTTCAACTGGAAGGAACTTCTGCCGGACAGCAAGATCCTGTCCATCTCCATGCACGCGTTCGCAAACGATCGAGCGTATCTCATCACCGATTCGAGGAAGGTCCACTATACGACCGATTCCGGGCAGAGCTGGAACTATATCAATGCTCCCGCGGATCCCAACCCGTTCGGTATCGCCATGCTTGACTTCCACCCTACACGCGGAGATTGGATGATCTATACTGGATCTAGCGACTGCAAGGATACACTGAGTACCAAGTGTCGGGCCATCGCGTACTACACCACCAACAATGGTAGGCGATGGGACAAGATTGACGAATACGTCAGGCAATGTTCGTGGGCCAGGGACGAGCGTCTCAAGGTCGACGAAAAGGAGATTATCTGCGAATCCTACCGGGATAAGAAGGGGTCGCAACGTTCGGCCGACTACAACCCGATGCAGCTCGTCGCTGGCAAGAACTTTTACGGTCAAAAGACTGTCCTTTTCGATTCCGTCGTCGGGTTCGCGACGTTTTCAGAATTCATGATCGTCGCCGAGGTGGGTCGTCACACGAACATTCACCGCCAGGATCTCACCGCTGACAGGACGGTCATTCCAGTTCGTCGAGTCTCAGGGCACGCTGAATCTCCAAGTTTCCCTAGACGGGTTCCACTTCACTCCTGGCCAATTCCCGCCGAATATGAAGATTGACAACAGGGTAAGCTCGAATTTCGGAGACGATTTTAACGTTTGCATAAGCTCATTTCGCTTTGACCCAATCTCACCTTGATACAGGCCTACACGTGAGATACAAAGCAAAAGCGGAAACCTCTTTTTGCCCCGGCTAACCCAATTGACTTCGCAGTATTCTGGAGAGTTCGACTGACGCGGTGTTCCTACATGTCACAATGAGCGATCGAGAGGGCAAGGAATGGGGTAGCATCTTCAAGTCCAACTCGAACGGCACATATTACAATGTCGCCCTGGAGTATGTCAATCGTGACCGTCGAGGATATACCGATTTTGAAAAGATGATCGGTCTCGATGGCATCGCTGTGGTCAACATTGTCGCCAATCCGGACGATGCTGCTATTTCCGGCAAAAAAGAATTGCAAACCCGCATCACCCACAATGACGGTTCGACGTGGAAACCTTTGACTCCTCCGGCTAGAGACTCGCTAAACCAACCCTACGACTGTCAAGACACCGTAAGTCGCCGGGTCGACCCATCTGAGAGCGAGAACGCCGATGCTGACTTCGCTACCACAGTATTGCGGTCTTCATATCCACGGCTACACCGAGCGACGTGATGCCAAGGCCACCTACAGTAGTCCCTCTGTGGCCGGCTTCATGATTGCTGTCGGCAATGTTGGTGAATCGTTGTTGCCATACGATGACAGTGACGTTTTCCTTACGCGAGATGGAGGCAAGTCGTGGGAAGAGGTTCACAAGGACGCTCACTTGTGGGAATACGGTGACTCGGGCTCTATTATAGTGCTGGTCAACGACGAGGAAGCCACAGATCACGTTGTGTACAGCACGGACGAAGGTTTAACATGGCGCGAGTATTCCTTCAACGACAACCTGAGGGTGGAGAGCATCTTGACGGTGCCCACCGAGACGAGCCGCAAGTTTGTCTTGCTGGCGAAGCGACCCAACGACAATGAAGCCAAGAGCATAGTCGTCCACCTCGACTTCAGTCGCATAACGCAGCGCAAATGTCAGTAACTCAAACCTGATCTATTTACGTGGTTTACTTACTGACGGGGCTGTTCGGTAGGTGTCCTGAGTATCGAGGACCCGCTTCACGACGATATAGAGGTGTGGAGCCCGGCGGAGAGTCGAGACGAGCAGTGTTTGTTCGGCAGACAGGTGAGCCGGAGCACAAATGACGCGAGCAGACTCATTTGCTCACATCGCTACCACCGTTCCGTAGGTTCAATACTATCGACGGATTCGTGACCGTCAATGCTACGTCGGCGAGACTTTGAGGCAAACTCGCGAGGTCGTACGAAATTGCACCTGCACGCCGAACGATTTCGAGTGCGAGTTCAACTATCGACGAAACGATAGGGGTGACTGTGTCCTTATCGAGGGCGCTCAGCCTCGTACGACGGGAGAAATGGAGGAGCAGTGTACAGGATGGGAGCCATACTGGTACGAACGGACCGCCTACCGAAAGATTCCGTACAGCTCGTGCGAGGGCGAGGGAGACGTCCGGCTGGACCGAGGCAAGCGTCACAATTGTCCCGGTCTCATTGGAGGCGGCGGAGGACGAGGGTTCTGGTTCTGGTTGTTCCTCTTGATCATCCCATTTGCAATCGCGGCTATCGCCGGATGGTTCTTCCTTCAGACCGGTGGTCGACAGTCTGGGTGAGTTTCGAGAGTGTGAACGCGCTGTAGTGGATTTCGGATCGATTGCTAACAACCATGTGGATCGATGCAGAACTATCCGCTTGGGCGAACATCGTGCCTTTGGAGGTAGTTCCGGCGGTCTGTCTACGCTGGCTTCGATACCGTTCTTCCTGATCGGCGTCGCCTCCACCGGATGGGCTTGGGCGACCGAAAAGTTCCCTGCGCTTGACAACCTGTTCAGCGGCGGCCGTCCTTACCGGCACGTACCAATAGACGATGACGGTCAGTCTGCCCGCAATATACTGCGATAATGTCTGCGCATCTAACCTTTCTGTTCTCGTCGACTCTGCAGCCGAAATCCTGAACGCTTACGACGACGATGACGACTAGTTAGATGCGAACGAACTCTCACACCCTTTTTGTATATAGTTGCATAGGTAGGAACGCATGACAAATTGACAAGATGTACAACAGCGATAACAAGCATTAGATGCGTAAGATCTCCCAGCACGTCTATTCTACTCCAAGCACGTTACAATACTACGTGAACCCGTATATTCCTTTTATGACCCTGTCGAGCCGTTCGTATCGCCTTCGTGTTGATATTTCTTGTTTGTATCTTTATTATTTCTTGGCCGGTCCCCTGAATGCCGGGCTTCGAACAGCAGCATCGAGGTGTTTCTTGAAAGTCTGGTCGTAATACTAAGACGAACCCCAAAAAAAGATTCGATTTTGAATCAGCTTCCAGTCCTTTTCTACCAAGCCAACCGCGAAAAGGGTCTCACCTTGGCCAACTTTCTCGGATCATCCCCAGTAGCCTCGGCCACGCTATCCCAGTCCATCTTGGTCGTCGGCACGTGTTTCAACATTTCGACCAAGATGGCGCCCCTGTTCTCCGGGGTCGCTTCGAACTTTCCTCCTGCTCCGGCACCTCCGTTGGGCTTTTCCGACTTGACCGGGCTCTTCCGAGGAGAAGAGACCTTGCTGACCTTCGCAACCTTGGACGGCGAGCTGGACCCACCAGCAGCGGCACCTCCGGCCTTCCTCTTGCCCGGGGACTTGGTCACTTTGGGTTTCACGTCCTCTTCTTCGGCCTCGGAAGCGGGGGCGGGGACGTACTCGCCGCCGTCTTCCTCGGAAGCGGGGGAAGAGGGAGTAGGGGATTGAGCACGGGGAGGAGGGGTTCGAGGTTGTTGAGTTTCGGCGGCGGGTTTGGCTTGAGCGGCATCGTCGTCGTTGCCGGCGTCGGCATCGTTGTCGCTGGTAGTGTCAGCCCCGTTATCATTACCCTCGGTCTGGGCTTCCGGAACAGGGGTGGTAGTTTCCGCTCCTACATCCTTACTCTTCTCCCTCTCTACCTCGATGGTTTCTCCATTACCATTCTCGTCCCCGTCCTCCTCTCCTTCGCCCTGACCCTGACCTTGATCGTCGACCTGCATATCGACCTGAGGCTGAGGCTTCTCTTTGATCTCGGGTTCTTGGGAGTTGAGATCGTCAGAGTAGTTGGTCGACTTGGAAGTAGCGGTACGTTTAGGTCGAGGCATTTTTTTGGGGAAAAAGCTTCTTTGTGGGTGGTTGAGAGAGGTAGTCGGGTAGAGGCAGTTGATGTGGTTGAGGTTGAAGCTGAGGTCGAAGTGCGTCACAGGAGGTGAGGTTGCGAGCGATTCGAAGGTAGTTTGAAGTCGATGCAAAGTAGTAGTGTTCAAGGATGCTTCTTGGCTCCTCTCGAAACGGATACAGGCCGACTGTTTATATGCTTCTCAAGACCCCTTCCTCCTTCTCCCAGATCGACGATCTTCTTTGTTCGTCTTCATCCTCTATTCTTCGCTTTCTCACGCCCGACTGCGTTCAAATGGCTCCACAACATGACTTGTACGCCTTGTCCTCCTAAGATGACTGAGTATTTTCGATGATTCTCAGAGAAGCTTGAATTCTGGGGTGTTAATGAGTCGGTTGAACGGATCGGCAAGAGACAAGGATCGTCGCGAACAAGAAGAAACACTTGGGTCCATCCTTTTGTGTTTTGGATGAGAAGCTGTGACATCTTCATAGGTCAAACACCGACAAGCTCGCTCCCGAAATTTAATGGGATGATATGTAAGCTGGTGTAGCGGGTGTAATCAGATCGATATACGTCACGCAGGATTTCATGGGACGAAGGTTGCTGTTTCAAGTTGAATCGACTTTGAAACTTCGAGCTAAAGACCTTTCTCTTTGTGTGTCACGTGATTCTGGAAGAGACACGTCATCCTTCCGGTCCGGTGGATCTCCTTGCCGTGTCCCGGCCCGGGGATGGTGAGGACTGAAACTCGCCGACCAATTCACCGAAAGCAAGAGATCGAGCGAATATGAGAGAGAGATCTAGACAGACCAGCAACTTGGAGTCGACCTTGGACATCTCTTGCGATAATCAAAGCTCTAGCACTGACGATCAAAAAATAAAGATGGTCCTCCTCGCAGCAAACGGTTTCCTGAACAACCCCTTCACCACCAAGTCGGACGTCGAAGCGGGCCTGGTCTCCCGTGAGCTCTCTCTGTGCCTCCGCACCTGTTCACTCGGTTGCTGACGAGTATCCTCTCTTGTAGTCCTCGATCCTCTTGCTCCTCACACTTCCCCTGGAGGAGCTTTGATCACATTAGGCTCGTCGGGTGAGTCGGATCACTCTACCTGCCTTGTTACAACGATCCCGCGAACCTGACCAGGATGCTAACCGACACGGCAACAGGGACGCATTACGACCTCCGAGCATGTCAACTCGAAGCCTTCTCCCGTCCCCTCTGGGGTCTCGTCTCACTCATCGCCGGAGGCGGGAAATACTCGAGGACTTCCACTTGGTCTCGAGGTTTGGCCTCCGGTACAGACCCCAAAAGCCCAGAGTACTGGGGAGAGAGCAAGGGGAAGGATCAGAGGATGGTGGAGATGAGCGCGATTGGTTATGCTTTGAGTTTGGGCGGCAAGGAGTTTCTCGAGGTGAGTTTCGAACTCCTGAGCGATGGTACGGCTAGCTTTGGTCATTCTGAAAGCTGAAGGGATGGTCCTGTGGGGTTTTGATGTAGCCCTTGAACGAGGGGGAGAGGGAGAATGTTGCTGCTTGGTTGGGAGCTATCAATGATAAACAGATGCCCGACAGTAAGCCCCGCCGATCTCGTTGCTATCCTTTCTACAATCTCGTCATTCTAATAAAGACCCTCGATTTCATTCCTTCTTCAGCCAACTGGCTCTGGTTCCGAGTATTCGCCAACCTAGCCCTCCGCCAGATATCCCCGGAAAAGCATTACAATCCCTCCCGCCTTCAAGCCGATCTGGATCACCTGGATACGTTCCAGCTTAGGGGTGAGGAGAGCGGGTGGAGCAGGGACGGACCGGAGGGTGTCAGGCAGTTGGATTATTATTCGGGAAGTTTCGCTATACAGTTTGCGCAGATGGTTTATTCTAGGGTGAGCATTCCAGCTTGGCTGTCTTTTCAGGCTTCTAGACTATCGTGCCAAGCACCGTCGTTGATATCCTTTCGAATCGGGAAAATTTCAGATCGCCAACGACACAGACGCCGAACGATGTGCCAACTACCGCCGTCGAGCTCTCCGCTACGTCCTGGACTTTATCTACTACTTCGACCCTTCGGGTCGCTGCATCCCCTTTGGCAGGTCGATGATCTACCGGTTCGCCGTCATCTCCACCTTGTCCGTCTTGCCGTTCGCATTTCCCTGCGACGGTAGTGGTTCGGACAAAGGCGACTTGCCTGCAAATTTCCCATTGAAGTGGGGGCATGTCAAGGGGATGGTACTCAGGCATTTGAGGTGGTGGAGCAAGCAAGAGGATATTTTCAAGAGCGATGGGACGTTGAACATCGGGTATTGTTATGAGAACATGACGATGACCGAGAATTACAATGGGTTCGGTGAGTCCAGTCTGGGGACGATGGATTGGGGCCTATACTGAAAACGTGGTGCTGTAATGCGGCCCTATAGGCTCGCCTTACTGGTGCACCAAGGCATTCGCCTGTCTCTCTGTCCCAGAGACCCATCCCTTCTGGACCTCCGATGAACTCGACTGGCCTGAAGACCTCTTCCCATCCGTCCAACCCCTCGAAGACCCTTTACACATCATGGTCCGTGTCCCTCCCTCCTCGCCTAAACTCGCTACGCACACCTACCTACTCTCTTCCGGCCAAGCCTGTCATTACGCCTTGAAAGCCGCCGAGAGCAAGTACGGCAGGTTCTCCTACTCGTCCGCGTTTGGGTATTCCTGCCCGACGGGAGCGTTCGGATTGGAGCAGCAAGCGGCGGATTCAATGTTGGCGCTGTGTGACGATCCCGAGGACGAAGGGTTTGGACAGGGAGAAAGATGGCGAGTCAGGAGGGTCGCTGGAGGTGCCGAGCTTGTCAAGCACGGCGAGGGGCAAGGACAAGTTCACCTGCACTCGACCTGGCGTCCTTGGCCTGATGTCGAGGTCGAGACATGGTTGTTCCCACCTACCGATGAAGCTCCTTGTTGGTACCTACGAGTTCATCGGATCAAGACCGCACGTCGACTTCGATCGTCGGAAGGGAGCTGGCCGATCTATGGACAAGGGCCGGATGGGCGCGCCCTTGTTCAAGTGTTCAGTGGGGAGAGGAGCGAGGGCGGGCTGGAAGAGGCTGGGGTAGTCCGAGCAGAGACGTCGGCCGGGATCAGTGGGGCGGCCGAGCTGCCCTTGACCGGTGACTCGAAGCCTGAAAGCAGCCGGTACGGTCAGATCATACAGGCAGACGCCAACTCGAACCTAGTCTTCTCTAGAAGCGTGTTGCCATCGCTGCGAGGCTCGCTCGAGGCAGGCTCCGAGACGTGGTTCGCAACGGGCATCTTTGGGTTACCAGTCAAGGTCGGCGAGGACAAGGTACACGATGCGTGGAAGGCGGAATGGGAGAAGCGTCCGATCGTTCCTGACTTTATTGCGAAGCGTGTATGAGCGAGATCACACCTTGTATGCATTTCTCTCATCATGAACGTCTCGCCTTCGTAAAAATCGATTACAAGAACTCAAGAGCTCGTCATTATTCGTAAAAGGTTCATTATTGAGCGTCGATCCTTTCATGATCGTCCGTCTCGTCCTTGAAGAGGTTGCGATGTCAAAGCGCTCGTCTGCATAATCGTCTGGACCGTCTTTTGCATATCGGCCCATTCTGTGTCTCGGGGGACGGCCGCCTCGCCCACATCGTAGACGTAGAGGTGGCCATCGCTCGAGCCGAGCGCGACCTTTTTGCCGTCTTTGCGATCCCAGGCTAGCTTGTTGATGGCCTTGCCGGGACCCACAGCGACCGTAGATGTCGGTGCCTGCGCTCAGAATCAGCGAATCAGTCGCGAAGCTTTCCAAATGTGAGGACAGGCTTTACTCACCTCGACGTCGTTGTTGAGGTTCCACAGGTCAAACTTGCCCGTCCCGTCAACCGTACCAAACACGGCAGGATGTTTCGGATGCCATTTGGCGTCAAACACATAGTCGCTAGACTCTTCGAACGAATAGAGCGGTGCGATGGTCGACGGTCCGCTATTCATCATTGTCACACCCCCTGAAGCCTTGTTGCCCGCCTTGGCTCGCCACAGCTTGACCGTCCAGTCGACGCTCGTCGTCAGGAACAGGTCAGAAAAGTCCACAGCCCCATGCAATGGGTGAAAGTCGAGGCTGGTAACAGGGCCGGTGTGACCGCGGTAACTGTCCCGGTGGTTGAGACCAGCCTTGGCTCCGGCTCGGTCGTAGCGATTCGCTTGGTAGACCCCGCCCTCCTCAGTTCCGACAAAGAATGTGCTCGTCTCGTTGTCCGGAAAGTCCATGCAGGTAACCGCAATCTCATTGGTCTTATGATGACCCTGATGGATCAGTTCGAGGGATTCCTAGGCGGTCCGGGAGAGGGCAGCGTCAACGTCATTAACTGTTGATCACCACGAACCTCGCCACTCACCTGCGGCTGAGCCATGACTTCGGGCAGCCAACTGCAGACGGTCCCGTCGGTACCGCTCGTCATGATATGATGAGCGTTTTGCGTCCCGACCACCTTCATCGAGTAGACAGGATATGTGTGCCCACCGGCAGCCAACGGGGTCTTGGCAACTGGTAACTGTTTGGCTCGAGTATCCCACAGCAGAATTTGTCCTGCATACGTGCCTCCACAGATGAGGTTAGGGTGGAAGGGAGAGAAGGTCAAGGACAGAACGTCCGACTGTCACCGAGGGAAGATGAGATCAGCAGCCCTCTCACGCTTGTCATGTTGGATCAGACTCACCTGCGAATGAAAGAGGAACTCAGGTCTATCCGCCAGATGAAGATTCCATACAGCTACCAGCCCATCCGGATCGTTCACAGCTTTCGGGTTCTTGTTATAAGCCGCTGCGCTCAGCTCGGGAAACTGTGTATCATAGTCGGGTCAGTCAGAGCCCCATGTCTGGACAATCTGTTGACTCGCCTTTGATGACCAGTCCACAGCGGTGATCGAACGGTTGCTCGTCCATCGTTCATGATAGAAATCACAAACCAGCC
The DNA here is from genome assembly GCF_021052385.1 of Filobasidium floriforme. Lineage (NCBI taxonomy): Eukaryota > Fungi > Basidiomycota > Tremellomycetes > Filobasidiales > Filobasidiaceae > Filobasidium > Filobasidium floriforme. The sequence goes on from NW_025763646.1 coordinate 266,509, forward strand.
GGATCCGCTGAGCGTCCTCGGCATCACTGTGATCATATAGGCGACGGTCAACCTCAATGTAAACTGGAAAAAGAATCTGCGGACGGGATCAGCTCACTCGATCTCCCCAAAGCCGATCGTATAGTCCTTTGTATAGTCATAAGCATCGTTCAAAGCCCTCTGCATGACCTTGCCCGAGTCTTCCAGAAACCTTGCAAACTCGGGCGCGGACAGCAAGTTGGCCTTTTCCGCCTCGGACAGCTCTACAGTTCGACGAGAACACGCATCAGTGATGGATCCATTGATACGTCATTTGCCTGAACACTCGAGCTTACCGACGACCTTTTGTTCATCTAATCGTTTAGCTTCCTCCTCGGCCCGGATCTCTTTCTCTAGCTTCTCCCTCTCGAGCTCAAACTCGGCTTCCAGGCGTTTCCTCAACTCGTCCTCGGTCTCCCTGCCGCTCTGCCTGTCTCGTCTATCTGGGTCGGCTTCCGTATCAGAGGGGTAGTCGTCGAGCGGTTGTGTTTGGATACCTCGAGAGTAGGTGATGTAGGTCGGCTACGGTAGAGTGAGAAAGGGAGGTCTGTTGATTGAGCTGATAGTTCGAGCGGAATGTGTCAGGGTGAGGTCAGGAGCTTACCTTGGTATTGACTTCGTACAGCTCGGTTTGAGCGTCCACCATCTCGATGTCCTGAGCTGGGGTGTACCTCCCATCTTGTTCGCTATGGAGCGCGCAACAAAGGTGATCGTTAAGCCCTGCCTACCTCAATCTCGTCTCAAAACCACTTGGGAACCCACCTAAACTCGCTCTGGCTGGACCGAGTCGCCTGCTCACCAGACTCTCCCGTCCCTACGCTCACCGAATTTCTCAAGCTGGGTAGCACCGACGGTCTAGAAACACCCTGAGGAATCCTGGACGTTGAAGCTGTACCGCTGAGAGAAGATGGTGGTCGTGATCCGCCCACAGGCTTGTCGCCTAGCAGAGATGTGACCAGGTCATCGACCTCTTGTTTCCGACCACCAAGCGGTGTCTGACGGACCAGCACGTTGATCCAAGTCAATAACTACTCCGTAAGTTCCAATCGCTGAGAGACTTACGGGTCCTCTCGATGGCGTCTTTTGCGGCTGATTGGCAGCGGCCATCCTCTCGTCCCTCGCCCGCTTCATCTCTGCCAACTTGGCCTTTTTCTCCTCGAGCACCTTTCTTCGTTCTTCCGCCGCTGACATGGTGAACGGTAATGTGTCTATATCGTCGTGGGACAATAGCTAGGGTCGATCGAGTGACCTGACAGCGAGTTTACCGATGCAATCGCCCCCGGAGATGGTCTGAACCTCTTGTCGAGTAGATCGATTGATCAACACGACATCCTTGCATATGACCATCAACACAGCGGGGCGAGGGGCCCGTTTAGACGTTACGCGCGGTCCGTTTGATGCCCGTTTAGAAATGACTTTTTTCCAGCCCTCTCCGCAAATTTCAGCAATTTTCATGTCGCGAACTAAACCCCGTTTGGGGTCCGTTTAGGGCTTATCAAAAGTCAAGCTTACGTCAGCCTTGTTTGGGGCCTAACCGGGCATGTATTCGACCTGTTCTACATTCATGTAAGACCAACTATGTTCATACGTTCATACCTCTCACTTTACCACTTGTACCAAATCCTAGTAATCGACCTACAAAGGTACTCTAAACCCACCTCAAACTGACAACAATGAGCGGCTTTAGACACAACGCTCCAAGGTGGGATCAACAGTACCCGTTGTCACTTGGGTTGGACGAGATATTGAAACGAGTGGTACGCTAGATGGTCGTCAAACGGGCCTCTCTGAACCCCCACTGATTACCAGCATCAGCCAAAGCGAAAATTTGGCAAGTGCTACTGTACCAAATGTGGACCGGGCGGCGTCGCTATCTTAGGACGGACTTATTACGCCCATTCAGTGGCCGAATGGACCCTGATTGACAACCGGGAATTTGCCAGGCAGAGAGATCTGGATCGACTCGCCGCAGCGACTCACCCCCCTCCAGCTCCCCCTGAGCCAGAAGAGCCAGAAATGCGGCCTATTACACCCCAATCAGAGGGTGTTGATACACCGTTTGAAGCACCAGCAGAAATGTCCCTGGGTGATCATCTTCGGGCCTTCAATGACTTCCCCGAGAACATCAATCCTGATGTGGAACGGTCCTCAAATGACCATCGAACGAACCAAACCGGCCCAGCACTGCACACAGCTCCTGGTCTACACGACATGATCGACATCTGGCCGAACGATATTCCTCAGTGCTTGCAAGACAGCCCCCTTAGTCAGCCTTTATCAGGTCTGATTAGCGACCAACAAACGGCCGATTTGCCTTTTGTCGAAAGGTTCATCTACACGGTATCGCTTACGCTGGAGGCTGTCGGCGTACCTAGGGATAAAGCAGAATACGCCCTCAAAGCCATGATTTGTGTGGCCAATATGACACTGTTAAAGGCCCGAAGAGACTTCACCGACGAGCAGATCATCGACGACTCGCCCGCACAAACTCTCAAAACAGTCCGCAAGCGAATGGGCATCGATCTGTCTACAATCGCCCATCCTGTTTGCCCAAACAAGGACTGTCAAGCAGTGCTGTATGAAATTACCACGATGTCGACTGCCGCTGGGGCTTTGCAGGGGGTAGAGAAGTGCCCGAAGTGCGGCCTAGACTGGGCCCAACCGGGCTCAACTAGAGGACCATCTACCCCTGCAGTATTTCCGACACTTCCCCTCACCAGCGAGATTGAGAGACTGCTAGCATACCCAGGGGTAGAAGAACTGGCCTTTAACTGGCGTGAAAGGCACGAGGTCGACACCCAACTGGCTAAACATGATTACCCCGACCTGAAAATCTACCGGGACCAGACGGATGGCTCATATTTACATTCACTGCTCGATCCTGACGGGAACAGGGTGGATCAGGGCCCGTTTGAAGGGGTAAAAGAGATATTTGTGAATCTGTCTCTCGACTGGCTCAACATCAACTCGTCATCGCATGGACCTGGATATTCTGTCGGCCCAATCCTACTCCAAATGGGCAATCTTCCGCAGTCAATGAGGGGGCTTCAGGCCATGGTTATGTGTTGCGGTTTGACTCCAGGTAAGCTTTGTTGATCGCTAGCGATTCGTGTACATTGGGTTTAAACGTACTCTTAACAGGCCCGAAAGAACCCAGTAAAATGACCCTTTGGCAATTCATGCTTCCGATCATCATGCAACTTCGTCGGACTTGGGAAAAGCCAGTTTTGATCAGGACGCCAAAGCACCCAGACGGGGTCTTATGTCGCATTTATCTGGCCACAATCAGTTGTGATAGGCCAGCCTTCACGTCGCTCGCTGGGTTTACCGGACAGATGTCGAAGGATCACATTTGTACGCGATGCACCCTTACTGAGGATGGTTTTGCGGCCAATCAAGGTGCGTTTGATCCTCGTTCCAGTTTCACATGTATCGCTGACGGCTGTTCCAGTTGGGGAGCCTAGAGATTCGGTCAAACAGGCTCGTGATTTTCTAGAGAGTGAAACCCGAGTCGCAGCGGCGGTCGAAGAGGCCCGTTTAGAGCACGAAGAACGCCAAAGAAATCTTCAAATCTTGTTTGACGCAGGTCGGGAAACACACAGGTCTCAACCGCGCGAGTTAGGGGCCCGAATACCCCCCGCTCATCGCCCCATGCCTTTCAGCAGGCTAGCTGCACAACGTGTAGCCAATCTACCTCAAAACAGGCCTTCACCGGGCCACTTGAGCGCCCTGTATCTGCTCCCCTACGTGGCGACTGCAGTTGCTGGCGTTTTCGATGCCATGCACAACATCCTCTTGGGCGTGAACAAGACTCTTTGGCGATCATGCGTTGTTCAGGGCGAATACAAGACCGACAAAGGCCCGGTTGAGTCTGGAAATCGATCGGCATCGGAAACTGAGACTGATGATGTGGAGTCAAATGGAGAGGGCTCTACACGTGGTTCGCAAGGCCTGTTTGGGCCCCGTCCCCCCCGCGTTGCTACCCTACGACTGGATGATCGAGTCGGTGATAAACCATTGACTCTGACAGCCCATCAGTTGTCTTTGATCAAAGATACAATCGGCACTGTGAGTGGAGCTTTAAAGGACCGTTTAATGTGCGTTTATGCTGAGTTTCAATACATCTGCACAGGTGATTACGCCTAGCAATCGATCTGTCTTCCCACGTCTGCCATCGACATTTTCGGACCTCAAAGGGGGGTCAATGTCGGCCGTTCAGTGGCGGTGCTTCATGGAGTTTTATGTCCCATTGATTCTCCCCGAAATTGCCCTCTTATCCCGCTCGAACGAGGCCCGAAACACCACCAATAGGGGAAAGTCAAATACTCGGATCACCCCAGAAGAGGTCGAGATGCTGCTTCTACTATCGGGCATCAATCTGGTCTTAATCAGGCCCGAAATCAGTGAGATACAGCTGCAAGAAGCGGAGAAGTTGATCAAGCGCTTGGTACCTCTGGCCCTTAAGATCCGACCGGGCCTTAGAGCCACCCGTAACCTACACCAGTTAATACACATTATAGACGACATCAGGGCGCATGGGCCTATCTACTCGCACTGGTGTATGTGTGGCGAGCGATGCGGCAAGTGCATCAAGAATGGCAACACCAACAAAAAGACCCTCGAAATTACTGCAATCAATGCCCGTTTAAAGGCCAGTACAGCCGGTCTCATACAATCAGTCCTGTCACGCTACACAGAACATCCAGAAGATCAAGAAGCGGTACTCAAACTGGCCTCGTTCCAGTCAGGTTTCCTAAAGAACGACCAGGCTCGTGGGTCATCTGCTTCAGAGCTCTATGCCGAGATGCAAGCCGACGCAGCCCAAGTAGAAGCTGGCGTTTATCGGTCCCTGAACGGCCGACTTCTTGGTCCACTGAAGGTTACTCCAGCACCGCTGTCCTATCTTGAACCCAACCTGCGTCCTATCGTACTCCAAACTCTCATGAACAGTGAACAAAATGACGGGAATGTTACTTACGCCTTCCGTGAACGAGGGGCTGAAGTACCTCAAGGGGAAGACTTGGACAACACCTATTTCATCCAACGAATGGTCAAGAAACATGCCCGATTGGACACCCATTACAAAGGCTTCAATACGTGGAATTTGAAGGCTGATCCTACAATTGCCAACTTGGAGTCGTTCAGGGATCGAATGGCCATTTATCAGCCCTCTCGCAACGTACTTTACTGTACCTATGACTCGCCATCCTTGATATTGCTGGATAACATCCTTACGGTGAAGGCTGCCACAAACGGGGGTCAATCGCGGGAGTTTGTACTGCTTCTAGGCCGTAGAAGCATTGCTTACAGGGGAGAGACCGAGCACGTCTACTCAGATCAGTCAGTATCAATCGACCAATCACTCTCACAGCTTCGTGTTAACCACCCTCTTATGTAGCCCCAATCTGGGTGTACAAATGTGGGAACCCAACCAGTTCGAAGAGGAGCCTTGTTGTTGGGAACTGAACACACACACTCTCACTGCCTTGAGACCCGTCACCTTGCGATCGATGCGGGCCAATCCAACCCTGAATGACCCCCGTTTAGTATGGGCTAGTATTCCTTGCACTAGGGTCTGACTTGATCCGACTTGATCGAGCCAGTGAAAAGACTTTCTCATCAAACAGGCCGTCTTGTTGTTCGTTTGGGTACCGTTTGAGGCCTTCTAGTTAATCATGATAAATCGATTCGGAATCGCTTACGAGCTTAGTATCTTATAGCAGATAAGTGATCGCTTCTCAGGTGAGCGCTCAAAACGTCTGAACGGACATCGAACGCTCATTAATCGGACCCCAAAGACTTCTATATATGCTACAAACAGATATTGATACATGTCGTAAAGAACTCGTAAAAAGACACAGCACCTTGTAAGTTAACATTATAAAACGGGCTCTAAACCCGCCTCTATTGCCTGCGTTGGCCCCCATATCGTCGTGAGAAAAGACGTCGTATACTTACTTGGTCGTGAAAAAAGGCCGTAACGTAAGTCGAACACAAGAAAAAACACGTCGTCGTATCGCCGCTGACTCGGCCCGTTTAGTGTCAGTTCAGACCCCACTGCTCGCACGAACCTCAAGTGCAGGTGACGCCGGTATCCTCCTTGTAGAATTGGATGGCGGCGGCCTTGAGCTCGAACGAGTTTAAAGTGGCCCCAACCGGGCTCTGATAGACCCCGATCGTGTCCCGAATGGCGACGTTCGCGCCCTCCTCGAGCCACTCGTCGAGACTCTTCATCGCGGCGTCGTTCGCAGACGGTATCGGATCGGGGTATATACGGGCCCAAAGTTCGGGCTTCTGGGTCTGGATCTTCGTCCGAACGTCCTGGCGAATCATCGACCGGTAAATCACCCACAGCCTCGGGTCGCTCTCGTTGGGGACGTTTGAGTCGTTGGCCGAAGGGGGCGCCAAGTCGTCCCGTTTGAGGTCCGTTATGGGCCAGAAGCGTCGGGGACCACACCAACGGTTGCGCCAGGTCGCTTGCTTCCCCTCTTGAGTCACTGCGAACTCCCGGTCGATCACACTGGCCGCTTTGATAGCCTGATGCAGGTAGTTGATGGTGTGTTTGATGGGGGTTGACGAGGCAGAGTATCGAACGAGAGGAAGAGGAAGAGATAATGTTATCGAGTAAGTACTCAAACACAATCGGTATCTTAACGGGGTCTGAACAGGCTGGAACATACCTCGTCGGACATCCAACTCGGCCAAACGACCTCCCAAGCCTTCTCGGCCTTCTCCTTACCGAGTACGATCCGCCGGTACGTTTGCCACGCGTCGACCCCGATATCCTCGGCCTCTTGATCCCCGTTTGCGGGCCGTTCCATGTCGGGAACCCCGGGGTACCTCGCGTCGAGCCCTGGCTCGTCGGCCTTGTAGAACGACGGTGCGAAGCACCTCTGCCTTAAGTACCTATAAACGGCCCTTTTTTGACAGTCATGGAGGATCGATTTCCCCCACATCTTCTCTCGGTCGGCGCAGGTCTATACGGAGATGAAGAAGGATCTTAGAAAACAGAAACGGGCATCAAACAGGGGTTAAACGGGACTGACTTTCAACGATTGACGGTCCGACCACGTCACCCTCGACTCTCCACCGGCCGCAGAGTCCTGGGGGGCTCGACCGGCCTTGGTCCGAATCGTCTCCGCGTACTTATAGATAGCGGTGACTATCGTATCCCGTCCAGGGACCGGTTGATCCCCGTTGAACTCCTCCCAATCGTTCTTGACGTTGGCCACGCAGGCGTCGATGAAGGGTGCCCATTCCCTGTTTTGATACACGTTAGTTGAGTCCGTTTGGAGTGCGTTTAGGGACTCACGGCTTCTTCACGTTCTTCCAGTCAGGGCGCCAAAACGTCACCTTCCCTTCCGGTCGAGTGATCTTGACGGTCTGTCGACCGTCGCCGCGAGGAACGGGGAAGACAGCGGGGTCTAAACCGTCGTTTTTCCACTCCGGGTGGGTGCCGGTTAACTTCGTCTTCATCCCGACGAGAAGCTTCACCGTGTGGTGAGCGTGTGCCTGCAAAACGAGGGTTAAACGGGGTCTAAACGTATGCATCACAAGCAAGAATAGGCTTACTTCCAGAACCTTGTTCCTCCCGGCCTTCTCCTTCTTCTTCGGCGACGACGACGACGAAGCACCAACGGGCCCCGATTGGGCGTTGGTCGGGGTCGAGGCGCGGGCGCTGCCGGTGATGTCCCGAACGAGTTTGGCGAACTCAGGGTTGCCGTAAAGAAGCTGGAGGACACCAGCAGCGTTCATCTCCCCAACGAGTGGCTTCGAGGCCTGTTCGACGGCCGATTCCGCCTTGTCCTCGCAGTCGTCGACTCGCTTGCGGAGCCTCTCGATCTCCTCGTAGCGCTCGTCGAGCTCACCAAACAGGGCCTGAACGCCCACCAAAGTCCCCTGAATCTCCCCCAACCCAGCCGCAACGACTCCGAGAACAGGAAGCGTCTGCTTCAACGTCGACACCAACTCCTTCGTCTGCAACTTCTCAACCTCCCTCCCTTCGGCCATCAAACCGACCGCATCAGACACCTTCTCGACCAACTTGTTGACGGACCTTAGGCTCTTGTCGAACCGGGTCTTGGCGGCGGCGAGGTCGGCAGGCTTCTCGTAGGGGGTGGAACGGGTGTTAAACTGTCAAGATGGGTGTGACCGTGGATCACGATCAGTAAGCAGTCAAACAGAACGATCTCATAGGCTCACGAGGTCCTTGATGGTAGTCTTAGGCTATAGACAGAAACAAACATCAAACGGGGATTGTTCAGGCTCGATAACACCTTCCGAGAAGCCCAAAACAACAACATCGAGAACTTACGGCGGCAGGCATCTTGAGAGGTCGTAAAAAAAGATAGTAACGTTAAGGGGGTCGTAAGGGGGTTCGTATGGGCTAGTAAGAGGTTCGTAAAGACTTTGTTTGATGTTTTATAGACAAATAACGATTTCGAGTAGTATGTAGTAAGTTGTAAGTCGATTCGAGCTTCTCGGTCGAGTATGAGGGGGGAGGGGCGACGCGTACGGGGGTGCGGATACAAATAATCGAGAACAATAAGACCGTGTTCGAAGCCCGTTTAGAGTGCGGTTGAGACCGGTCTACAAAGCGACATAAACTGGCATCAAACGGGGGTTAAAGTGACCGCGTGTACCCCCCCGTTTAGAGATTTGTCCCCTAACAAATGGCGCGTCTAAACTAGCCCGTTTAGAACTCCTCTCAACGGGGGTAAAACGGTCCACGCGTGAACTCCTGTGCAAGCTAGGTCTCGCCGGAAGCAAAAACGGTTCGACCGACTTCGGCGACAAAGACAACAACCGACATCCTCGAGTTTCACCTTGTCAAACATGCATGCATACTTGATATCTTGGTCGCCTGTATATCGTTCCGTCGTATTTATGCTGACTGAAATCACTTCCTTCCTGCCAGACCATGATCGGAACACTTTCGTCTGCCTCGCCTCCGAGGCATTTGACTCCCTCGCAGACCGCTTCGAGTCGGCGCGGGCTGCCGTCTCGAAGCCTGTCTGTTGTATCCAGTTGAGATTAAATGATCGTAGCGGGCTTGCATCGGATTCTCCGTAGCAACTGAAGCTAGCGGTGTATCAAGTCCTTGTTCGCCCACCCCGCCCGGTCACGGTTGTTCTCGTTCTCTGACCCCGCCTAGGCACCGGCGTGATCGTTCTGCGACCCCAGCTTGTCATCGTGGCCGTTCTGTCTCTCCACGTCTTGCGTCTTCCGCAGCTTTACCGGTTGATATCGGCATGATACCCTCCACGTCTGCAAGGTAGGCTTAGAGATCCATCCTCGTTAAGCTCGCTGCAAACGTTGAAGTTATTCACTAAAGGCTCATACGATATCAACATCGGGTGTAGGTGCCACAGAAGTCTCAAACCAGCGTCTCCCTTGGACTACGACTTCTACTGATATATGTTCAGTTGCCTGTGTACTGTCAACTAGATTATTCTAGGTATAATGGTTAAGAAGCATTGTATTCGGGTTGCGCCACCCCGTATCATTGCAGAACTCGCAATACTATTCCATGCATCCTCCACGACCATGTACATTCTGAGCTTCCTCCTTCCCATCCGCGGCAGAAGTGGAAGAAGAGATGGCACAAGGCCGAGGTTGGAAACCGGCGATCCAGGTCGCTCAGCTTCCTTAACTTTGATAGGGATCCTTACAGGATCTTCAAAGCAAGGGAGACTGCAGGTGATGGAGTAGTCAACTATGAAAGTGAGATAGCGAAGGTTTCATCCTGCTTGCGCGCCAAAGTGAAGTTGAAACTGATGGACGCATGGAGATTAACGAGCTCTGCCAGGTTCAGGCAAGCTATATGGCTTGCCCGCAGCTATTGCTAAAGAATGTCTGTACCTTTTTGTGGATCCCATTCGATCACATCAAGCCAATTCGACGTGAATAAACCCGCCTGACCGTAATTGGCGAGGGATTCCCAATGTGATAAACGGTTGTGCAACCCTTTGAGTCGTGTGCTTCGCTGTACCCGATGGAAAGATCACTTACACGCTGTCCCTGACCCGCCGCCGATCACTGATGATGGTTACAGCATTAGGGTCTGTTGTCGATACGCCCTGCAAGTGGGTACTCGCTGGATAACCTTGTTGTCGATACCCAATATAAAGGTGGATCTGCTCTTGAATCCACCTGTTGACGGTATCAACGACGTCGGCATGGCTCTCCGCTCACACGGTCGTTATCCCGGGAAGGTTCCCGTTGGGCTCTTTGTCCCCGTATTGCTGGTATTTCCTGGTCACCCGAAACCGGTTGCTGGTCGGCCGCTTGATTCACCGTCGATGGCGGAAGTTGATGAAATAGAACAAAGAGAAGATCAGCGACGCTCGTAGGTGGTGCCGATCTGCGTGTAGGACCAAGCCTCATCGATCGCTCGAATCGTCATGGTCTCGTTATCCAGATCGCACTAAATCAGGGTGTTCGAGTTGATTTGAGACTCGGGGGAAATCGGAAGACATAGATTATACCGCTGATGAAGTCACATGGAATTGACTGTTGTGACACGCAAGGCGAAAAAAAAAGATGTTCTCTTCAACCGGACTCGTACGCGGACGCAGATATGGCTGACCCTATAGATGACCGATGAGCGCCGGTACGCCTAGGCAGAACTACAAATCCGCCGAAAGCGCTGATGCCCTTGCTCCTAAAACTTGCTTTACTCCCGTCTGCTCCTGTCGGGGAGCAGTAGCGAAGACAGCGGTGGCCTGCCGAATGGTACTGCCAATACTAGGCCAGCCTACTTAGACCACATTCAAGCTGTCCAGATCCCGCCAATCAATGTAGTCTAGCGATCCGTTGGGATGTTGCTAGTGTGAAGGGAGTTGTGACCCGTTTCCTAAACGAGGCGAGTCGGGTGCAAAGGATTCTAAGCTGTTGCTCGCGATTGCCGTGTCCGATCCTGAAGCTGAGACATCGATTAGAGAATTAGAGGCATGATCGAAGTCACAACCGTTGACCTCTGTTTGACGTTGCTTCAGGTTCCACTACCACGGCATCGAATCGATTGCCCGTATCTTAAATTATGGGATAGACAGAGGCCACTACGGTACAAAGTTTGCGTCCCAAAGTACCCAACCACCGAACCGCGCTACATCCAGATATTGCAGCATTTGATGTTGGGGCGTGCTATAGTCGGTAGCGGGAGGTGATCAGCCATGTGGATTGATGAAATGTCTTTGCTGCTATACAAATCCCGGCTTACAGGGATAGTATTTAGGCGCGACCGCCGCGCACGGGTTGCCTGCCCCGTCGGGACCTTTGATGGCGGACTGGATATCCTCGCTGCCACCGACGACATCGTCGAAACCGCCATTCTTCCATCGGATACAATTCTTGTCCCTCGCTGGAAACCAATTGACACCCTTGCACTCTGGAGAGAAAGGCGGGGCGATCATAAGCATATGGTTCGTTCGTACATAGTACCGACTAGCCTCACTCGGCCCGTCCCTCCAGCACTGGTCCGTACACTCAAAGAAGGTGTTCTTGACGCCTGTTTCTGCAATATCCGCCCATACGTTGGTCCAGTCGTCCCCTTGGAAGTGAGCCGCGGCGTGCGAGAACATTGCGTAACCCTTGCCAGTGGGGTTTTGTCTGGCGTTAGGACAATTGTCATAAGGAGGACCTCTTTGTACGGCGGCGACCCGGGTCGAGGCGAGTACCAGTAGAGCGGAGAACAGTGCGGAGGCGTGCATGTCGGATTGCTTGGGTGACGAGTGCGATCGAGCCGTAGATATGATGGATCGAATCGACGACGATTATTGACAACGATCTGCTTTATATGCTGGCGACTTCGCTCATCGAGAAGTACGACTACAAAGGGCTGCCATAGAGGCTCCTTTGGGAGAATGCGGGTCGAGTGGATAAAGGAAGGTAAGCGCTCCTACCCTTGTATGTGAAATTGATACAGTCCTTTGACCCTATACATAGTCCTTCGAACCTATGAACAGGACTTTGAGCGACTCCGACCGTGTACGCATCCCGGTCCCTTTGAAACAACGTCCTCTTGCACGCGTTTCAAGTCTAGTTTCGCCATCTGGTCAGCATAATTAGGGGGGAAATGCCTTGCCCTGATGTTGCAAAAATATAGCTTGATCCGTTTGCTCGAAGCGTTTCGATCGGCTTTTCCCTCTGTGCTTCGTTTCGCATTCGTGTGATCTCACTCCGTACTGTCTGGCTTGCAAAAGGAGGAATCAACAGCGTCTCACCGAGATGGAGTCCCATACCGGATCATGTTTCGTCGAAAAGTGATACGACGACGACAGAAGTATTCAATGAAACGGTTTGGTCTTCCGGGATGAGGACATCGAGCGATGTCTACTCTTCCTTTTTCGGGTGCACTGCCTTCGAAACAAGGTCGAATAAGTTGCTGAAACCCAAAGCGGATATATTTCGCTCCCGCGACCTTCCTCGCTTTCCCACGCGTTCGAAATTCGGGGATAAACTTTTCCATGCACGCCCCCTTCTGCGCGCGTCGCCCTCTCCCTCTCGCTTACCCCACCCACCACCTCACCACCCCCACCTCTGCTGATATATTCATTCCCTTCGACGTCGACATTACCGTGCACGATCAGAGAAAGAAGTTCTTCAGCGTTTGCTTCAAGGTGAGTCTACACGTTACCTTCGCCGTATGCTCGAGCATGGAATTGATATGCGTTCCCGTCGCTTTCTCCAGGACTCCATATTTGGATAGAACAGACCTCTCTGAAGATGCAGATTTTCGTCAAGACGTGAGTCGGTTCGAGGGTGGCTACGCTTCGCTCAAACTCGGACTTGAAGCTGATCGTGTTCTGTCTTTTTTGTATCAATAGCCTCACGGGTAAGACCATCACCCTCGAGGTTGAGTCTTCGGACACCATCGACAATGTCAAGTCCAAGATCCAGGACAAGGAGGGTATCCCCCCGTGAGCATCATCGGGGTCGAGGCTTCTTGCTCTCGAAGACCATTGGACTCACCTACGGTTATTCTCGACTTACACGACTATAGTGACCAGCAGCGATTGATCTTCGCTGGTAAGCAGTTGGAGGACGGCAGGACCCTTTCGGACTACAGTAAGCACCTATCTCCCTGTCGTCGCGCTCGCTTCTGTATCCTTACTCATCAGTCGCCCTCGTCCCGCCCACGTAACAGACATCCAGAAGGAGTCCACCCTCCACCTCGTCTTGCGTCTCCGAGGAGGTGCCAAGAAGAGGAAGAAGAAGAACTACACCACCCCCAAGAAGATCAAGCACAAGAGGAAGAAGGTCAAGATGGCCATCCTCAAGTACTACAAGGTCGACTCTGAGGGCGGCATCAAGCGTCTCCGAAGGGAGTGCCCCCAGCCCACCTGTGGTGCCGGTGTCTTCATGGCTTGGCACAAGGACAGGCAGAGCTGTGGAAAGTGTGGTGTAAGTCGAGAGCTTTGCAGACGCAATCGAGTCGAGAGGATATTCGCTGACATGACCTTTTCGCGCCCTCCACAGTTGACTTACACCTTCGCCGAGGGTCAGAAGAACCCCTTGCTCTAAGCAACTCTGACGATCTGAGCCGGTCTCGTATGATGTTTCGGGTGCTTCGTTTGTATCCGACGTTGAATGCGTGATTATGCCAATCCTCACCCATTTCGATGGTCGAACGTCCGAATCATCCATATTGAGTCGGGCCCTGTTTGGTCGGCGCCGTTCTGATAGTTCGTTGTGTGGCCTTCGGATGAACCGTCGAAGCAGTCATTAAGAAGCTCTTTCGTTATTTCATTACCTGAGGGTGTGATTGACCTTGATTCTAGTACAGTCTCGATTAAGCCATGCAGATCACAGGCTATTCGATCAATTGCGAACCGCTGAAATCAGTGAAGATGAACGAAGGACGACGTTTCGACTCCCACAGCGCTCTTCGTCCGCCGCTGACAATGCCTTGCGTTACGGCTCTGATGGTGACGATACCCCGTTGGTCACATGCTGGATGCGATGGCTCAGAACCAACATCAATCCGGTTCAAGTCTACCCTCTTGACAATGAACTTGACTCTGTTCTGGCGCAGCCAAGTTTCACCAGCAGAAGCCGCTCAAATTACAAATGCAGGCCTTGACAATAATGAACGACACCACCAAACTCCATTGCCCGATAAGCGCATGCGGGCCTGGAGGCGGCCTTGTACACATTTCCGGCTCCTCAGCGGTTTGGCAATACACAGCTCCATCTTCTAGGATCTTCCTTCTCGTCCTCGCCATGTTCGTATGGAAACGATTGCCCAACCAGCGAATTGTGCAGGACCAAGTCCATAGGAGAGACAGTACCAGCTTGCTTGTGCGTCCTCAGCTGTTCGACGGGATCAACTCCGTGAATGACATGAGGACCGAACTGAACATGAGCCTGTAGCACTCCGGGACGTATGCCAATATTGACCGTGTAATATAGGCATGATACAACTTGTATCGACCTTATATCATACGCGTATCATCCGGGGTACCCGATACACGGCTGATACAGGGTTGATATTTCTTCGGAGATATGATACACGGTCGATATTGGTTGGATATTACCTGAACGTATATCACCATCGAATATCGCGGAAGCAATCGGCGAACTGCCAATATCGACCTTGTATAACCGCCTTGATATGAGCAAATGCGTGTTGCCCGTTCGGGACGTCCCCTTCTGCACTCTGACCTTTGACCTTTGTTATGATGGCCCTGCTCGTGGCTCATGACCTCGATTGATCCTATGTTAGAGCCTGAGGCCATGTACTGCGACTCAACCTTGACGAATAGAACGACATACAGAGGTCCTAGCTGCTTGATGCTCGACAGGGCCTCGCCTGGACCGTCTGGAACCCCGACAGCTCGATGTCACCTTGGCCGCCCTGAGTTTGGTTGAAGTCCAGCAGCCCGCAGTGCAACGAGATCGCCCTGAGCCTGCAGACGAAATGCCTCAAGCTCCTCGCAAACGCAACCCTCGTCCGCAGGTGAGCATTCGCTGCTGCAACAGGTTATCGATACAGTCCGCTGATGGCGTTCGCTGTTGTTATTCGCAGAGATCGTGCTTTTGTCCGAAGTGTAGTGACTGTCGCAGAGGATATCAATCGGTCTCCGACACAACCTTCTTCCGGCACAATCCTCCAGGTCGACCTCCATGTTAGAGATCGACTGCCCATCGGAAGTTATCAGGGAGAACGGTTCGGGCATGTTCTACGGGCGCGATCGACGGACGTGATCGACGGGGCTGACCGCCGGGATGGCTGGTCGCGTCGCTCCGACAATAACATACCGGAGTATATAGACGGCGAACTTCGATGGAGACCTATCCATACCATTGTATTAGATAGTTCTCCATCCGTCATACAATCCGTAGGCTTAGAACCTAGTACAAGTCCCGCGTAGAGGAGCGACTAAGGGCATAGCAGGGCTCACCCTTAACAGAATAACGGATCAACAGCTTTACCCCGACTTGTACGAAATGTTCGTGGTTTACAACCAGGAAGGAGTGGAACGAGAGGCGCCTCCGGGCGTCGAGCCCGTTTGGGATGCCAACGGAGACCATCTGGTCGTTGGACCCGGGCTGTACCAGTGGAGGTCGACGGTGACGGGCCAGCTCCAGTCCGATAGTCACCGGGCCCAACGAGTCGAGGATCCGGCCGCAGGCGCCGGTAACCTCCGAGAGGAGTCGTCGAGGGACTCCGACAGACCCGCCTGGGCAGAGGCGATGGAGCGGATGATGGAGGCCCAACGACAGGCCTCCGAACGACAGATGCAGGAGATGATGCGTCAGTTCAGGGACTCGATGAGGGAGCAGTCGACTCCCCCCCCAGCTCCGTACGTAGCGGAGGTGCCCGCCGGAGATTACCGGCCCCGACCCCCGAAGACCAAGGCCGCAGAGCCTAAGCGTTTCGATGGGTCGAAGAGGGAAGAAGCGGAGGACTTTGTGGAGACGTGCGTCATCTACCAAGGACTCCGACCGGAGGAGTTCCCCACGGAACGCACCAAGATCCTATTCGCAATAGGATACCTTGAGGGGTCGGCCAGGCAATGGTCGAAGAAGTACATCGGCGCCGAAGGGAAGGTGTCGACCTGGGAGGAGTTCACCGAAGAACTCCTGCACTTCTACGGGCTGGGGAATCGGAGGTTGGAGACGGAAGAAGACTTGGTACACCTCCGCCAAGGGAACTCGTCGTTCGACGACTACATGAACAAATTTAATGCGCTGGCAGCCAGGTTGCCCGACATGGATAGGTATTCCAAACGGATGATCTTCCAGGCAAACCTGTCGGCCGCGTGGAAGAGCGCCATCACGGAGATGGATGTGGGGAAGCACGTCGGAGTGGAGGAGTTCCAGGAGAAGTGCTACAAGTACGCCCACAAGGTGGTGAGCACTTCGAGGTCCCACTCGTCGACGACGGCGGCAAGGTCGCACCCGACACCCGCGCGAACGTACGGTCCTGTGGTGAACGTGCAGGCGGCTCCGGCAGCAGGGAACACCCCGGCGGTCAACCCCGGTGGGTCAACTCCGATGGAGGTCGACGCCGGACGGTTGTCAAGAGACCCTAACGGGTGCTACAACTGTGGGGTCGCTGGTCACCGGGCGCGGGAATGCACCCAACCCCGGCGGGCCCGCCGACCGCCTCAGAACGGGTATCGTAGCGACGTTCACGTTGCGGCGGCCGTGTTGGAGGCCGAGGGACACGAGGAGGAGGAAACCGAAGGTGTTTGGAACATGTAATCGCGTTAGCTCCGATGACCATGCCCATGCGATCCTTACGAGCGAGTGATACGACGAGTTACGAGTCTGAACTTTTACGAACTTTTACGAAACGAAACGAACGAGAAGAAGAGCGCGGGGCACGCATCGATAAAAGACCCCGACGACAAGAAAGATACAAGAAGGAGCCCTATTTGTATAGCGGGGGGCCCAATCCCGCTCGTACCTACCACCGGTGCTAGCCGCCGGTGTTTACCAACGGTGAATCCTCCCCTGCCTCGTTGACAACAGAAACAATTCTGTTTATCGATATGGGCCTTGTCATCGGATCCTGGCGGTGGTGGTACGGTGCCTACTCGGCGTCGAAGGTCTCCTCGCCCCCGCCGGCGGCGCTCCCCTGCTCGACGGCGGTCTCCTGTTCGGGGACCTCATGGTGGGTGATGACTGACGAGGGAATAGACGAGGATGAGGATCGGACGAGTAAGGGATATGGGTAAGAGAGAATGGGTACTTACTCGCTTGCCTGAACGGGATGAACTGGAGAATGTTGGTCGGCGGAGCAAGGGAGACGGCTTCGAGTTCCTTGGCGGTGACCTTTCGGATCCATCGCAACTAAAGGTCCGACGGAGATCAGCGACGGAGTAAAGCGAGGGACACCGCCAGAAAACTCACCCTTTGGACGATCCCGACCATATCCTCCCGGGTGGAGTTATGAAGGGCGAAGGGCAAGTTGTCGTTGGCCATGTAGTTCGCGCCGAGAACAAGGCGGATCAGGAAGTCGGTCGCGGAGTTGGTGAACGCCGGGTGAACCGGAAGGACGTTGTCGCATCGGACCTTGGACTTCGAGCAGCGGAAGCAAGTAGAGGCCTTCGAGCCTTTCCCGGGGACGGAGGGGGTTCGACGGCACAAGACGAGGCCCTCGTAGACGACCTTGTCGACGATCTGGTACCCGTGGAGAGCGCCGACCTGCTCGGCCGGGGAGATGACCGACTGGTTGGGGAGTCGGCGGGAAACGTGCTCCTCGTGGCAGGCGCAACAGGCGAGTTGCCAATACCCTTTGACGGTGGCCTGCGAGGAAAGAAGCGTCGGCGTGAGCCGTCGGAGGTCAGCGACGGAGACGGACGACGGAAAGGGTCGTCGGTAATAATCGCGGGAGTGGCTTACGAGGGTGTTGTTGGCGTCGAGGATAAGGCCGCCTTGGATCGACTGGAGGACGGCCTCGTATTGGGACTCGCCAAACTCCGGACGAGCGGCTTCGTCCCTCTTGAATTGGGTAACTACCAAAGACCGAAATTAGCGGAGACGGACAACTCCGGCGAAAGACACGTCGGACGTACTCTGAGCCTGGGTCCATCCGCTCCAGTACGGAGCGCCGGTCGGTTGGTATCGGACCCATTTGTCGTCGTCGTCGATCTTGAAGGGTCGGGCCTTCTTCTGGGGGGACGAGAACCCCTCGTCGTCGTCATCGTCCTCCTCGTCGGAGTCGATGAACACATCTACGAACGGCGATCAGGGTCGGAGCTGCCCGTCGGACGTGTGCGAGAGACTCACTGGCAGCAGGCGCGGTGGACCTTTTGACACCCCTCTTCGGGGTGCCGTGATTCTTGCTCGGAGTACCGTGGTAAGTAGACATCTCGGAGATGGAGAAGTCCGTCGGTGTTTTGGTGAAGAGAGAAAGAGAGAGAATTGAGAGACGGGGGGAAAAGGGGATATCGTCGAGGGGGGTGCCCGACCTTATACCCCACGGCCCTCGAGCCCTTTGGCTGGGGGACGATGAAAAAACAGAGTCCAGGCGGGAAACGGAGAGGGCCTGATGTGAAGGCGGAACAAGGAGAGGACCTTTGTTTACAGCGACAGCGTCGTACAACTCGCGGAGCCGAGGAATAAAGTTCGCGCGTCGCGAAAGGAGTGGATATGCTCTACAATTAGACTCCGCTGCCAAAGGACGTTTCATTGGAACCGATCAGTGGATATTCCATCCAGGAACAAGACGACAAACGTCATAGAACAGGAAAGAACAGCCGCCTAACGCCGCAGGGTCGTTAAGGTGTGAGAAAAGGCGACCCTAGCCGGGCTCGGGCGCCGGCCAAGACCGAATTTGGCGATGAAACGCAGTTTGCAAAGGTAGGGGGAGGTTCCCCGACAGAACCACCGAGGGTTAACTGAGACAGAACCTCGGTTGGGCGAAGCGACATCGGATACATCCGAGAAGGGTTACAACTACTCCGTGAAACGGTACGACCAGGTAGCCACTGTCGTCCCCGACGATACAGGGGTCGGCGATGGGTTTGAACGATGTCCGAGATAACGGCGAAGCGAGGAGGACCCTCGGTCTAGAGAATCGGACACCTACCCCTCACGAGCCGAACGCAGGGCGATAAGGCAGCACGTAGGGGTCCGAATCGAGGACGAGGAGAAGGCCGACGGAGTCGAGCGTATCCCGTCGTTCGGGCTGATCCGACCGACGATCAAGGGCGTTCGGAGCTCGCCCTAGACGGGGGATACTGTTAGAGATCGACTGCCCCATCGGAAGTTATCAGGGAGAACGGTTCGGGCATGTTCTACGGGCGCGATCGACGGACGTGATCGACGGGGCTGACCGCCGGGATGGCTGGTCGCGTCGCTCCGACAATAACATACCGGAGTATATAGACGGCGAACTTCGATGGAGACCTATCCATACCATTGTATTAGATAGTTCTCCATCCGTCATACAATCCGTAGGCTTAGAACCTAGTACAAGTCCCGCGTAGAGGAGCGACTAAGGGCATAGCAGGGCTCACCCTTAACACGGTGAATGGTAAGGCGAATGGTAGGGGCGACCGAATCTGCTCCGAGGGAATCGGATTCGCCTCGTCGAGCCGGACTTAGGTGTATGCCGATGTCCGTAGATCGAGCCCGTATGTCGGTAGTCGACTCACGTGATGATCCCGTAACAATTTGCCCTCGCCTCACCTGATCCGGCAAATCAGGACGGTCCACGGGAGCTGTGCAGGATCAGGTTATTTCTCAGCCTCAAACTGAAGGTCGATCATCTGCCCGCACCCCTGCGGCTCACCCTAGCTCTGGTCGAATTTCTGGAGGAGGCGACTGGCAACTACCCTTGGCAGTATCGGTAGGTCTCGCTGCATTGACGAGCCGTAGTCTATCGCCACTGACGATGATGGTCCAATCAGCTCGATCGATCTCGGTATACGCATCTATCGCAAGAGGTATCGACCTGCTGTCTTTGTCCCCCTGGAGAACATGAAGGCGTCTACCATCGTGACACAGCTTACCACCCGCTCTGATGGGATCTGCTTGATATCTTCCTCGTGTGAGAAGGACGGAGAGGAACCAGAATTCTGGTTGAATACGGACGGAAACGACGACGAAGACGTCGTGAACGAGAACGATGAATTTTGATGACATGGTACGTGTTGACATTGTTTTGGGCGCTTTATCGCCATTCGAAGCTGAATACAATGGGGGCTGTGGGGCGTGCCTGCAGGAGGATGCAGGAGGTCATGTACATAGCTGAGCCAGGTGTACGGGAGGCGTGAGTCGATCGTATGGTACGGCTCTGCAAAAGCGGCAGGCACTGATCAGCTCTGAACCATGAAAACAGAATTGATTCGACTCGCCTTGGTCATGTTCGGAGTTCTAGAACAACGCGATCGTGTCAGGGTTGAGAATTCCAGGAATGGTTTCATCCCCATCGTTTGCCATGCCTGAGGGATTGTCGTGAGTAGCTCCGAGGTCGGCATTGATTGGGCCGAGGCTAGCCATGATGGCGTCAAAGTCGATGCCGGCGGCGTCGTAATCAATCGTTTCGTCTTGTTGTTGGTCAGTCGGCAGACCTCCCAGGAAAAGGCCCTGCCCTTGGGACTGCGATCCGGGTATAGTCTCGAAATCTCCGGCGGTCTCGGGTTGGGGTACAGGGAAGCGATCTCCAGGCTGACGCGATCTTTCGGCTTGAGGAACGCTCTTGGGCTGATAACCCGAGTAGGTCTGTCCAGCCTGTCGAGACCCGCTAGCCCGCGCAGTGACAGTCAATCCGGGAATCTCATCCCGGATGAACTGTTGAGGGGCGGCGCTGCGAGGAAACTCGATCTCGTGTTCAGAGTAAGCGTGCTCTTCTTCCTCTTCTCCTTGTCCCTCGTCTTCTTCATCGACCTGTGATAAACTGAATCCGGTGTTTTCCATCACTCTGCGCTTTTTGCCGACATGCCCATATCCATCCTGCTCGCCGTCGTGCGTCGCGCCGTCATTAGCTGGAGCAGCGCTGTAGGACCGATCACGCTTCGTCGAACCGGATGCGGCCGTAGATTGTGAGCGGCCTCTCTTGGTAGCACCTTTCTTTCCGCCTGGTTTGCTGATCGCCCATGAGTGGGTCTTGTACCAGACAGAGTTGCGGACAACCTCGGGATCCGTCGGTCGATTGCACGGAACGATGGGCGCATCCGGGTGTTCCTCGAGCCAGGTTGGGGTGAACATCCATCGTTGCGCACCTTGCCAGAGGAATTCGTGGTCAGAAGGCAAGTACGGTTTGGCATCAGGAGGAGTCCATCCTCCCTCTGCGTCGGACAATGGGCTGATGGTGGTACCTGTGATTTTCGATCCAGTGGTGTTCGGGCTGTCGTAGATGTCGTAGAAGGCTTGGAGAAACTGAAGTGGACCGGGACAGGCCGAGGTAAGTTGGAATTGGCCTGCAGCTCAGCACGATTGGTGACTGCTACTCACTTGAGGCGAATAAACCGAATCTTTCCTGGGCCAATGCCACTTCTTTCTCCCCACAGCTTCCGGATTACTCATGACCGGCGGGATCAAGGAATAAACGGTATCCATACAAGCCCAGTCGCTTCCGCTATAATCCGGCAAGGTCGGTCGTTTAGTCGTCATGAAATTTGCCATCTGGCGAGGTGAACCCATGTGCGTCGGTGAGCTTAATCTGGCGGCATTGTGGCACCTCACTTCAACAACGGGACTTACCACTGTAAGCTTCGATCGCACTCCCCCCTTGGCCTGCCTCTCCGGCTTCAATCCCTTTTCCATATTCGCCAAGAACGCTCTCTTCTGCTCGAGCGTGTTTTGCATCTCCGGAGGAGCCTGTGAGTTGCGGCTCTGTAACTCCTCAATCTCCTGCATTAACTCGGCTCGCTTTCCTTCTTTCTGCCAAGCGATTGCCTGCTTGCGTTTCCACGCCTGGGAAAGGGCCCTGAACCGAACGGTAATCGCGGACGAATAGAGATCCTTGTGATCGTTGAACCACGGCAAGTCTTCGCGGATCATGTCGGCAGTGATGGGTAGCGAACCAAGGTTGAATTCGAGTATGGTGCGTAGCTTGGCAGTTTCCGGCTCGTCCCCATCCGACGACAGTGTCTCATTATAATCCCATCTCATCGCATCATGTCCGTCTTCGGCCCCGCTGGCCGTCTTGAGCTTCGGCCAAACCTGACCCTCGGCTGGATAGGCAACGCACGGGTTACAACTGTTATAGCGGTCACGTGACGCGTCGGACGCGCCGTACGCGATTCCCGTATGCGACTCCCGTCGGGGGTACTTTTCGGTATTGTTATGTTAATGTAGAACTAGTACCCTTGTAATAGCTCTACATCCGTTATTACATTTAGATGTCTACCCGTACCTTGCCTCATTCCTGCGTCCCGTCAGCCTGTCCAGGGGGACCCTCGCCGGGGGTCGCTCCCGGCCCTTACAGAATAACGGATCATCGAAGGACCCCGAATGGGGGAGCACAGGGAGGTAGCCGGATCCCCTTGCAGTTGGGTGCAAGCGGAGTACCCAACGGTCCAGATAGCCATCTGACGTTGGTAGGAGTGTTCTACCCGGAAGGAGTGCCGGTCCAAGCACTCATGTTGTTGGATTCGGGAGCGACCGGGATGTTCATGGATCGGACATTCGCGTCGCTACATGGATTCAACGTAACGGACCTCGAGACGCCGCGGGTAGTAACGGTGATCGATGGTCGGGAGATCCAGGGAGGAAGGATCACCCAGAAGGCTCGTACGCTGGTACGTACGGGAGTGCACCTGGAGCTGACCGAGTTCCACCTCACCGATTTGAGTGGGTACCCGGTCGTACTAGGTATCCCTTGGCTGCGGAGACACAATCCGCATATCCAATGGGACTCCAACGCGGTGACGTTCGGGGATGTCTGCATCAGCACGGGATGTCTCAAGAGGCCCGAGACGGTGTATGCTCCGGACGAAGTAGAGGTGGAGACACGAGGGATCGACCCGTTCAAGAAGATGAAGGGGTCTATCACGGAGGATTTGGTCGTCGCACAAATGCAGATGACCCGGGAGGACGACGAGCGGGCGAGGCGCCCGGACCTGTGGGATTGGGACGTCAAACCTACAGACTCGTTCCAGGATGACCTGGACCCTCCCGAGTATATGGAGAAGCTGAGGGACATGGTACCGGAGAAGTATCATGAACATCTTGGAGCGTTCTCCAAGACGAAGGCAGATACACTGCCCCCGAAGCGATCGATCGACCATGCGATCGAACTCAAACCCGGTACGTCGCCGACGTATCAGAAGCTCTATAACCACTCCCAGCGGGAGAGTGAGGAGCTAAAGAAGTGGTTGAAGGAGAATCTGGAGAAGGGGTTCATCAGGCCGTCGAAGTCGCCCTGCTCGAGCCCGGTACTGTTTGTACCGAAGAAAGGCGGCGAGATGCGTATGTGCATCGACTACCGTCGCCTTAACGACATTACGGTGAAGGATAGGACGCCCCTACCCCTCATCTCAGAGACGCTAGACAGGTTGAAGGGCGCGAAGGTCTACACGAAGATGGACCTCCGAGGCGCGTACAACCTGCTACGCGTAAAAGAAGAAGACATTTGGAAGACCGCGTTTACTACACGTTTCGGTCTGTTCGAATGTTTGGTCATGCCGTTCGGCTTGACCAACGCCCCCGCTACCTTTCAGCGGTGGATGAACGAGGTCTTCCAAGACCTTTTGGATGTGTGCGTCGTCGTTTACCTCGACGATATACTTATTTACTCCTCCGACCAGGAGACCCACGATGGTCAGGTCAAGGAGGTTATGAAGAGGCTGCAGGCAAATGGCCTGTATGCGAAAGTGGAGAAGTGTGAGTTCGATACGGTGGCTACCGAATTCTTGGGGTACGATATTGCCCCGACGGGGGTTAGTATGAACCCCTCTAAGGTCAAGTCCGTTTTGGACTGGGCCCCCCCGAAGAACATTCGGGGACTGCAGTCCTTCTTAGGATTTGCAAACTACTATCGGAGGTTCATTCAGAACTACTCCAAGAAGATTCAGGGAATGACGGCCCTGACAAAGAAAGGGGTGAAGTACTCCTGGACGGCAGCCGCTGACGCTGCGTTCCGAGAATTGAAGGAGTCCTTCACCCAGGCGCCTATATTGGCGCACTACAACGAGGAGCGCCAAGTGGTGCTCGAGACCGACGCTTCCTCTGGAGCGATCGGCGCAGTGATGTCCCAGGTAGGGGACGATGGGAAGCTCCACCCGGTAGCGTTCA
The DNA here is from genome assembly GCF_021052385.1 of Filobasidium floriforme. Classification (NCBI taxonomy): domain Eukaryota; kingdom Fungi; phylum Basidiomycota; class Tremellomycetes; order Filobasidiales; family Filobasidiaceae; genus Filobasidium; species Filobasidium floriforme. The sequence continues at coordinate 290,722 of NW_025763646.1, forward strand.
TGTCGAAGAGTCTGACGCCCGCCGAGAGGAACTACGATGTGCACAACAGGGAACTGTTGGCCATCGTTTATTGCAGTCGGATATGGCGACATTATCTCGACAACAAGTACCCCGTTCGGATCCTCACGGATCACAAGAACTTGGAGTACTTCAAGAGGGACAAGGTATTGTCTCAACGGCAGGCGCGATGGTCGCAGCTGTTGAACCAGATCTCCTACACCCTGGAGTACAAACCGGGAACGGAGAACGGGAAGGCCGACGCGTTGAGTCGGCGGGAAGAGTTGATGGAGGAGACAGAACCGAAGCGAGCGGAGACTCTGCTCCGGCCTGTCGAAGACGCACCCTCTGAGGGGTGTAGCCCGGTTGAGCGACCGCCTTTGCGGTTGAATGGCACCATCCCCGCACTGGGCGACTGGATGGTGAAAGCGCTGATACCGGCGGCGCAGGACGACCCGGTGGCGAAAGAGCTCGTAGCGCAGCTCAAGGCGGGAACCTTGGCGAACGAGCGATACAGCTTGAGCCCCACTGGGGTTCTCCTGTACAACGGGTTGGTGTATGTCCCCAACGCAGGGAACATCAAAGTAGAGCTGATGAAGCGTCTACATGACGGGAAGGCCGCCGGCCATTGGGGGCGGGACAAGACCGTGGAGCTGACCAGTAGGGACTTCTACTGGCCTGGGATGGCGAAGTGGATCGGGGAGTACGTCGCTAGCTGCAGCATATGTCAGCGCAATCGGCGGCCCCGGATGGAGCCTGTTGTTACGGGATCATCACGTGAGTCGACTACCGACACACAGGCTCGATCTACGGACATGAGCATACACCTAAGTCCGGCTCGACGAGGCGAATCCGATTCCCTCGGAGCAGATTCGGTCGCCCCTACCATTCGCCTTCACCATTCACCGAAACAACAAACCTTCCCGACACATATCACAAACAGGTACAGGGACCTCGAGGTACACGACACTCTACTCAGGACCTCGACAACCTTACTCGACGTACCTAGGGACAAATGAGAACTCAAACTCGCCTCCTCTACCGAATCCGGCTGCTCTCGACAGGATTCGTCTGTTCGCCATCTCGTTCTTCCAGTTTCGCCATCTCTCGCCATTCTTTTCTCTTGGGTCTTTCAGTGTTCGCCAGCCCGTCTACGCACTCGTCTCCGTATAAATAGCTAGAGGAACTTGACCGAATTCGATAGAGGACGCTCTGTAATAGTTAGAGGTCAAGTTCCGATATCACATTCAATACACGCCTATCTGACTTGTTACAACATCTTCAAGACGTGTTGCGGAGAGGTTACAACTCAAGGACGTCGCTAAGTATCTACGCTTCATCGTTTTACCTTAGACCGAATCTGGTACCTCACACCGAGTGATCACCTTCCTTATCCATACATCTCTGGATTCGTATCCCGCACCCGAACCCGCTTCATCTAAGCGAACTTGCGACATTCTCCCGACTACCTGCGATCGACCTTAAGCACCCTACGCCTTACGACTTAGGACCAATCGCCCATTAGCGACTTCCGCCGTAACACCTGTCGGCGAATTAGCGCCGCTACCGGTACCGGCAGGACCGTACGAATCGATCACTTGGGATCACATCACGGATCTGCCCGAGTCCATGGGGTCCAACTCGATCCTGGTGATCGTCGATCGATTCAGCAAGCGGGCGCACTTCGTCGCTTGTCGGAAGGACAACGACGCCTCGTTCTTGGCGCGGTTGTTCCTCGACCGGTGGGTGTGTTTGCATGGGTTCCCGAAGCAGATCATTTCGGATCGAGGTACGTTGTTCACCTCGCGTTTCTGGAAAGATCTGTGCCGCATGGCGAACGTGGAGAATAGTTACTCCACGGCGTTCCACCCGGAGACGGACGGTCAGACCGAGCGAAGTAACTCCACCTTGGAGCAATACTTGCGGTCGTACGTCAACTTTCTCCAAGACGACTGGGCGGAGTTACTCTCCATGGCGGAGTTCGCTTACAACAACGCAAAACACTCTGCCATCGGGATGTCGCCATTCATGGCGTCCAAGGGAAGGGAACACAGCTTCTCCCTACCGGTACCCGGCACTAGGAAGGAGGCGGTAGAGTCGGCGGGGGAGTATCGAGACCGACTCGATGGGATTTACAAGTCGGTGAAGGAGGCGCTGGAACAGGCGCGACAAGACATGGCGAAGTACGCGAATCGGAAGCGTACCGCCGTCCCTGACGAGGGTTACAACGTAGGCGACTTGGTGATGTTATCCACCAAGAACTTGACATCGGTGCGCCCCAGCCAGAAGCTCTCGATGAAGACGCTGGGGCCTTTCCCAATCACGGAGATCATCGGCCAAAGCAAGATGGCAAGGAGGCTGGAACTCCCCGCACAATTACGCCGGGTGCATCCCGTCTTCCATGTGTCGCTGCTCATTCCCTATCGGGCCAACGAACTGGAAGGAAGAGAGGTAGTTGAACCGCCTACCCCCGAAGTCCTCGACAACGGCGACTTAGGGTATGTGGTGTCCGAGATCGTACACTCAAAGGCGTTGCAATCCGGGAGGTCCGGGAAGAAGACCCAGTACTTAGTACGATTCGAAGGGTACGGGGACGAGTCGAACGAGTGGGTCAGCCCCGCCGAGTTCGATCACGACAACAAGGTCGTCACGGCGTTCCACAAGCGCTACCCCCATCTACCGCAGCCCGGTCGACAGGAGTACGCCGACGCTTGATGCGTTCGGAGTCCGCATCTAGGAGGGGGATCCTGTTATAGCGGTCACGTGACGCGTCGGACGCGCCGTACGCGATTCCCGTATGCGACTCCCGTCGGGGGTACTTTTCGGTATTGTTATGTTAATGTAGAACTAGTACCCTTGTAATAGCTCTACATCCGTTATTACATTTAGATGTCTACCCGTACCTTGCCTCATTCCTGCGTCCCGTCAGCCTGTCCAGGGGGACCCTCGCCGGGGGTCGCTCCCGGGCCTTACAACAACCGTATGCGACCTCGATAGCAAGGGCGACAACCTTCCTGACCTCCTTCGACAGGTCGTCCTCATCCTGATCATCTGCATCGAGTCCTCGCTTCTCTGCGAGTGATTGCAAGTCCGCCAAACGTGAGTTAACTTGAACCAGCTCTTCTTCCATCCTGCTAATCTTTGCGTTCTGCTTGCGAATCACATCCTCCTTTGCCGCGTTAGACTGGGTGAGTGCCGCGAGTTCTTGCTCTATACGAGTGACCTGAGTAACTAACGACTGCTGCGTGCTTTGCATGGTATTGATGAGGTGTCCGAGTGTCACAGGGCGTGACCGAACGGCAGCATGGGATCGACGCGCATCTAGGTCATCGGCCCGGATCGGGCGACACCCAGCGGATCCGCACGAAGTCAACAAAAGAAAACCGCGACTTCGTGTGTTCGACCGTCTATTGTTCGCCTGAAAGAGTGACCGACGGACGACAGCCTTTTGTTCTCGAACAAAGAAGACAAGCACGAAGTCGGGCGAACTCGGTAAACAATAGCGGATTCGGTGCGAGCAACGCGAGTACGTAGTTAGCATATAACGGAGCGCGAATCGTAGAGAAGTCGTGCGAGTCTGTTGTACTTCTATACGATTCAAGCGCAGTTATTACATTCGACATACGCCTATACCTTAGTTATACTACGGAGACGTACTAGGAGAGGTTACACTATCACCGACGAACTCGCTATCGTTAGTACAGTGTCGCGACTTCACACGAACTCGAGAAAGACCGTGAGACATCGTAGTCACGTGATCCGACTTCGCTTGCATCTAGAAACCTGTGACTCGCCACGTAGTCGCGACGGAAGTAAATACGCGGAAGCAACCCCTTAGACGATTTTCGAGGACGCCCGTAACAGCATAACTGCGCTTCTTTTATCACACCTTTCAAGATGTCAAGCCAGGCAACGAACAACAACAATAGAGGCACGGGTCCGGCCACCAGGGCGGGAACCCGTGGGAACATACGACCTTCGCAAGAAAACTCCGAAGATCCGGACGATGTCGACCGACGACCGGCCGATTCGGAAGAGAGGGTCGTCCCTCATACGGAAGATAGCGAAGAAACCGAATTGGATTTACTTCGGGAACAGAACCGTCGTCTCCTGGACGAACTCGCCAGGCAACGTAAGGACCAGGACGACCTTACCACCAAGATCGAACAGTTGATCGATGCGAGGTCGGTCAAGGAGCCGAAGGCGCGCAAGACCCAGCGGGACCCTTTTAGTGGTCTCCAAGATCTTGCGGTGTAGGGTCAATCCCGGTCTTCGGGATCAAACGTCGATGACGACGTCAAACAACAACTCGTCTGAGTTGGCGGTAGGGTAGGTAGGTAGGTAGGGTTGCTAAGCCTAGGAGTGGTAAGGGATGTCCAGGTAGGCAAGTGCTGTTCCCGGTAGACTATAGGGGGGTGAGTGGTAGGTAAAGTCGTGTAAGCGTCACGTGATTCAGGTCACGTGACGTTCGAAGGTAAAAGGTGATATCTCCGATCAAACGCGATACGGCGAAGTCGTATAAACTCGAAACCTCTCGGGGTGGCAAGCTAGCAAGGGCCGTACTCTGACGCCGATCTACTTAACCTTGTCCGGAAGCCAGCTATAGATCCGTCGTCTAAGCGGGTGATGGGAAGTAAACGTGAAACGCGAAGCGGCGAATCAGCGAGGTCGAACGGTAGGTGTATACCGAAAGTGGAATGTGGGATAAAAGCTATGAATAAACGTCCACTACTGGTCTCTCTACTGCTTGCTTCTCCTACAACGGTGAAACGGCGATGGAAAAGAGGGGAATCGAATATCGAGGTGGGGACCTTTATACGTGTCTAGCGTACGCTTACGCCAGCGCGACCGAGTAAAGTACCGGAACGGTCTATACTCCGGGCCGTGCGTCTTCCGCTTCTCCTCTGCCCGTATGCCTCGACCTATACACGTGTATCCCGTCTCCCGTCGTCCGATGAAACCTTCTAATCCACCGTCAGCTGCCGTCTAGTAATCCACCGTGACCAACAGCGGCGAGGTCGAGGTAGTCGAGAGCGAACCGCGGATGTAGGAAGTAGGCGACCGTCGGGGCCGATAGATTCCTGTCACCACAAGTCGTTCTCTTCTTCCCTGCGATGTCCTCAGTCGCTAAAGCGGTCCCTGACGGGTCCACGCCGCAATCGAACCACGGTTCAACAAGTAATCCTTCCCAGTTGAATCGGTAAGGATGAAGTTGTCATCGGTCTTGGAGGTAATGAACACCGGCGTAGGTCCTCGCATAACCTCCTGAGTAACGGTTACAGGTCGGTGTTCGTGCCTATCAAGACGATCGTCTCTCCAGCGTCCACTACCAGCAGGCGTGATCCTCTCCGCGAGCGGTCGAGCGGGAGTTCTGCCAGTCATCAGACGGGGAACCGAGCTAGGCCCGACGCCTCCGTAGAACGGCGCAGCCCTCTCGATCCTCGTATTCTCGTTCACCCTCAAGGGAACCCCGGCCCTTGAGTCAATCGTAGTCCTCATCCTTCCCAGCAAGGATGGAATCTGCCCTTCGAATCGGTACCACTTCGGAATGGCCTTAACCGAGTTCATCGAGTAGCTCCGGCAGCTCAACTCGAATGCTTCCTTAGTACTCTTGATCGGTGCCCCCTTATGATTGGAGATGTACCGGTTCAAAGATAAAGGTTCGGCAAGGTCCAATCGGATCAGGTCGTAGTTGTCGTCCGTTCCGACCCGAGTGAGGGCGCCGCTCCTCAATACTTCTTCCAACCAAGGGCATCCTCGGCCCTGTCCATGCGCGTTGGTACCACAACGTCCACACTTGAGGATTTCCTCAGTGGTCCGAGTTCGTGCAACACGCGCCGCCTCGTTGGGCTTCGTAGTACTTTGTTCCGCCCGGGTTTCCTTCTGAGCAGCCCCGCTGACTCTAGGTGTACCCGTGACGATAGTAGGAGCAGGCATAGCCTTGACGGTATCTGGAATGTCGTCGCCCCAGCTAGAAGGGGTTTCCTGCTGTACCTGAGCAGAAACTCTCTCGTAGTTGGTAGGGAGTTGGTCGTCGGTATAGCTGTCGTCTTCGACGCTATAGTCGACCTCGTCGTTGATAAAACCTTCGTCCATTTTGCCTGATGCTGGATGTGTCTTCCGTCGTATGCTCTTCAGTCTTCGACCGTATCCCGTGAGTCTTTATACCCATCCCGACAGCAGTGTCCACTAGGTACCGACGTGAACACCTTGCTTAGGAACGTGTTTCAGATGGCAGAGGTGTAGTCGCGCTTTTGTCCATGTACGACCGCGGATGCAAATTCCTACGCGCGGGAGGTTTCTTTTTGTTCCAAATCGTCGTCTTTGTTCCTCGGAATCCCTACACTTCAGTCGGGTAGATCGTCGCTGTTCTCCTGCCTTTAGTATACCCATGGGAAGTTGTCGCTCGCTAGATTCTTCGTCGGAAGATAACGTCATCGGGAAACGGGGTGCGTCACCTCGAATTTCCCGATTGGGTAAGCAGAGCGCGTATCCACCTAAGAAGCTCGAACTTAGATCATCGATGATATTCGCTGCCTGATTTCTCTCCTTGATATGCCTTATCGTAGGCACAACTGTAGTAGTACTCCAACTCCGCCATAGTCGCTGTCGTCGAGCGGAAGCAAGTTCAAGGGTCCCGTGACGTCGCGTACACCGATTTCGAGCTTCTTCGAAAGGTATATAGTCTAAGTCGTTTTGTCGTTCCCGTCTATCCCCCCTTCCTCCCTCATATCTCTCTCTTCTCTTCTTCATACCTAAAACTTCAAAATGTCCAAGGCTCCTAAGAAGAACACCCCCTCCCCTGCCAAGAAAGGTATGTATCTCTCTCTAGTCTTCATCCTTCTTCTTCGCTGACCTTCCTATTCTTGTTCTCCGTAGCCAACACTTCTCCGAGGAACCTTCCTCGGGGTCCTGGGTCTCACCGGCGTAAGTCGACTCGAGTACGTTCTCTTGGCTGGGTCTAATCCTCCTTCTCGGTTCCTCGTTTTAGCCCGTCCTAGCGGTTCGAGTGAGTACGAAGCTGGTCCACATTTCGCATAGGTATACTGATCCCCGATATATGTATTGCAGCCCCGCCACCTCGCTACGAGCCCGGAACGGCTCAAAACCCCATCGTCGTCCGCGACGATTCTCCCATCGTCGTTCGCGACGATTCTCCCCCCGTATGTCTCCCTCCTACGTCTTTTTCTTTCGACACACTTAACCAACCGATCTCTATCCTTTTTCGCTTCAGCCCCCGCCTCCCTACGAAAAGGAGGCCCGTCGCGAGGGATGAATGGGCTGCGGTTGTAGTCGTGTAGTCCGATGTGACGATGATATCGTCCCGTAGCCTTCTCGTTCTCTCTTCTGATTTTCGCTGCAGCAGGCTTCTCGACGGTTGTGGTGCTTCTTCCTAATCTCCGTATTGTTCCGAACTTCCCGTACACGTAGTATCTCTACGTGCTTACGCACAAACGTCCTTTCGTTGTCGTCTTCCCCGGTCGTCTGCCGATCCTTCGTCGTACAAACTCTGTCGTCGTATCCACTGCGCGGGTTCTAGCGCCGTCATCGTCGTATCACTTCGCTACTCGGATCGTCGTTTTTTCTGTTCTTTTTGTCTTTTTGTGGTTTTACCGAATTGCCCAAAGAAGCTATGCTTCTTAGTATACGTTCCCCATATACTTAAGAAGCTTCTTGCCCTTCTTCTTGACGTCTTCTCTCTTCTCGATATCCAGTATTCGCTATCTATCTCAATCCATCTTCTTCTCACTCGTACTCCAACCTAGAATAGTAAAACGTTCCGCCACAATGAACTCTTCCTTCCACAATGTCGAAGCCCGCCCGGATATCACTGCTCCCGTGTGGACCAACGCGGATGCCTGGGCGTTGATGATCGATGAATGGAGGGTGAGGAGGCGTGAGGGAAACCGCTGCTTCCCTCTACCGGAATGGAAACAAGTAGGTCCTCTCGCTATCCTTCCTAGGCCTTCCATTCATCTCGATCTAACTTTCTTCACAGCGCTTTCTATTCGAACTATTCCTCGCCGTCCGAACGATCCTCCGGGATATATTCGGATTCTACATTCCCTTTCCTGGTACCGGCGCGGTCTTGGGTTTCCCGGGGGACGTCTACAGTCTCCTCGATCGCATCCTGTTTCAGGTTGCGAGGAGCCAGGATCCCTGGCGCAAAGAGGCGTGGCTCTTCTCCTTCACGCTACTCTTGACGAGCGTGGCAGGGTGGGCGAAGGTTCCCGAGGCCGAGATCGAACTGTCGTTGGGTTGGATGCTGGAGTATGGGAGGAACCATCTCTACTCTCTCCCGCGGCCATCGTCTGAAGGCACGGAGCTTCTAAGGTTCGTCTTCTTCCGCGTACTAGATATCCCGTATCTGACTCTCTTTCCATTTTTTTTTTTTTTTCGTTTGAACAGAACCCCTCTGTTCCGTACCGTTCTCAAGGAGGAGACCGATGCGCGGTATGCCGAGTTTTTGCGATGGAGGTCGGTGCTGTCCCCTAGGGATATCCTCATCATATCCCACATGACCCAGCTCCCTCTAGTGTGATTCCTTGTACGTTTTTCCTTCTTTTTATATCTATATAATGTTTTTCTCTTCTCGCATTCCTTTCTCTCGTTCTCTCTTCTACCTTTTACCTTTCTATCCTCGTATCCTTCCCTCTTTCCGACTAGGCTCCCCGTCCTAGCCTCCCTATCAGATACGTATGGTATCGCGAGCCGTGGGCACCCAAGGTCCGGTAGGTCTTGGCTCGTCCATGTCTCGCATCCATCCCCACTGTCGCTCGATATCTTCTTCTTCATTTCGGTCTTCCTCCTCTCCGTCATCAGTGGAATCTTCTACTTCCCCGTCTTCGGGTAAAATCACTTCCGGTAAACCTTGAAGAATGTCGAGTCGGTAGTACGGGCGTAAACGCGTATGCGCCACCAATTCTTGTCGCAGCGCTCCATCTAGCTCTCGGATCCGGTAAGCTCTACCTCTGGTCTGTTCCACCACAACATAAGGTCCGAACCATCTATCTGCGTCCTTGGTTTGATATGTGACGTCCCTTGCAGAATCTCGCAACAGAACCCAATCGCCCGGCGAATAAGGTTCGTTCATCCTTCGATCGTGTCGTAAGTTGTGATCGTTCACAGAGATCTCCCGAGATATGGCTAGCCTCTCTCGCGCTAACTCGATGTCCTCCTCTCGTCGCAGCAGCTGCCGTATTCTATGATGCAGTAGATCCCCGCTACTGCACCCGTCCTCGTACCCTCTCACTAAGAACGTGGCTTCCTCCAAGTCGAATGGTAATACGCAATCTTGTCCGAACATCAACCGATATGGCGTGTACCCTGTAGTCCGTGAATAGGTAGTCCTTTCGGCCCAACAAGCGAAGTCGATCAGCTTGTGCCAGGGCTGCTTCACATCCCTTGCAACTCGGTACAACGCTTCCTTGAACGGTCCATTCCCTCGTTCAGTCATCCCGTTGGCTTGCGGGTGATAAGGACTAGTCCGTATGTGGGTGATCTTGAACTTGGCCATCTCAACCAGCACTTCGCCCATGAATTCGGATCCTTGGTCGCTCTTCAGTCGCGATATGCTTCCGTATCGGGTAACTATCTTCTCCATGATGAATTTGGCGACTGTCGACGCTTCCTTCTTTCGTATGGCCTTTGCTTCAACCCACTTCGATACATCCTCCCGAGCTATAACGATATAGCGGTATCCTCCCGATGGCGGTAGGGTCACCAAATCAATACCCCACACTCTACCCAGATCGGCGGGATAAGTGGACCGGTTTTCCTCCTCAAACCGTCTCGGATCTCGGCGTTGGCAGAGGTCACAGGCTTTCACGAAGTTTTCCGCGTCTTTAGCCATACCCGGCCAGAAGAAACTGAGACCAACCCGATGTCGGAGAGCGAGTGATCCTTTATGTCCTCCTTCTTCGTGGGCTGCTTTCAGCACGGCTTCCCGTCTAGCTGGCGTCCCCAACACCTCGCGTGGCATTTCATTGTTGATCCGTCGGTAGATTTTCCCGTGCCGTATGAAATACGATCGGGCCTTAGCCCTCAACTTGTTCGCAGCACTGGCGCTCAACCCTTCTTCCATTTCCCCTGTCTCCAGGTAGTCTCCCAATCGCTTCCACTCGTCATCATAGTACTCCTGTATCAGATTCGTGCTACACAGAGTCGGTAACGGCTCCGCGTGCTCGACATGAGCAAGTCCACATGCGGCGTCTAGCCAAGCTTCGACATCCTCTTCATCCGTATCCTCTTCCGTTCGGCGTCGGCGGGACAGTCCATCCACCACCATGTGCTTGTTCGCTGGCACATGCACGATGTATAAGTCGAAGTTATGGATGTACCACAACCATCTCGTCATTGCCGAGTTAGGTAATTCCGGTGAACCAATCATCTCTATGAGATATTTGGCGTCTATCTCCAATCGTATCCTTCGACCGTATACCCACTGTGCACACTTCTTCAGCGCTTTGAATACACCGAACAGTTCTAGCTTCGCCTGCGAGTATCGAGATTCCCGTTCAGAAAAGGTGATGCTACCGAACCTGGCGGGTCTCTTGGTTCCCTCATGGTCTTGTCCTATCTCGAAGCCTACGGCTATATGGCTGGAATCCACTGCCAGGTATATCTCCCCATCAGACGAGTAGTTGATCGGTCGCATCCACCCACACTTGGCTATGGCTGCCTTGATGTCCTTGAATGCCTGATCGGCTTCGTCGCTCCAGACGAAGTCCTTGTCGGCTATCTTGCCGGCCGTGAGTCGCACCAGCGGGCGAGCGATGACAGCATAGTTCTTGATCCAGTTCCTGGCCGGTCCTACCGTGCCTAAGAATCCCCTCACCTCCTTCACGTTTCGACAAGGAGGCCAATCGGTGATCTTCTTGACCGACGTATCCGTGGGTTTCCTCCCGAAGTACGAGCACGAGAACCCCACTATGTTGAGTTCAGCATCACATAGTCGTACCTTCTTCCCCGAGAAAGTCCCTCCGTACTTTCCCATCTTCCACAGCAATCGATGCAAGTTCTGCAGATACTCATACACATAGCGCCGAACCTTCGGGTTTCCTTGTATCATTTCTGGCTGTCCTTTCGAATCTTCATATCTTGTCCTGGGTCCCTTCACGCCAAAATCGTCCAGATAAGCCACAGTCGTCGGTGGATTCTCGTCACCGGTGATAAAGTTGGCAGCCCGCTGAAAGACTCCGACAGAGTTCGACGCTCCTTGCGGCAAACTCGTCAGTCTCAGCGGCCCCATACGCGTCTGGAACGCCGTCAAATCCCTGCTATCTGGATGGAGCGGGTACTGCCCATATCCATCGTAAAGGTCAAACAGCCCCACACAGGATAGTCCGGCGAATTCGTCGGCGAAGTTCTCCAGCAACGGCGGTGTAGCATTGTCCCGTACCGTAATCGAGTTCAATGTTTGCATATTGTGCACAAACCTGTACCCTCCATCCTTCTTGGCAACCACAATAATCGAGCTCAAATAGGAACCTTGCGATGGCTCGTAGGTTCCGGAATCAATCTTCTCCTGTATCTTTCCCATGATAACGTCGATAGCAGCAGGGGGTATCGGAATCGCCCTGTCCCTCCATGGCGTATGCGCAATAGTCGGTATCTTGTATGGAGGTATATACTCCGGTTTGAACTGGCCTCTCTCGGCATCCGTCCATGAAAACGTCTTTTCATTGGTCATAACGACCCAGTTGGCCAACTTGGCTTCTTCTTCGTTGAGGATACTCTCCTCAACCATAGACTTCCAGCGATCCTCAGTCAATCGTTCTCCAAAACTGAAACACGATACTTGTACAGGTAGGTCCGGTAGGTCGTCCAGCAACCCCTCCGGCCTTCGAAACTGTCCTACGGTCAACGATTCGGGCGGCACAGTCGCCCCCACAGCTCTCTTCTTCTTTGCGACGGGCTTGTATGCTGTGAATACACGCTCGCCTGCGTTCAAAAATCCGCTGTCGAACAGGTACAAGAACCTCCATTCCCGGCGTGACCGACTTTGTCTTCATGTCCGAAGCGGTCCGAGTCAGTCCTTCGCCTCGGTCTGGGAGCGGCCCCGGTCGTCGGTGCGCTTGCCAGCTCTCCATTCTTGACCGTCTTGTAAGAGAATTCCAGGTCTCCGTCCTCCGAAGACAGTCGGACCACCGGCCTGTCGCCATCCCAGCCATGGGAGAACCTAGCTCTGTTCAGGAAAGGCTGTCCTAAGATGATATAGTCCGGCCCGTCCTCATTGACATGGACGTCCGTCGGGAACTTCAGATCTCCAATGCGCAATTCGACTTGTTGCATGATGCCGTCGATGTGTTTCGGGGGTCCGTTGACTCCAGACATAAGCAGCCTCAAATCAGTCCGCAAGGGCGGCGGATTAGCCATAGCTTCGTATAACCTCCGGGAACACATGTCGATTTCGCTGCCGGTGTCTAGCATAGCCGTGACGCTGATTCCTCCGAGCACGGCAGGAATCTTGATAAGGGCGCGAGTTCTTCCAGGTGGCGGCTTCCTCTCTGGGGCGTATGTTTCGTCGGATTTGTTGACCTCATACCATTCGGCCTCTTCCGCGTCTTCCTCACCGTAGCTATGTTCGGCTACATAGTGGGTAGCGTCACCGAAGCTCACCTGCTTCCCCGCCGCAGGTCCCAAATGAGAACGGGTCCCCTTGTTGACAATACCGGTCGCTACTCCAGAGATAGCGAACAGCTCTTTCGTGGACAGTTCAATCGTATGCCTTTGATTCAGCAGGCGCTGTATAATCTGTTCGGGATTCAGCTCCCTAGCAAAGTCAGTCGTACGCGTGAGCCGGGGCTCATCTCCGCTCGGCTTGTTTCTAGTAGCCGGCTTCCGACCATCCTTCATGTCCACGTCTTGGTCAGGGATAAACTTCCGGTCGCTGACCTCCATTCCCGGCTGTCGAGGGTAGACCTCAGGTTTCATAGTTGGAAACCGCGGCTGCTCACGTGGAAGAGGAATCTGGTTTGAGGACGTTCCTCGCCCTGCAGGCGGGGCATTGAATCGAGTCGTTTTGTCTCGGAAACTTTGGTCCTTTCCTCCCGCGGGACCAGGTCGAAAACCATCAGGTCGGCCTTGGGGAACCTTGTTCCGAATATTAGCCGCGTGGCTATAGTCCGGGTGCGAAGGATACATGGTCTGGCGCGCTTCAAAAGTCGTTGGGTAGTACCCGTTAACCAAATAGGTCTCCTCGTAGGCACCGCTGATGGGGCCAGCATAACTCTGATCGTTTCGGGAATATCCCTCCATCACTTCCAAAGCGTGAACGCCAGCGGCCCTAGGCGCACCTGCTCCCATCCGTCCTTGTCGATCCGCTGCTAGAACCGACCGTCGTTGCCCAGGCGGGCAATGGATAAATTCACCAGTAGGCCATACGATTCTTCCTCCGTTGTCTCGGCGGACCCAGCCTTTGTTGATATGGAGACCTGCGGTCTCGCACTCGTTTACTCTGTGACCTCCATTGCCGCAATAGAAGCAGATCCCCTGGAAACCCACTCCACGAGGTAGACCCATTCCTCTCGCCGCAGGCGGAGCGTTTTCCGAAGCCCAGATAGGGGGTTGGACCCGTCCTTGAATCGCGTATCCTTCTTGAACGGCTGTCACGTACGCATTGTAGTATTGAGCAGATCCCACGTTGAGCTGCTTGAGCTTCCCGATAACCAAGTCCAGATCTTTGTCCGTATCCGATCGAATTGGCTGATGAGGTGGCGCGTCACGGATACGGTTCTGGTTCATCGTCCGCTCCCCTTGCCTGTCCGTCCATCGCTCGGCCGGAACGATTCCCGGTGCCAGCCACGACGGCTTTCCGCCCAGGTCGATACCTTCGGTAGTACCAGTGATCTTCCTGCCTTTGGCGCGTACTACGTCGACCAACTGGTGAAACCCTTCCTGTCGTCGCCTTTCTTCATCAATCTGCTCGTCGCTAATCTCGTACCGTTCCCTGGCGTCGAACCGGTTCATGTTGAATAGGTCCCTGCCGACCTGCACCTGTTCAGCGATGGGGGGAGCTTTGCTTGTGTCCCGTACCTTGCTCGTCATCATATACTTGTTCTCGAGTTGGTCCCTAACCGAACTAGGTAGTCCCTTGTGAAAGATGGACGCTTCCCTGTCTGCATCCAGGAGACCCTTCTTCTTCAGCTTGTTAGAAATAACTCTGAAATCTCGTAAGTAAGCTTCCCATTCTTTCGGTGCCTTGATTCCCCTCTCTCCCGTAGACTTAGCGAGATATTCTAGTTGCTCGATCGTGGCCGCCAGTCCGGAAACTGTGTTACGGTACGACACAATAATCTCATCTTTCAACGTCGTCCAAACCTTCTCAGCATACCCCGGCATCGCCCGAATTGCATCTTTAACAGAATGGGAAGTGTACCGAGTCACCTCATTGCACCTGTTACTCTCCGAAATTTCGTACTCTTGGGCGAACGTCTCAAAGTCTTCCATCCACTCCTCGATGTCTTCGACTTCGGTACCCGAAAACATGAACGGAGCACCATCCTTCCCGACACTGGGGATAGATCTCTTGCTCCTTCCCTCCGGAAGAGGGGAACCCTCGGGATTGGGAGTCTCAGGTTTGGGAGTCATGATATTGGATAGTCCTTATCTAATGACTGAAGGGTACGATGTGGTATAGCTCAACGGTAATCTGTCGGTACACGAATCCACGTCGTGCTTGTCGGTACACGAATCCACGTCGTGCTTGTCGATATACGAATCTCGTCGTACGTGTCGGTCTTAATGAATGTCCCCCTGTGATGCTACCCTCGGCTAGTTCGGGCTAAACAATCACACTGGTGTCGCCAGTTTTGTAGGGTCAATCCCGGTCTTCGGGATCAAACGTCGATGACGACGTCAAACAACAACTCGTCTGAGTTGGCGGTAAGGTAGGTAGGTGGATAGGGTTGCTAAGCCTAGGAGTGGTAAGGGATGTCTAGGTAGGCAAGTGCTGTTCCCGGTAGACTATAGAGGGGTGGGTGGTAGGTAAAGTCGTGTAAACGTTACGTGATTCAGGTCACGTGACGTTCGAGGGTAAAAGGTGATATCTCCGATCAAACGCGATACGGCGAAGTCGTATAAACTCGAAACCTCTCGGGGTGGCAAGCTAGCAAGGGCCGTACTCTGACGCCGATCTACTTAACCTTGTCCGGAAGCCAGCTATAGATCCGTCGTCTAAGCGGGTGATGGGAAGTAAACGTGAAACGCGAAGCGGCGAATCAGCGAGGTCGAACGGTAGGTGTATACCGAAAGTGGAATGTGGGATAAAAGCTATGAATAAACGTCCACTACTGGTCTCTCTACTGCTTGCTTCTCCTACAACGGTGAAACGGCGATGGAAAAGAGGGGAATCGAATATCGAGGTGGGGACCTTTATACGTGTCTAGCGTACGCTTACGCCAGCGCGACCGAGTAAAGTACCGGAACGGTCTATACTCCGGGCCGTGCGTCTTCCGCTTCTCCTCTGCCCGTATGCCTCGACCTATACACGTGTATCCCGTCTCCCGTCGTCCGATGAAACCTTCTAATCCACCGTCAGCTGCCGTCTAGTAATCCACCGTGACCAACAGCGGCGAGGTCGAGGTAGTCGAGAGCGAACCGCGGATGTAGGAAGTAGGCGACCGTCGGGGCCGATAGATTCCTGTCACCACAACGGCCTTTAGCGCGCGGACGACGACGGCAGGACGAGGAGAGGCGCGAGTGAGACATTGGTCGCGCGTTTCAAGAGGATATCGGTTACGCGACTTTGGTTCCGCTCGTTTAGCGCCAAAGGACCCTCACGCGGGAACAGAAGCGGGATATCTGGACGACCGAGTGAGACATCGGTCGTACGTTTCAGGATGGACTCGGTTACGCACGAAGTCTACGCCATTTCCAGAACCCATCAAAGGAAGGTACGGACGACTTGACGACAAGGCATATCGTACAGGGGAGGGTTCGTACGACAAACCCCGGAGCCGGTCGAGGACTGCGGACACCTCAAACATCCTAACCGACAATCACCCTCGAAACAAGGGCCACCGGGACGTCGGGACGACGTCCAACATAGAGGGGGGGATGATGTCACAGGGCGTGACCGAACGGCAGCATGGGATCGACGCGCATCTAGGTCATCGGCCCGGATCGGGCGACACCCAGCGGATCCGCACGAAGTCAACAAAAGAAAACCGCGACTTCGTGTGTTCGACCGTCTATTGTTCGCCTGAAAGAGTGACCGACGGACGACAGCCTTTTGTTCTCGAACAAAGAAGACAAGCACGAAGTCGGGCGAACTCGGTAAACAATAGCGGATTCGGTGCGAGCAACGCGAGTACGTAGTTAGCATATAACGGAGCGCGAATCGTAGAGAAGTCGTGCGAGTCTGTTGTACTTCTATACGATTCAAGCGCAGTTATTACATTCGACATACGCCTATACCTTAGTTATACTACGGAGACGTACTAGGAGAGGTTACACTATCACCGACGAACTCGCTATCGTTAGTACAGTGTCGCGACTTCACACGAACTCGAGAAAGACCGTGAGACATCGTAGTCACGTGATCCGACTTCGCTTGCATCTAGAAACCTGTGACTCGCCACGTAGTCGCGACGGAAGTAAATACGCGGAAGCAACCCCTTAGACGATTTTCGAGGACGCCCGTAACACCGAGTTGGCGTTGCTGTTGACCAGCCATAGAAGCCGATTGGGCAGGACGAGGTGTGACATCTTTGGCGGCTTGTGAAGATGAGGGTGTCGGGGTCTGGTGAGTTGGTGCAGGAGCCTTCCATGGGGCGACGAAGCTGTGTGTTCCAGGTCCGCTGAGAGTCTTTCTTGCGTTCGTCCCGACAAATCCCCTTCCTCTAACTCCTCCCGCTCCAAAAACCTCGTCCGTACCCGAACCTGATGTCGATCCTTCTCTGCTGCTTCTGTCCGACCTGTAACCTTCCCCATCACTCCTATCGGTCTGTCTCAACATCGCTACATTCCGAGGTGTTCCGGAAACGATCTTTTGCGCAGGAGTAGATAGAGATTGACTAGAGCTAGAGGTTGACGATAAAGGACGGGAAGTGGCAGTCTGTCGTGGAGTGGATTGCCGTGGGGTATACTGAAACGGTGAGTCCAAACCCCCTTGGTCTTGTGAGGTGGAGGAAGTCCTGGGTGTTGGCGTTGCCAAAGGCCGAGTCGGCCTCGACATGTTGTTTTGACTTCGTTCCACGGTTCCTTTCTTCGGGGTAGAGGGGATATCGAGACGGGATTAAGATGGTTTCACAGGCTGATTATATGTTTATTACGTTGTCCCTCTCCCGCAGCGTAGCGGCCTTGCGAGATCAACCCTGACCGGTGAGTTCTGAGTTCGTTATCAGCAGTAGAATCCGGATCTTTCGGTTTGTGTACTTTGTACTTTGTATCCCGATCGGGCTCGATGTATGCTTCCGATTGATCATTTATACCGCCGACCTTGACACGTCATATGAGCCGTGTATCAATATAATATCACAGCCAGTATCATACGTGTATCTACCATGTATCGGTGCGTGTATCACACGTGAATCACGCATGTGATATTCTCAGCTAATATCGGCTATCAAATATTATGATGAAACGCCGACAATCAGACGCGTATCTGACGTGTAATATTTGATGTCATACACGGTCGATATTTGTGTGATATACCATAAATTGTACAAATATCAGACAGGTGATAGACGGATGGATCCCAGAGTGCCTGTAGGCGATCGTGCGATCTGATCTCTTGCAAAAGATGATCGGGGTGAAGGAGGAGTGACTGTGATCTAGGAAGAAGAAGTTACTGTCATCCCGCCCAAGCAGCCACCCAAGCAGCCTTCTGCGAGAAGTATCCCATTGCCGTTCAGGGATCTTCTCTTCAGGCGGTCTCCTCCCACTCCTCCCGCTCAGGTTCCCGCTCGGCAGTCAATTACCACCAAACTGAAAGCGACCACAAACGAGATCAAGAACACTGTCAGGACCTCGCCTTGGAGTACCGCCGACTCCTAAACCTTTGTCGCGCCAAATGTAGCTGCCGGCTCTTCGACTTTCAATCCTTACCAGGTCCAGAACCCACCGCCACCTCAGCCTCGGTTTCAACCTCAACAGCGAGAGACTCGACCCCTGGTGCTCGCAGGAGTGTTCACCAAGCTAAATCAATTCCCGGTTAATGATGTCATCTTTAGAAACCGAGGCCTTCCTAGCCATTGTGAACGATCTCCCCAGAACTCTCCTCAATATGCAATTATTTATATGATTCGCAATCCCACCCCGCACGCGAGCATGTTATTTACGTCCCCTCACGCTACTGTATCCGACCGTCCCTCCGCTTGATGAAATTCGGCTACGTTACGTAGCAGGCGATCCTGCGAACGCTCGTTCCCTCTCCGCCCGAGACTCTTTGAGCGCAGAGACCTTTTCGTCCTTGGTAGCGTTGTAAGCCACTGAGACTTGGTTGAATCTGCAAACACGTCAGAGTATTGGCGCGAGTCAATGACACCACCTTCAAAAGTCTCGAAACGAGAAAAGCGAGGGGACTTACGGGTTCTCGGGAGCCTTCTGGAACTGCTTGTAAAGCATATCGTGCATCTGCTGCTTCCGCAGCCCAGGGTGGGATTTCTTGAGTTCCGGCATCTCTCTCTCGAGGTAGGCTTCGAAGGCCGCTTTGAAACGTCGCTATGTGGTGAGAGGATCGTTTTGGGGGCGAAAACGATGACAGAGGGAAGAAAAGATCAGCGCCGGCACCGAGAGAGTCTGTGCCACATGCAAGGGGAGCACTTACCTCCGGGTGTTTCTCGATCAGACCAGCTTGAGCTCCGATGTTCGCCTTGTCTCCCTTGGCATTGACGATCTCCAGCGCTTCCAACATGTTGTCCAATCCGGTCGCCTTGATATGAATCTCCGGCTCAGGCTCAAAGCCCGTCTTCTTGACGTCCGGTGTCGAGCTCCCGCTGCCGGTCGCTGAACCTCCCAATCCACCTCCCGCGGCAATCGCTCCCGGTCCAGCAGGTCGCACGTCCTTCTTCTTGTCCCCAGACTTCTTCGCTCCTCCCTTGGCTACCGGCTTTGAAGGTAGGCTGGCTTCCTCTTCGGCAAGTAATCGTGCCTTTTCCGCCTTCTTGCGTTCAGCCTCGGCTGCCTTTTCTTTAGCCTTGTCGGCTTTGGAACCGTCTTTGGCTCCCTTTGACCATTCTTCAGCTTCAGCAGCTTCAGCTTTGGCGGAGGCGGCGGACTTCTTCTTATTCTACAGTTTGATGGCAGGACGGGGATTTTGGGAGATTGATAAGTTCCTGAGTTCCTGCGCAAGGGTGAATGATGTTAGAGTAGGGATCGCCACGGTACTCACCTCGTTCTCCTCCTTCTTGGCCCTTCCGGCCTCCTTTTTCGAGTTTCCTCCCTTTGCTGGTGGCATATTCCAGATCAGGCGTGCTGTAGACTAGGATCCTGGTAGTATGTGAGGTGGCAAGAGTGCGTGTTGTATGCTATATGATGTTTCATTTCGGGTTAGCATGCCCTTTTGACTTTTGTGATGACGAACCGGGAGTGAAGGGGAAAGATGTCAGGTAGCAGGGGAGCAAGTTGTTTGTTGATCATGTCGAAAGGGAAGTTGTGCTAGTTGCGCAACCTTTGCATTGTCTATTGGTAGCCCGGCCCTGCTTGACCGACCCATCACATTTGCAACCTCCTCATTAGTCTGATTAGAGATGGATCCTAGACCGTCCACTCCTCGATCAGCAACATCCAGCACCGTTCCGACCTCGTGAGCCAGCGCTGTCGACCGAGAGCTCGAACATACCTACGGTCGAAACTGAACTCTTGCTGGACCGACATGTTACGCCGTCGAACAGGTTTGACGGAGATGCTTTGAGAGGTTATATACGCAAGGTCAGTCGGAGACTGCGTTGAAAGTAGCCTAGGTATTGTAAAATTATTGAACGAGCTGATCGTTCGAATCTTCCTCCTTCCGGTACAGCTCTTCGAGACGAATCTAAAAAGTGAACATCCTATCCCCCATGAAGCAAACCAAGCTCGAACTGATGAACGAACATACACAAACCGATGGTGGGTTCCGGACTGAGTAGATGTCGAATTTGACAAGGAGAAGATGAGGGAACATGGGAAGGAACTCAGTATGGTGAGTCTCTGGCGGCAGTACTTGTCCGGGCTCCTTCCGATCGGAAACCCTACACTAGCCTTGTAAGAGTAGGCTGATCTCGTCTTATCTTGCCTTTCGACTGTGATCGATCTATTACTTCTCTACGCCACTCCCCATGGTTATCTTCAACCGAACGTCATGTCAACCCCTCCCGAACGGAAACCTCCCACCTCTATCCATATCCTTTGAACTCCTCGGACACGCCTCACTCGACCATCGTTGGCAGCGCATTAAAGCTCGGATGAACGAGTTGAACCCTCAAGGTTGGAAGTTTGCCGTAAGCCGAAGCACAACTATTCTTCTCTGTCAAGCAGATACGTTTATCGGTCGTGAAGACGATGAAGCTGATCCTGATCGTCCATTCATGCCTGGTCGCGCTGCAGGTGATCGTCCAGATCAATCAAAATCTCGGACAAGGTGGCCGGTAAGTCTTCACTTATTCTCGTCTCAACTCTGGTCTTATTGCTCTAGACCTGTGAAACGCTGAGAGCTGATTGAAGTCTTTATCCTTGGTCACCTTGATTCGTCTTGTATGGCGCTCTTGGATCGGCGCGTCCTGCGACGATATGACATCTGACGATGCGGCTTGATATGATGCGATATCTTGGACTATACAGGGCGGACTTGGCAACACATTGGGCGGTCTCGGATTTGTGCATCCAGGAGCTCTGGTCGAACGTGAGTCAACTTCGTAAACGATGCATTGCTTCGCCCGTTTGGCCTCCTCCTGTGGTGTTTGCCAGGCGAGTCGAACGTCGAGGAGTCCGAAACGAATCACTAATGTCAATTTCTTTCACGCCGGCGATGGTACATGTAGGAACATCTGTTATGTGCTTGTTTTGCCCTTGCCATCAAGGCCGGTTGAGCGTGGCCGGGAAGAGCAGGGGGATTAGAAGCAGGATGTAATTGTTGTGCGGGGTGCGTCTTCTGGTGCATATTCGAATACCCATGTTGAAGTGTTACTGCGGTGTTCGACGCCATATGGTCAGGGTTTTCGCTACAACCGAGGTCAAGGCAAGTTAGGGAACCGGGGCATCCGTCAGAGCTGAGCAGATCCGGGAGGGTGTTTACTTTGTCGGGCCATCGGGCGGGTTGAAGGCGGACTGTGACGATAGTTCGGTGATCTTGGAATCGGCGCCGGCGATCTGGGAAGACTAGACTGGTCGATCGTTGTTGACGTTTCTGCATCGCTAGGATCGCTAGTTGCCAGCCCACGAGCGATTCTCCGGGACCGAGGGGGACGTTGCCGCATTGCACCCATCGCCATTGCCGCTAGCCTTGTTCGCGGCAAGGGACGACGCATGAAGCCTATGATGATGATCGTGACGCGTGTGGCTGCAGGGTCGAGCGGCAAGCGAGGGGGTGACGAATGCGGGATCATTTCCCGGTACACGACGAGGAGGCGAGGGGGGAATCCCGTGTGAGTTTTCCCAAGAGTTGTGTGTGTCTGTGTGTGTTACGTCGCCCGATGCCCAGCCTCGTCGCTCATCGTCGGATCCAAGCAACAGCCCAGTGTCTCTCCCCCAAACGTACAAAAAGAGGACAGCACTCAACTCTACCTTTTTCGACATCCTCTACACTCGTTCACCTTCACAAAACAAAAAACCAAAACTCTCACGAACACCCTTCCCGTATAACCAACCAAAACACCCCCACAACACCTTTTCATAATGTCTGACTACCCTACCGAGATGAACTCTGTCTTCTACACCGGAGTGAGTCGAATCAGCCCCGATCGTCGTCGAGACGATTTCGATCTCGACGGCGAATGCAAGCTGCATGAGTGTATCGACGCTGACGATCAACAACTTCGCTTCGCTTGGCATGCTCGCCCTGGTCGTTCCTTTTCTATTCGAAACGCCTCATCTTTGCGCGCATCACGACCATCACCTCCGCCATCATCGCTGTTCGATTCGCCCTTGATAGCCCGAGAAGTTCGAGATCCGACGTGTCCCGGTCCCCAAGATCACTGACGATGAGATCCTCTTGAAGGGTAAGTCCCGATTCGATCCGATCCGGGCTGGAAATCTCTCCTCGTAAGAATTCTTCAACTTACCCCTATTTCCCTCTTTTTTTTTCCTGTTTTCTTCTCCATCATATCGTAGTCACCCTCTGTGGTGTCTGCGGAACCGACCAGCACATCCACGAGGGAGAGTTCATGTCCAAGTTCCCCCTCATCCCCGGTCACGAGGCCGTCGGTGTCATCCACGCCGTCGGAAAGAACGTCAAGGGTCTCAACGTCGGTGACCACGCCGCTGCCGACGTCTGCAACTCTTGTCAGGACTTGGGTTTGACCATGTGTCACTACTGCAAGTGAGTCCACAGATGGGGCGTTGTTGAGCTAGCAAAGAGAGGGGATTGAGAGCTGATCGATGAATCGACGTGTTTGTGCGTGCTCGTGTTTTAGGCGAGGAGAGCCTTTGTTCTGTGAGAACTTCTCTGCCAAGGGTGTCGCCATGGACGGTGGATTCGCCGAGTTCGTTACCTAGTACGTATTTCTCGCACGAACGTCATTGCTTGATCAGTCCGCTTACCATCCCTCGTTCTCGTCGCACAGCAACCAGTCCAAGGTCTTCAAGTACTCCAACATCTCTGACGAGGAGGCCACCCTCCTTGAGCCCGCCTCGTGTGCCATCCACGGTCTCGACAAGCTCAAGCCCAAGGTCGGAGCCGAGGTCCTCTTGCTCGGTGCCGGTCCTACCGGTCTGTGCATGGCCCAGCTCTTGAAGCTCAACGGTGCCGCCAAGGTCGTCATCGCCGCCAACGACGGGATGAAGATGGACATTGCTGAAAAGTTGAACTGTGGTGACGAGTACGTCAGGCTCAAGAGGGGAGGTGGAGAGGACACCGAGGCCCAGTGGAAGAAGATCAAGGAGGACTACCCTCGTGAGTCGCCCCCGCGGCTTGTTCGCGCCGAGCGAGATGTCAGAGAGACTGATCCTCCCGATCTCTGACCCTTTCGTAGACGGATTCGACTGCGTCATCGAGTGCACCGGTGTCGAGTCGCTCGTCGACCGATCCATCGACTTTGTCCGACGAGGAGGTTCTCTCATGGTCTACGGAGTCTACGCCAACAAGGCCCGTGTCCACTGGTCCCCCACCAAGATCTTCAGCGACGAGATCAACATCATCGGATCGTTCTCCCAGTTCTACTGTTTCGGCCGAGCCATCCAGTACTTGGACAGCGGCAAGTTGAACGTCAAGGGCATGGTCACCAACGTTTTCGACTTGAAGGACTTCCAGAAGGCTCTGGACTGCATGAGCTCGAGGCAGGCTTTGAAGATCGCCATCCGACCCCACGCTTAAGAGCGTCGCGGGCTCCAAGAACGGCGTTCTTTGCTGGGGATTGACGAATGAGAGATAACAAACAACATGATGTATCCTTTTACGAACGAGCTCTTTATCAATATCAATCCGGGTCAAGCGACTGAACATATTTATATCCCGACTTGGGTGTCCGTCCAGTCGAGCCGCTTGCCTAGTCATGACCCCAGTATTCGGTCGAGGCAGGAGGGGACTTTGCAGTCTAAAGTCTTGGTCGTACCTCCTGCCCTGATCATGGGCATGCCCTCATGTTTCGTCATTTGCATCCGCTGTCGACCGAACGGCAACCTAGGGATCGGTTGTTGCAACTCGAACTTTGGAACAATCTAATTGATTCAGCGAGCTCAAGTATGTTCCCTGATTTGCAGCAAGTTGACCATTCGAGCCAGAAACGTACTCAAACCCAAGTAGTACACACCTCGCTATGCCTCTCCCACCGTTCAAGCTGCCCACAGCGGAAAGTTCAACATCCGCCCTCGCTCGGCCGAGCAAGAACAAGAAGAACATAGGTGGGAACGTCTCCCAGTCGTCCATCTTTGATCTCAAGGGACTTGTATCGGAACATCAGAGCACGTTTCAGAAAGAAGGGAGGGAAGCTGTCAAGGGGGAAGCTGGAGCGAGACGGGGCAGGATTGGGGAGCTCGTAAGCGTTCCGGTAGAGGTTTGCAAGGCTGGTTAGTGGGTCCGCTGAGTGTCCTTCTTCTTGACTTTTCACTGGAACTCTTCCAGTCGAAAGACCGGTTCTCCCGCCCGTCACCCAATCTCGGAAAACGTTTGGCTCAACAAGCAGAGAACGATGCGAAACGCGCTCGGATCTACGATGATCAGGAGCGGATCACGGAGCATGAGAGGCAGGAGATCATGAGGCTCAAAGCTGAGCGGTATGAGAAGTTGAGGCGGGGAGAAGAGGCTCCATCTAAGGAGAGTGCGATCGATGTGAGTCGGAATGAGACTACTTGAAGTCTGGTAGCTTCGGTCTACTCGAGGCACGTCTCCTGTGCTCGAAGGACGAGTTGTCGAAGTCGAGTTGGGGATCTTTCCGGCTGACCTGGATGTCTATATTCACACAGTTTGATCGGAAACAAGAGGAAGAAGAAGGATACGGTCATTGGTCTGATCACGCTTCAGATGTGGATGAGAGCGCTTTGGTACCGGACCATCTCAAACATCTGCCGCCTCAACCGGAATATCACGAAAACGACGTGAGTGATACCACCACTTGATATCCGCTCGAGATCATAATGGCACGTGGTCATAATACTGGTGCTGATCTCATAAGCGGGCGCCATGGTTGGTAGAACGAAGAAGTGGAATACATAGACGAGATGGGAAGGACCCGAAAAGGAACTCGCAGAGAAGCGAGGGAAGCCGAGGCGGCCAAAGCTAGCGGAGGAGCTCGGGGCAACGAGAGGGAGGAGCGCCAAAGAGAAGATCAGGTCACAGGTGCAGGCGGCGATGAAAGTGTCGGAGTGGCTCATGCCGAGGTCTTGTAAGTTGGCTTGTGAGGTGAAGGTATTGACTGGCTAGCGGTAGCTGACGCCGATGTGACTTTGCCTGTCCTCAGGCAATCAAACGTCATCTGTAAGTCGATTTCGACCTGCTACTTCCACCTTGCCGTCCTTTCTCTGTACTGACTTCGTGTCGTGTCGTGTTGCCTTGCACAGATGGCGAACAATCGTTCTTCCCAGTCTACGAGCCCACACAAGAAGAATTGAAAGCTCGATACAAAGTCGCTGAAGGGGGTCCGATGGTAGATCATTACGACGCCAAGAAAGAAGGTACGAATACGATACGACCAGCTACGAGCACAAGGGGCTTGCTTACACGATCTCTTTTTCCGTTTACGGCATCCACCCACAGTCCGGACGAAAGGAGCAGGTTTCTACCAGTTTGCACAGGATGAGGAAGTCAGGAGACGACAGATGGAAGAGCTGAAACAGCAGCGGGGCGAGACCGAACAAGCTCGGGCGGGAAGCAACTCGAGAGGAGGAACGGGCGAACCAGCTGCACCCGTACTGAGTGCTGCGCAAGAGGCAAAGAAACGCAAGTTGGACGAACGGAGGGCTCTGATCGAAGCCAAGCGGCAGAAGGTGAGTCTCGGCGTTGATTGGCAGACCGGCTGGAAGTCGACCCGGTCGTTGACATGGCCCACGAAAACAGATGCTCGGAGGGAAAGAAGCGGTAGAGCAGAAGAAGAAGGAGATACAAGATCGGGCGGTGGATGCGTTATTACGCTCGGTCGAACAGGAGATGGAGGGAGAGAAGACGTAGCATGCTAGATGTGTCATATACCGAGTCGCTCCCAGGCGGGCGTCTACATGTCGTCGTTCGTCTGGTCTACATCTTTGCAAGATAAGACTGCAAGTCCGTTTACGTTCTCACGACGTCATAACATGACCTTGAGCCCAGCCCGCCAAACCCGACGGCTTTGACGGACTCTGAACGGATCGGTCTCGGGAAGAGGGGGGAGAGAAAAAATAGCGACGTCGTTCGGGTAACGGGCTACGTTTTGGGTCCGAGCCCGGTGGAAATGAATTTTGTGCGGATATTTCGGTGACTGTCGTCTTTTAGGTTTGAATTCGTATGCTGCGCAGACGATGGTGTATGGCACAACAGGTTGGAATTGGTTTGAAGCTCAGTCGTATGTGTGCTGTGCTTGCGATTTGCTATGGCACATCGCTGTTGAAACGGTCCGAGTCGGCTCTGGAGCTGCGAACGTATTGCTATGCCGATGAAGAGCAGGGCGTTTGAGAGACACGACTGGGAACGGCCAGGTACCAGATGCTGTGTCGACGCTTGGCTTGCGAGGGGGTTGTTGGCAAGTTGCCGGGCGCTATCGTGGAGAGGACGAAACCTACGGTAATGCCCGATTCAAAGTTCATTTGCGGTGGCCGCCCAGCAACATCGTATCGTGATCCGTGATGACTTCCTTGCTGCTCTTCCCTGCCCCTGCCCGTGTTTCTTTTCATCGCCCCCGGCGCTTCATTTGGCTAGCTTCGCCCTTGATGTCTCACATGCACGAGCGCGTGGTTTTACTGCTCTTTCCCCCTCTCCTCTCTCTTTCATTTAGAGCGGAACCGACCGGCGGGGTTAGGGGTCAGAGGTCAGAGGAAGGGGGGAAGGGATACTGTAGCTCTCGCCAGAACCGACGTCGTGTGATGTGGCTTGCGGGCGTTGTTTGTTTCTGGTGAGAGAGACCGACCGAGCCGGGTCTTGTGCAGTTACCGCAGCGCGGGGGACGCATGTCGCACATCATCCCATTCTCATCCAGGACGTATAGCTCTCGGACAGTCACCAACTCCGATTCTCTCCTTCCCTTCATCGACGCCATCAACACATGCAACACAGCACGAGCTCCGGCTGAAAGGAGACGGTGGTACCGTTTCTCCCCTATCGCCCATTCCATGAATGCGTGCTTTCAGTCCTTGAGATACCTATCACCACCCGCACTGCTACATACACTTCCCTTCACTATCGACTCCCTGGCCTCTCGACCTCGAATCAAAGGAACACCTACCCTATCAACAAAGGAAGCGACAGACGCATAGACGTCATATCATACCACTCTACAGGCCTACAGGCATCTCAGAGCTATAAATCACAGTCCAGATCTCTAGTTCTCTAGCGATTCATCTACGGCCCCACCCAAACACCCTCTGATTCCTGGCAACCTCTCATCAACCTCGGAATCAAGTGTTTCCTCCCGTTCATCTAAAACCTCGACAGATACCGACAACGTCCTCCCCGCTCCCACCTCTCACTGGCAACTTGCACTTACCTATACAAATATACGAACCGGTCGTCGGAAAGACATCGAAACCAAACCCGACGACAACGTCGGAGCGAGATCCGGTCCGCGAGATAGAGTGCTCCACAACCACACAATACCCAACACCGAGTACCGACTTTCGACCTCGATATCCGACTGCTAGGAAGGACTAACAACGTCGATATCACCAATCCAGACTATCGAATCTCATCCACCTATTTCTACGCTTGACCTTTTCGTCCCCATCCGGACTAGAAAACTTGCAAGAACAAACATGGGCGATCATCCTCCGTTCCGGTCCACTTACCCTCGGTCCGAACTCGGACCACCATCTTCGGCATCAACATCCCCACCACCAGCTCGAGCGTCGACCTTGACATCGAGCCTGGCTTCGTATTCGTTTCCCGGGAGGTTGGTCTTACCCGAACCACCCAGTTCTCATCAGGGGAGACGTTCAGAGTTCCCGGCTCCGATAGGGGAGAGTGAGAGGAGTTTGCACTTGGAATTACCAGTACCTGCATCGGGGTCGGGGGGACGTTCTGTTACCCCCACGCAAGCGTCTGCTTCGACATCCATGCAACCTATGTCGTCGCCTAGGGTCGTATCAGGCAGTCAGAGCTTGAGCTCGTTGTTGAACCACAATCACAATTGCGATCATGATGATCGAGTTCCTTCACCAAGGCCCCGGGCACATGCACCGGTACATGCGATGGAGAGGTACCAAACGACCGTCAATCAGATGACGGGTCTGCCTTCGCCGGAGAATTCTCCGCCTTTACATCCTCATCATCCTCGCCATCCGCATCATCCTTCTCCTCCCCCTCGTCATCATATACATCAGCAGCAGCAACATCCGTCGACACACCGAACGGAGAGGATGGACTTCAAGCCGTTCTCGAATTCAGATTGGGCGGCAGAAGAACGCCCGGTCGACTCTACCAGACGGAGGGGAAAGATGAGCCCGGGCAAAGACTACCACTCGGCTTCAATGTCGACGTCGATGCCGATGTCAAGGTCGGCGTCGAACTCGAGGCCTCAATCAAGTACGGGCACGGCAACGGGCGAGGTGTTGGTCAGCGTCAAAGAGGAGCAACACGAGCGCGACCAAGAGCAGGTACAGGGACAAGAACAGGACGAGTTGCAGGAAGAGTCGCCCAAGAAGCAGAAGAAGAGGACGAGGTTGAATCCGGAACAGGGGGCCTTGTTGAAAAAGGTCTGGAGGGAGGTGAGTTTGGAACAAGTTTCATGCGCAACTATAAGAGAGAAAGAGCAGGATAGTTTATAGCAATGGAGTTTTTTTCTGGTAGACTTGTTTCCCGAGTACGGAGCGGCGGTCTTGGTTGGCCGAGCAGACTGGGTTGTCTGTGCGCCAAGTTCAGGTCTGGTTTCAGGTGAGTTTGGAGACGATAAATCTCAACCTTGCCCAAAGCTTGACACTAACCTGAAATCAATGTTCAGAACCAACGCCAGAAGCAACGAAACGAAGAGTACGAAGCGAGCAAATCGTTCTCGGCCGACGTGCCCCATCCGCTGTCCGGTCCTCGAGTGGCCTTCGACGCCCCTATCGCCCCGAGAGACTTGCCGGAAAAGGTCTACCATGCTCAAGGGTGGAGCAGTATTGGGCCTGATCCGGGACCCAAGAGGGGCAGTGGGGATCGACCGGGGACGGGTTCTTCCAGCAGACCGATGACGGGGGAAGATAGGGGTCATACTTCCGAAGGTCGGACGGGTTCGAGGTCGGGATCCGGGTCACGACCCGCCTCAGGGGAAGGAGAGGAGAAAGAGTCATCGAAGAGTCGCAAACAAAGAGGAACAGAGGAGATGGCCTCTGGAGCGACATTGCCTCTCCCAGCGGGTGCTCCACCGCCCATGCGACGGACGATTTGGGACCAGCCTCCGCCATACTCGGCTGCCCACCCGATCGAACATCAACAACACCATCGGGCGCTCAAGCGATCACGAGAGCCAGATCACGTCGATCCCCTCGATCGAGATCGACCAGTCAAGGTGTACCGTCCGACGGGTCACTCGTCGGAATCGTCCCCTTCGAGAGAAGGACAGACGCCGCTCGTCGACCGGTTCCCGAGGTTGCCCTCCATCAGGGAGCTCGGGCTGAGTGCGGATCGAGACATGGCAATGGGCATGAGGATAGAAGGTCAAGGGATTTACGAGAGGGGATTGCCTGTGATCCCGGGGATGATGGGGATGATGAGCGGTCCAGGACGGCTTTGAACGAGGAGGACAGGGACGATCATGGTGACGGTAATACAGTAGTGCTTGCCATTGAAGCGAGGTTGTGAACATTGATTAGCATATTAGCATAGAGACGTTGTAGATGACATATATAATCGCGATCAGATTGCATTTATTGTACCTTGTTGCTTGGGTCATTTTCGTGTTTCGGCCTTCTCCGCGCTCGAGCGATCAGTCGTCGAGGAGGATTGATGGGATTTTTCAACTTTTGTATTTGCTTCGTCTCTTTTGTCTCATCGACAGGTGTATCAAATCACCATTCGCCCCAGTATAATTATCGAGCAGACGATAGACTGCAATGGTGCTTCCTCGAGCTCAAATCCTGCAAAAATAGCCGGCAGACTCAGACTCGGTAGCAACTATCGTCATGGCATTCCGACGGATCTGGACAAATACCAGGTCCACGTTCGTACAGAGACCTTGGCCGACTCGCATACGGACGGCTAGCTATGCCTCAATCGCAGATTCAAGACGAATTGATGAACGAACGGTACAAAGAACGGTCCGGCTTGAGGATCTTCCTAGTGCTGCTCTAGGACCGGACGGGAAACCTCTAGAGGCATTACCGCCCTTTGGAAAGAGATCAAATGGGTTTTCATCAGGCAAGTCTTGTTCAATAAACCAGAATCTCGAGCTTAGCTGAGGATTTCTTCTCGCTATGTTAGTTACTGGTCAGAATGCTCTACATCAAGCTGATCCGGAGCGAGAGTTGGAAGCCAGATGGCAACGAGCCATCGATCTCAGAGAGTTCCCGGATACGGTTCTAGCTCATGGGATATTCACAAACATGCAGAAGTATCCTGATGATATCATCCTCACTCGTGTCGGGATGTTCTACGAGGTGAGTATGGAGGCTCTGTATGGTCCTGGACGACTTACTGACTTTTCCCGTATACCGTCTCCAGTCATACTTTACGCAAGCAGCTGAAGTAGCGTCGCTCCTAAACATACGCCTGACATCGAAATCATTCCGGGTTAGACAAGAAGGGAAACCGACGAAAAGATCGAAAGCCGCATCCAAACCGACAACTCCGGCCTTGCAGCACAAATTCCCGTTTGCGGGCTTCCCGATATCTCAACGGGAAAAGTTCTTCCAGATGCTGCTCGAGCTCGGACGCAGCTTTGTAGTTGTTGAGGAGAAGGACAAATCGGAGGGCACTTCCAAGGACCGGTTTGTGGCTCGAAGATACACGCCGGGAACTTTATTGAGCGAGGCCTGGCAGATCAGCGACGAGACGAGGCATCTATTAGCTCTCTCCTTAGGGAAAAACGAGCCCAATGGAGAGATTGAAGATACGCCAGTCGGGCTGGCTTATATCGATGTATCCACCGATCGAGCGGTACAAACGCGGACTTCAACTCTGGGGGAGCTCGAGCATGAGCTAGCCAGGATCAGTCCTGTTGAAGTTGTCCTCCAGCGCGGAATGCAAACTTATCTGGATATCGGGGCTGCAAAGTCTTCCAATGGGACGGAACTGCAGGGGATTAAGGAAATAAGCGCAACGGTAGCTCCCTTGCTGCAACAGAGTGGAGCTACTATTGCTTATGTAGACACCGCCGGATGTTCGGTTGGCGCGACCGAGCTTGAGGCATCAGCGGAACGTTTGATACAGACCCACCTGAAAGACTGCCTTCTGAGCGAGATGCCGAAATTGCTCGAGGCCAGTCATCAGTCTGCAGACTCGTTCATGCAGATCGACGCCTCGACCTTGCTCGGTCTCGAAATCCGACAGTCGCTGCGACAGTCGGTCGGTGCACAGGCTAAAGGTGTCTACTCTTCGCCGGCTAGTCGAGCTGGTACCTTGCTCAGCGTTATCAAGCGTACGTTGACACCTTCCGGAACGAGGTTGCTTGTCAACACGCTATGTCAGCCGTCGACCGATCTGCATATCATTACACAGAGGCACGACCTGGTCGAGGCGTTTTTGCAGCGGAGCAACCTGCGTGAGGATCTGCGTTACCAACTCAAGCAGATGAGCAACGCTGGAAACGGAGAAATCAGCAGGATCATTCAGAGGTTCTCTGCGAACGGCAGTACCGCCCCAGGCCTGGCTGGCGCACTAGCTGGAGGAAGGGATCTATGGGATCTGAAGCAACGGATCGAGGCGATAGATCGATTGGGTCAGTCTATTCAGGAGACGCTTGACAATGAAGCCGATTCGACGGCGGGACCATACCTACGACTTCGTCAGTTGGTCGGTGAGATGAGGAATTTAGAAGCGTGGGCAGCTTCTATCGACCGGGCAGTCGTCGCTTCCGTCCTGGACAAGTCCGCCGTGACCTTGGGGGAACAGCCAGACACGGAACCCATCGCTGGCGAGGAGGAGTCCGACGAAGTGCCAGCTAATAATATT
This sequence comes from Filobasidium floriforme, assembly GCF_021052385.1. Taxonomy (NCBI): domain Eukaryota; kingdom Fungi; phylum Basidiomycota; class Tremellomycetes; order Filobasidiales; family Filobasidiaceae; genus Filobasidium; species Filobasidium floriforme. Next base: position 322,565 of record NW_025763646.1, read on the forward strand.
CAAAGCTCGCAAGAAAATGACAATGACAGGTCGAGTTGGTGGATCGATCCAAAGTAAGTTTAATCTCTATCCTGCAGTATGATTTGTGGCTGATGCAATTTGCTCCCTGTAGCTTCAGTCCGGAAATGCAGGACCTACACCGGAAGCTGACCGACCTGCTTCAGGAAAAAGCTGACATGCAGACGCGTTTGCGTGAAAAGTATAGTAAGTGGGGTCAGCAAGGCTGTTTCAGAGATAAAGTGTATTGAGGCGTAACTATGATCTCGAACAGAGCTGGAAGGTCTTGAACTCAAAACAGGCTTCAACAACTTGCCGAGCCTGGTCTATGTACCGAAACGAAGCAGAAACACCGATTTCTCGATCATTCGGAAAGATCCCGAGATGGCGGTGCTCAATGACACAGCAAAGACAGTTCGGACGTTCGTATACAATGTGAGTAGATGCTGTTACGCCTGTCGTCCCGCATCGACTGGAGGATATTCCCTCGCAGAAATGGTCTGTGCTTGCAAGTACGATCGACCAAACCAGGGACAAGATGCTGGAAGCGCAAAAGGAGGCGTTCAAGATCTTACGCGAACAGGTCAGTTCGATAGCTATCGTTAGCACTACCACAGTAGGCTGACAGACTGCGACATCGCGCTCGACAGACTCTGGCGCTGCAAGATGACCTGCTACATAACGCATCGTTGCTCGACGAGATCGATCTCTGCCTTGGATTCGCTCAGGTAGCCGATGAGTTGCGTTTCGTCCGTCCTGAGATGGATACCGGGTGCGTCTTTCAGTTTTGGTTTCTTCTCTATGAGCTGATATAAGCTTACACCCATATCAACCTAGAGATGCCTTTGAACTCGTGAACGGACGTCACCCTACCGTGGAGTTTGGCCTGCTATCGGCGCAGTCGGCTCGCAACTTTACGCCTAATTCGCTACATCTCGACTCTGGAAGACATCTCGCCATTATCACAGGTCCTAACATGGCAGGGAAAAGTACGCTGTTGAGACAGATGGCGATTGTGGCGATCCTCGCACAAGCCGGAAGCTTTGTGCCGGCCGACAAGGCGAGGCTGGGTATCATTGACGCTGTCTTCAGCCGAGTCGGCGCCCGGGACGATCTTTACATGGACAGGAGTACTTTCATGATGGAGATGCATGAGTAAGTGGCACCGAGAGCAAATTGATAGACTGTAATGCTGACTTGGCTTGCTCCAGGACTGCGCATATCCTCAACAAAGCCACATCACGATCATTGGTGATTATGGACGAGTACGTGCGGTTTGTGTATCACGGATGCTGCTCAAAGCTGAAAGTGATGTCTTGATGCACATTAGGATTGGAAGAGGCACGACTCTTAATTCGGGCATCGCGATCGCATACGCGGCCCTTGACTATATTTTACGACACAATAAGAGCAAAACGCTCTTCGCCACGCATTATCACGAACTTTACGACATGTTAACGACGATAGATGAAGAGGGTCACCGTACGACGAGACCGGGGGTCGAGTTCTGGTGCACCGATGTAGATGAAGTGGTAAGAGCAAAGGAGAAGGGAGGATTGTGGCATACAATTAGATGAGCTAACGATTCCCGAGAGACCAGGACGACCGCTTTGCATATTCGTACCGGCTGAAACCTGGCGTCAACCGGCAGTCGCACGCTATAGTATGCCTCGCTGCAATCGAATAATCGAGACCAAGGCTGATCATTTGTACCCGTGCAGAAAGCGGCCAAGCAGGCTGGTATGCCTGAAGAGTTCCTGCTATTGGCGGAACGGACTCTTAGTGGCCTTGAAAGTAAGACGAGAACGAAAGGGTTTACGGTGTCCTCGGCCGTACAAGGTGAGTCCGGCCTTTTCTGTGCAACGAAAGCTGTACAGATTCTGACCCTATCCTCTGACGGATGTTGAATCTGGACTGCCGTAGGCGCAGGAATGAGGCGATTCTCGACAAGGGCTGATAGTCATGATAGAAACGGTATCGGGGAAGGTCAGTATTCTGCAGGCGACAAGCCGACTGTTTACGCGAGGTCTCTACTGACGATTATTCGATTGACCATACGCAGGACGACCAGCCAGAAGGGCCGATCGTAATGGACAGGTCAAAGATTCAACTCAAAGGACGGATTCTCAACCTGGCAAGAGAAAGCCTAAAGGTGAGACTTGCTCTCACCATGTCATTGCTGGATGTCATTGAGAGCTAAAGTTTCTCTCGCATCACAACATCAGAGCCCGCTCCCGTGACTGTCCACATACCTAAGGGTAGATATTGGTCTAGCAGGTTATCGACCCTCCCCATCATCCCCCTAACCCGGACAACCCAGCACTTGCAATTGGACCGCCATTTAGTAAGGAGTCGGGATATAATCAAGTTCACGTCACCTTCGAATGAGACAAAGACCGCGCCTGAAGGCGCCAAGACCACTTTCAGTCCGCAGGGCGAAGGATCAGACAAGCAGTCACAAACCTAAGGCCTGATCGGGCAGGCTTCTTGTATGAATGTATCTATGCAGGCCACCTCGATTACAAAATATGCTCTATATGCGGTACGCGATCTAAACGAGTCAGTAGGACAACAAGACTTCCGTCCATCTATCTGATCAACACGAATCCTCCCGAGCGCATGCTATCAAGAAGATTGTCCGGGCTGACCACCGTAGTAGGCGCCCCACTGACCGGCTCCTTGTTGGGTCTGCCAATAAGCGGCCTGCGACAAGGTGACGGATAATGTGTCAGCCAATGCAGCGCGGAAGTCGTCCTGTTCTGAAAGAAGGGACACTCACCTGCTGAGGCGTTCCACCGGGAGCGACGGCGGCGCCGGCAGCAGCGGGCTGACCGTAAGCCTGGTAACCCGGGTATCCGGCATACTGCGCATAAGCATTAGGTTGCATCCCGTACATCTGTTCAGGTTCATCTCGTCAGCCAATCTCATTCACGAGATTATCGGCGTTTATTGCGTCGCGAGGCTCACCATCGCTGGGTAACCGCCCATCATGCCCATCCCGGCCTGTTGAATGGGTACGACACCCGGAGCAGGTGCCACTTGGCCCATCCCTCCCATCCCGCCTGCAGTACCACCAGCCGCTCCACCCTCCCGATCTTTACCCCAGGAACACTTGATCGGACGTCCGTGTACCGGATAGTTTTGCAAGTTGACGATCGCCTGAGCGGCGTGTTCGTGCGTGTCCAGCTTGACGAACGCGAACCCCCGATCGGCTTGCATACGGATCTCGACGATGTACCCGTACCCCTGAAACAGGGGGATCAGGTCCGCCTGGGTGGAATAAGGGATCAGGTTGCCGACGTAGACGGTGGTGTTGTAAGCCGGGGTTTGGGAGACGACGGTCTCGAAATCGAGCGGGCCGCCAGAAAAGTTGGAAGGAGCTGGGGCGCCGGTGAATCCTCCAGAGGAAGCCATGCCCATTCCCATGCCCATGCCCATCCCTCCGGCCATCCCTCCGACTCGAGAACCACCTGTTTGGGTCTTTTGGTTGGCCCAGTTGACGCGGATCGCTCGAGATCCGAGCCATTCTCCGTTCATGGTCGAGATGGCCTGTTCGGCGTCCGACTTTTCTCTACGAACAGGAATCGGGTCGGTCGGCCAAAACAAAGGTAGAGATGCAGAAAGCGTCAGCTCTCGTTCGATGATCATCTATCCTGTCGCGATGCGCTGCCTCACCTGAAAGCCAAGAACCCGTACCCCCTACTCTTGCCCGAATTCATGTCCCACATGACCCTCGCCTCGCTCATCGTCGGGAACGCCCCAAACGCCTTGGTCAACGCCTCGTCGTTCACCTCGGGACTGAGATCACCGACAAACACGTGGAAGTGGTTGTGCGTATCCTCCTTGCCCTTGTTCGTCAACATGCCCGGTTGACCGGTGCCCCCTATCATCGGGGCCATCACCCCTGCCACCCCGGCGTTCGGACCTGCTCCTGCGGTAGCTCCCAAAGCGGCGGTCTGGGATTGGGTCTGGTAAGCCCAGTTGACGCGGATCTCGGTATCAAAGATCTTTCGACCGTTCAGCGTCTGAAGGGCTTGTTCGGCAGCACGGGTGTCCGAGTATTCGACGAAACCGTAGTTGAGACCGCCGTGCTGAAAGTTTCGGTCTTGGATGATCTTGGCTTGGGCGACGGGGCCGGCGACGGCGAAGATCTCGGTGAGCACTAGAGGGGGGGGAGGGGGTGAGTGGACGGCGAAACGGACGGGACGGAATATGAAACGAGGTGGGATGAAAAGAGGAGAGCGGATTGAGGCAATGAGAATTCAACGAAAGGAAGTAAACGGCAAGACAGAAAGGAACGCAAAGAAGGCTTACTATGCTCGGTTACACGAGGGGAGAGACATCCGACGTAGAGATGGGCTCGTCGTTGTTGCTATGTAGGTTCCGAAGGCGTATGAATCAAAACAGACCGAATAGGATCGATATCGAAGTCGAGACCGAAGATGGCGTGGTAATGTCAGGGTCAGCAAAACGATAACCCCTTTGTACAGCTGATAAGCGATGAATATAAGTGGCTGAGTCGACTCACCCCGGTGCTATCTACCCCAGCAACAGCCATACTCTGACCAGCCGCAACCTGAGGCTGTTGTTGCTGAGGGGGAGACATCATCCCGTACGACGAAGCTCCTCCTGCCGGGGTACCGACAGGTACGGGGGATTGCGATTGTCCGGGTTGTTGAGGGGTCGACATGGTTGCTTTAATGCAGTTGGGGTTTAGTGGTGATAGCGATGTGGAGGTGTAGAGGCGAGGTGTAGGCGGTATAGCTTGTCGGTAGTTGGCCGTGGTGGTTTCGTTAGACAAAAGGGGGAGAGCCGAGACGGAGAAGAGCGAGAGCGAGAGCGCCGAGAGAGAGAAAGAGAGAGCCAAGTCCGACTAGATCCCGGAAAGAGAGAAAGAGAGAACAGAGAGATGAGAATGGAAAGAGACTGAGAGCAGAAACCGAGAGAGATGAAGATAGTTTGCTATGAAGTCGTTGTCGAGCAGCGAGCAGTCGAAGGGTGATGATCGAGGTTGTTGTTGAATGACATCGACGATGATGATGATGATCTGGGGAGGCATCCTCTTGGGCTGAGACTCGACGTAGACCACGCGACAGTTGAGCTGAGACTCCAAGTCGACCATGTATCTACCATGCATCGACCTTTGATTTCTTGACCCAAGATGATGTTCACAACTCGATTCGACACTCGTCACGATCGATGCAGGTCGAGCTCTCAGAGGATTCACAACCCGCTCTTCATCATGGCATCAACAAGAGGAAAAGTGAGCCAACCTTCAATCATCCCACGCAGACCCGATGATCAGACGAAGCTAACCCTCTCGCTACCCCTCGCTCCTAACGCAGACCGCACTCGCATTCACCCGTCAATGGCACCAAGTCGACGCATCAGGCAGGACCCTCGGACAGCTCGCAAGTCGGATAGCTTATGTGTTGATGGGGAAACATAAACCGACTTATGATCCGGCAGGTCAGTCCCCGCGATCTCGTTTCGTGGTCTATCAATTCTGAATTCGGGCGTGCTGATCAAACGAATCCCGATCGATATGATATGCATCTCGATGTTTCCCTGCATTTCTCTTCCTTTACACACTCAACCTGTCTATCGCCCTATCCACCCTGTTCCGAAACCTCTCAGTGGACGCCGGCGACTACGTATCAGTAACCAACGCCACGCAAGTCCACCTCTCGGGAAAAAAATCGGAGGATAAAGTGTACCGACACTATTCGGGGTTCATGGGCGGGTTGAAGGAGGTACCTATCGGGAGGATGAGGGAGAGGAGAGGAGAGGATGTGAGTGATGGGTCTTTTCTGGATGTCGGGGGGTGTAAAAAGATGTGGGATGGGAGCTGATCCGCGCCGCGTTTCTCCCTGATCTCCTCCGATCCCTCAACCAACAAATCCGACACTCAACTCATCTCATCACCAACCATAATCTCCCTGTCTCGACCTCCAACCTCGCTCTACCCGCTTTCCCTCCCCCTCACCCGACCTAATCTCACCTAACCTGATCCTGGTAACAACATCGACAACAGATAATCAAAAAAGCAGTATCAGGCATGTTACCGAAAAACACCTTCCGGGACCGTCGACTGGCCCGGTTGAAGATCACGACGGGCGAGGTGGATCCGTACGCTTCGAACGGGTTGAAGGTTTATACGGGCGAGGAGACGAAGTGAGGGTGAGGGTGAGAGTGAACTGGGAGTGGAGATAGACGGGACCATGGGGAGGGGAGAAGGGGTGCGAGGAGGATCGAGTCGGACGATGGGATGCACGGGAAGTCGAGAGAGGGGGAATGAGAGTATCGTCAGAATGGACTGACATGATTGTAAAGTATGGTATAGCATTGTATTTACAACCAACACATTGCGTTTCGCGTTGAGTTCGCGTCCGATTCTTTTGATCATCGCGGTTCACGACCTATTCTGGCCGATCAGAAGTGAGCGTTTCCAAGGGTTCGGGCTGTCGAGATCTGGGCGGAGCGATGGGCGTGATCGAGACCAGGACGAGGTTGAGGTTCAGGCCAGTCCAGGAAGTGGGATCGAGATGGAGGCGGAGGGGGACGACGAACGGTCGGCGCAGAGAGTTGAAAGTTGAGGAATTGGAAGCTCGGATTCGCGATCGGCAGAAGGTCGACGGGGATGACAAGGTGACAATTCGAGCGCGACCGAGCTATCGCTCGCCGATCATATCAGAGGGGTAGTGCGCGTGTAAAGACGATGGCATCATACTGCAAGACACAGAGACGGCTATGACTATCATCCCTTGACGAGACTCACTGCACAACCGGACGGGAAGGGCTTGGTTGCGTGATCAAATCGCAACAGAGAGAAGCCTGAAACGTTCGACCAAAGTCTCGGCCTGCTCGTTTTACCGTATACCACTTCATCGTCCCTGAACCCCTGATGTGCCCCTTCGAAGCGTTCCTTGATACGTGTTGTCTAGCATCGTGGCAAGAGCAAGGCGGAGACGTTGACACTCCTTTGAAGTCCCCTGGTCCATATCGATACTAAGGGGTAAACCCCTTGCTACATGTTTTTGTTCTATGTGTGACCAGGAGGCTATAGATAGCTGCGGATATGAACTCGAGTATGTCTGACCGGCTCATACCCCTGTGTTTGTCTTTATACTGCAAGCCAGGAGAGACCTTGACAATATATCAACTTCATTATCATATTGCGCAAGACTGAAACAACATGGTCTCCTTTACTTTGTTGTCAGCCATCACCGCCAGTATCCTCCCTCTAGTAGCAGCGGATGCCTCAAAGGACGGCTCAGAGTGGAGATTCCTGATGCAATTCTTGGACTCCGCCAAAAGCAGTGATGACGCAGCTAGTCTGCGATCCAGTACCTACTGGAACCCGGCCAAAGCTAGGAATTTTCCTGGAGGCATTTTGAAAGAGTTGTCCGAGTCAGAACGGTGTGATGTGGTGATGTACTACCCGTGAGTTTCATCCTCGACCATGAATACAGTTCTATTTCAAGTGGGGACTAATGCAGCTCGGAGCATACAGCAATATGAAGCAGAGAGGCAAAGACAAACTCGATGGGAAAGACATGGCGGATACCTATGGGGTACCTTTTGCGATAGCGCCCCTGTGTGGTGGAAAGGCTTCACCAACCGAAAATGACCAGGATTATCCCATCTCCGAATCAACGGTTGTGTTCCATCAATTATATCCCAATCCTGGATTTGAAGACGATGTTTACGTGCGGTTCCAGTGAGTGACTGTGCTGGATTTGTCTTGGACTTGGCCTGATTCTTTTGTCTTAGGATCACGCCTACCGTTGGTGAAAATGGGAAACCGCTAAAAAATGCAGAACCACGCAAGCCTGCTGAAGAAATGATTTCAACCCGCGAATTTTACCCGCTCGTGTTTGACGATGGATTTTTTGACAAACTCTCAAGAATTGTTGCGGCTGGAGGAGAGAAAGCTCAGAAAGCGTTCAATCTAGCCTTGTAAGTCGAGAATCGGAATGCACATTACTTGGAATTTTTCAGTACTCACTGACGGTCTTTCTCCAGTAATGACACCTCCAGCAATGATGAACACGATAACGGTCTTCCTCCAATTCCTCAGATGGTGCAAGCATACATTAACAAGCATCACAATGGTACTTTACCGAACCCTTACCTGCATGGGAAGGGTAGCAAGATCTGGGCAGAGTACACTGGTCTGAACACATTCTGGGGGTACAACGAGGACGGGACTTGGAATACCACCCCTCCTAAGAAACCGTAGTCCATCTAAAGTCGGAGCCATATGCATCGACTTCAGACACGGTTTTCCGCTTTGCCAATTGTCCCTGTACTTACTGCCGTATTTCTTGAGGTTCTGTACTACACTGTCACAATCTCATATACATGTAAATGAACATATTGCAACTCAGACACTTTGGTCGTCCCGTCTGAAACATAACGCCACCGCGCAAAATATGGTAATGTCCGTGAAAAGGGGAGCCCCGGGTCACGCCGAAGCTACCTCTCTTGCAACTTTCGAGTAAAGTTAGATCAAGGGTTCATAAATTCGATTCATCGTGATCCTCGACAACGATTCAACCCGCTCACATCATTCTCAATCGCCATCAGCTGACACAGCATATTTCATACCTACCACTTCCGTACGCACACGACGACACCCTCACGATGACCACTCACCACCCCAGAGAATTCCCGATCATCCTCATGACCGGTACCCCCGGGACAGGCAAATCCACCCACGCACAGTACCTCGCCTCGGTGACATCAACGTCCGAGTGCAAGTTCGAGCATATCAACGTCAGCGAGCTGGTCAAGGAGAAAGGGTTCCATGAAGGGTGGGATGAGGAGTGGAAGTCGTGGGTTATGGATGAGGACAAGGTGCGTTCACAGGCTCACAGGTTGGGACGAGTGGTACGGATGGCCTGGCGTACTGACTGGAGCTTTGTCCTTTGCTACTCGGTTGAATATACTTGAACTATCGTCTCGGTGCCTTGCCCTGATCTCGACTCTCGCAGCTCCTCGACTACCTAGAAGTTCTCCTCAATCCCCCTTCAGGCCCCGCCCCAACAGGCTTCATAATCGACCACCACTCCCCCTCCCTCTTCCCCGAACGCTGGATCGACCTCGCCGTAGTCTACACCTGCCCCAACGATATACTCTACCAACGTCTCGCCGATAGGGGGTACGAGCAGAACAAGATCACGGAGAACGTCACCGCGGAGATCATGCAGACGGTGTTGGAGGAGACTAGGGAGAGTTATGCGGAAGAGATCGTGGTGGTGCTCGAGAGCAGTGGGGTGGTAGAGGGGGAGATGGAGGGGAATGTGGAGAGGGTGCAAGGGTGGGTGGAGAGGTGGATAGAGGAAGGGGCTGGGAAGGGACACGAGGGGGTGGAAGATCGGGAGGAGAGGGAAGAGAGGGAGGGGTGAGCGTTGGCGTGTATTAGGTCATACGGATGGCCGTCATCTGGCATATAGATGAGTCTTATGAATCCCCTAGTCTTGCTATTCTTCCTCGTTCTTGCTGCCCTCGACGTCGTCCTCCTCCTGTACCGCTCGGTTGACCGGTGGCTCTCCATAAGGACGTTTGGACCTCGGTCCTGATCAGCTAGATCGCTCGTCTACGGTGATGGTCGAGACACCAAAGACGATTCCATACGCATAGACGGGGTGCTTGATGGCGGTACTTCGACTTTGCTTAACGACGGCAGAGCATCGATGGGTGCTCTTTGAGCGTTTTGAGTCATAATGCTCTATCGCCATCTGCCCGGGAATATCCGAGTTAGAGTTTGGCGGTTCGAACAAGATGAAGTTAACACCTGAAGCGAGACACTTGGAAGCCACCGGGGATAAAGGCGGTCGGTAAGATCGAGATGAGTCGTAAATTGAAAATTCTGCATTGTTTATCCTACTGGTGACTTGTTTCGGCTGATTTACATTGTACATCACGATTCAAAGGCTCCATTCGTTTGCGCTTAGTTCCGCTTCCAACTGATAACGCTCTAATTTCCGCCTGTACCATCCTGACCCTGGTCACTACTATCAACACCATCGCCGGCAACATCAGTTCTCGGTCAGAACTTCAGACGACGGTCCATTCTTGTCCTCCAGCCAGAGCGTCCGGCCCGGTTCCACAAGCCCTCCGACCTGGCGCACAGGTGAATTGGCCGCACCCGCCTGCGTTGAAGTCTAGACAGCTGTTTTGGTCTGTTAGGGCGATATGGTCGTCATCTATGCACGCGACAGAGACAACGACGTGTGTGAGATTGAGATGATGGTCAAGCACTAAACGACGTTTGGGGCGGTGGAGTTGGAAGGGGGCTTACCGGTATAGTAGAACCTGGGTTGAATTATCGGTAACCTGTCAGCTCTTGTGACTCTCGTCTAGAAGAAGGGTCGGGACTCACGTTTGCTGAGCGGTCCCAGGTAGACAAGTCCACAGCGTGATATCCCCCGTATCGGTCAAAGCTACCCCGGCCCGCAGTCTATCAGCCCTCTTCACTCGACGGAGACGATCCTTGAATCGTCAAACATGAAAAAGTTCGACCCACGCAACGTAGCATCCAAGCAATAATCCGTCCCAGAGAGCCTGATCCCGTTCTCGTTGTTCCCGCGGACGATCTCCCACTTGCCTTTGAATCGCGGGTTGGTCTCGGCCTCGGAGCAAGGAACGTTCTGGAGGCTGATCCCGTTGTAGAGATCTCCGGTGGTTCCGAGGCACTATCATAATATGGTAGGTCGTTCAGTGTGTCAGTCAAGCTAGACTATAGTGTGATCTCGGTGCAAGGCAAAATGAACAGGGTGAAGTGTAGCTCACGTTGTCGGGACTGTTTTTCGCGTGCAACAGGTATGCGTCAGTACGTTTGACCGGAGTGGCGGTGGTCAAGCTAAGTGCCGCAATGAGGGTGAGAAGTGTAGGGCAGATCATGTTAGATGATTGAGTGGGATTAATTTGACTTTCTTTTGTCGGGAATGGGCGAGTGTTGTCTTCTTGCGTTCGTCGCTGGGATACTTATATAGTTGTTTGGGCACATGGCGCACCTGCTAGCTCACTAATCGACTGGCGCGACTGGTCCATCACCTGATCGCGATTGAACTGCGAATGTCGTCGCCCTCCTTTGACCTTGTTGTTTCACTTGAATCCACATGGATCGACCGAGACAAGGCAAGGCGCGAACGGAAATAGACGTGGAGCTGATTCGCATGGCATATGATCATATGAGATGTATGGGGGATCTCGGAACCGTGAAGAAGCATCAGCTACCTGAACCTGCCTCTCGCTAGTGCCCCGGTAAATCCGGTCGACGTCATCATCGTCATTGTGCACCATGTCCTTCTTGATCAACACCATGCGCTGCGCCCATGCGATCATGCGTCGTCCTCGGCTAAACCTTGGCGACCCGCGGGCATCGATCACGGGGTTCGCCGGCGTTTCAGCCAAGAGCCGTCGGCTCGGCTTTGACTTAGCGCCGTCCTGTCAGATATGATTTTTGCATCAGCGATCCCTCGGAACACAAGCGAGACTAAGCCTGCTTATGTTACCCTGAGAGAGAACATGACTTCAAAATGCTTCAATCGTATGAACGCCCTCGACCTATCGAAATCGACGTAAAAGTTGCATGCTTGTGTGAGGTCGTGAGAGGATAGCTGTCGCGCAGGGTTCTTGCGATCCGTCAAAAACAGACGAAATGACTTGAGATAATGATATAAGCACACGTTGTAACTACAAACGAATTCTCGTTCGATGTAACGTACAAACTTTGGGCTGGATGTTATCAATGATCAAGTGGTGAGAAGCTAGACATGATTCGATGCCTGATGCCAGGTTCTATTCCCTGCTCCGGAAGCGCCCGAGCCAGAGGTGGCCGTGGGTCCTGAGGCGCTCGTGAACGATGTCAAATAGGGGACTGTCTCCTGGAACACGTCCCAGAGGCTATTTCCAGGCGATTCAGGATATTCACTTGTAGAGGCGGTAAATGATCCATGCATGACGAAATCCTGCCTTCCCGGACTGGTGTCAAGGTTACTGAACCGCAGGTAGAACTCCCTGAAGTGGTCATGAACTTCGTCCCGCTCCCCTGTTTTCGCAGCTTGCAGTAAGTCTGCAAACTCTTGCCTCTTCTCGTAGAATCCCGTAGGTCCCCCGTCCCAGCCTTTCAATGCAAACTTCCCCTCGAAACTTGCCAGATCCAAGATCTCGGTAAAGACTGAAAGGGTTTCCTCATATTTCGTGTAGGGCCTCGCCTCGACGGCCTCCATAACCATCTGACGGACCATCAGCATCTCGTAACATCTGACCGCGTACATCCATAGATCCATTTTTTCCTCTTCGGTCGCTGCCAGTTGATCCAATCTCCTCCGCAACATCACCATCATTTCCTTGAATACCGGACACCACGGTCGCTCATGAAGTTGCTGGATCGACGCGAGCGCCAAGTGCTTGAATTGAGCAGAAATGAGAGTCCATACCTCGAGTGTGAACGACTTTTTATCCGAGGCTCTGGCACTTAGGCTACGCCAACTGTAGATAGACTCTAACTCATCTCGTAGCTTTTCGTCCACGTCGGAATAAATATCTTTAAGTACTTTGTATCTCGCTTCGTTTGTCAACATTGCGATTCGGAGAGTTGGTGTAAAGAATGGACGAGATGTCCAGTACAATCCACGAGGGGTACAATCCCTTTGCTAGATCGAATCTTTGCCTCCAGCTTTATAGTCAGTTGTTTGGCATGCTTCTCTGTTTTTGAGAACCAAGGCCTTCCTTTCTTCCCTGGTCGCGTCACTAGATGCCCGATGGCAGCTCATGACGATACTTGGATACTGTAAGCAGTCATCTGGCACGTTCTTCCAGCTTTGAGAATCGCCCACACCTGGACCTACGATAATAATGATGATGACATAAGTCTGACGTGAGCAGATGATTGACAGTAGAACAATGAGGTGACTACGATGAGATACAGTAACTTCGCATGTCTACAGATCGTGTCGTCTCGATGGTATGACTATGCACGGCATCTTATGATCATCTGTAGCGTACAGCAAATGCTTGTTACGAAGACTAATAGCAGACAAGTATGACTCCTGGGCGAATTTTATACAACATGACATGACATAACGGTACATTAAGAGCGATTTAAATACATACATGTGTCATCTTCTCTTGCTATAGAATCAGTCTGCGTGAATCGCTCGTGTCTGTATCCCTTGGCTGAACCTGGACGTTGGGAGAGCTTAAGAAGCGGTGTTCGTCGATCCTGGCTCGATGGTGTTCTTGGATGCTCCTGAGGCGGAGTTGCTGCCAATGCTCATCTCTTTTATGCTAGACCACATGTTGAGAGCGGAAGATCTTGCTCTAGAGGTTAGGGATGGTGCAGTGAACCTAGAGCTACTCGCCGTGTCATCGTATAGCAAGTCGTTGTTAGGGAGAAAGTCGGCTTTGTGGGTTTCTTTCATCCCTTGACAAGCTTCCCGCACACCAAACCACTGCGCAATCTTCGAATTGTGATCTTGTGAAAGGTAGTAAAAGCGGTAGCAGTCCAACAGTAGGTCGCGGAATTTCTTTCTCATCTCGCAGTAACTTGCGTCCTCCTTTGTGCAAGCGCGCAAAGACATCCTTTGAGTCACGCTGTCATCCAGGAATCTGGCCATAGAGATCACCCTCTCCAACTCAAACTCGGTCATGTCAGCAACCTCGGCGAGCATGCGACGAGTGAGGGAGATTTCGTAAGCCCTGACAAAGAAGTCGAGTAGATACCTCTTGTCGTTCTCTGACGCCCCCTCTTTGACCCAATTCTGCTCCATTTCGGCATGCAGGGCGTATACACTCCTGAAACCGGCACAAATCTGAGGGAACTTTCTGTTTGCCGGTATCGGCAGCTCTGCAATTTGTTGACATGCAGCTCTCCAGAACTCACATGGGTCGTGTCCTTCGTCTTGGTTGCAAGTTTCCAAGGTTCGGACCATGATATCCTCAATGCGTATCATGGCTAATCTCAGATTTTTCATTTCGAACGGCATTTTGGGCAAGAGAGAGAGAGAGAGAGAGAGAGAGAGAGAGAGTTGAGTGATATGCAGCGAGTGAGGAGAGTGTGCACCAGGACTATTTTACTGAACGAATTTCCCTCTTCCACCTGGAATCCTTATATGCATACTACCGAATACTGACTTGCTTCTCAGGCGCTGGAAACTAAGCATTCCTTTGATCAACCTTGCTTGGTCAGGTGATGTCTTGGTCATAGTCAGCGTCAGGCGACCGGCACGCTACCGTTTAGTATCAGCTGACAGTCCATATGGCCAGGTGATGAAAACACTGCTATCGGAGTGGTAGTATGACCTACTGATCTGCCTGCATCGCACCTCGACCATGCGTCTGGGAAACTCGACGCGCTTGCCATGACGAGAAGGCTTGATGGCGTTCTCTCTGAATTCTGACACGGCAAATGTCGACGTTCAAGTACCAACATGCGTTGACTATCAATCATGCTTTGATGACAAGAGGGCGTTCCCTCCGCGATTCATAGTATCGGTCAGTTGTTCCTCCGCAGGTGAATACGCATAATGTCACTCCCTCTCCTTCTTTTCAGTCTACATGGCCGCGTGACCTGATCAGCGACCACCTGGACTGGTCATCGATGTGGCGAGCGAACGCCTCCTTTGTCGGGACACTCCCTGCCGTTTCGCTAGGCAGTGTAGTAGCGGGCACATAACGATTGCAATAGTACATTCTCAGAAGCTCGCCTGCGATGTCAGGCATCCCACACGCGATCGTAGCAGCAGATCAATTTCCCGGGCGAATGACAACCGGGCCCTAGAGCCCAGTACCGCTGTTTGTGCTATTCGTGTCTGCATTGATCAGTTCTGGTATACAACAATATGTTCCATCAATATACAACCGCAGCGCTCAAGCTACGCTCAAAGCCCTTTCCGCCAACCCCGCCACTTCCATCGTCCCCCCAACGAGATGCAGGCTTCCAGCGACTAACACCTGTACGTCCTCCTTCTTGGCCTTGCCCGTCTCCCGTACGATGTTGACGGCGTGCTGAATGCTGGGGACAACATGTACCCGTTCTCGTGAGAAGGTCGGAACGAGCTCGGACCATGCTGCCGAGAGTGCATGTTGCGTGGCTAAGGCTGACAGGTCGTTAGGGTCGATGGCCTTCGAGGTTAGGTCTGAAAGAGGGAGCCCGGTGCAGATTAGTCTTCATCACGCGAGAAAGCTATCACCGACTATCACTCACCGCCCTTGAAATGCCCATCCACGTAGGTAACGTTGGTGCAAAAGATGACCCGATCGAACCAGCTGCCTACATCCGCTGACGATTTCCCAGTAGCCTTCTTCCCCGCATCCAATAACGCTCCGAGCAACGCATATGCGGATCGTCCGGACGTGCAGTTGAAGATCAACACTCTGCGTTTACGTCGACTCGGTATTCCTTCCGTTGATGAGGGAGTTGCAGTGGAATCCATCCCGTCCGGCCCATACACCCATTCTCCACACGATGTGAGGGACTCGACCGTATGTGCCCCGTCCAAGAACCAAGTCGTCGTCACATTCCCCTCTGCATCCGAAAGCGGGTCGATCACGGTCTGACACCTTCCAGGCCAACGCGTCTTTTCAATGTAAGGGATGTATGAAGGAGGGACGTCCGAGGTGGATGCGGGTTCGTGATACGGTGCGAGCGAAGGTGGGAGGTCGGGTGATGACAAGAGGGTTTTACACATCGCGACGGCGAGCGAAGCGTTGACTACTTGGTGCGAGCCGGGCAGACCTGTTGAATCAGGTGGTTAGCGGTTTGGCCAGATGTATTTATTCGTCTCAACATTTCTTACCTAATTTGATAGGCTTGAGTTCCGGGTAGACCGGCACAAGGTCGAAAGACGATGCCTTTTCAGCAAGAAATGATACGTAGGTCCATCAGCTCCTCCCCAATCGAAACAGTCGCCCTTGATCAACTCACCTCCAACTCCTCCGCCCGGTCCCTCAAGACCCCCTCCCCACGCTTGGCGCTCTTCTCCTGTACGACCGCCAAGGCCGGTACCCCCTCTTTAAAGATCCCTCCTTTATTCCTAGCGATCTCTTCGACCGTATCCCCCAGCATGAACGTATGGTCCAACCCTAATGCCGTCACCCCGGTGACGAGAGGCCGGGGGACGACGTTGGTGGAATCGTAAGTCCCGCCCATACCGACTTCGAGGACGGTGAGCTTGATCTTGAGGGAGAGGAAGACGTGGAATGAGAGCAAGGTGAGGAAGCGGAAGTAGACAGGTTTTTCAGGGATGGAGGTGTAGTGGTCTTGCGGGACGTGAGGGTCCGGGATAGGCTCCAAAGCGTGGGATTGTGAGTTTGGAGAGGAGTTGTGGGAAGAGAGACGGTCCCAGACTTGGAAGAAGTATTTGGCAAAGATCTTTTCTGGGAGCGGGTGGCCGTTGATTCGGATCCGTTCTCGAACCGCACACAAGTGAGGCGAGGTATATAGACCTGCAACGTACACGAGAGTACATGTCAGTCAGCTTTCTAGTTACGATATTCTTCCTACTTCAGGCTCATAGCCGCATGCAACATCAAGACTTACCGATTCCTCCAACCCACTCCTTCTCGTCCTCCTCAAACCCTTCCAAATCCAACCCGTTCTCCTCCTCACCAACCAACTTTCCTGAACCGGCCTGTTCTTCCTGGATCTTGCCCCGACAGATTCGCTCGACGAACGCGCTGGTAGAACCTTTTCCTTTCGTCCCTGTTATGTGGATTACGTTGAGGGCGTTCAGGTCTTCGGGCTGGTATAACAGAAGAAGAGGAGATTTTGCATAGTCCAGTCAGAGGTTTGAGCTTATATGAGGTCCGGAAGAGGAGGCGGTTGTAATGGAATAGGAATTTGAGGATGATAGGGGGGTAGATGGGAAGACTCACGCGATAACCGATCCGACGCAGGTATTCGATCATCTCCGGGATGGCATATTGGTTCAGCTTCCCACCGGACTTGCGGATAGCTTCAATACTACCAAGAATTGAGCTTATGAGAATCGCCCGGAGATGCAGCATCAAGGAGGAACAGCTTATGGAGACTCACGTAGCAGCGTTGGATTGACAAGAATTGAGCAGCTCGATCGCGTCCTGACGTTTCAAAGACGACTTATCAGCTCGGCAACCTAGCACAAGGGCTGAGGAAGCATCCGACTCACGCTATATGACCTGTTCCCAGCTTGACTCGACATGCTGACGCTGAAACTTCTGTATTGGTGGACGAAGGCTAGGACGATTGATTTGCGGTGAGGTAGATTTCGGATGTGGATGGACCTTGCGATTGAGATGCCGCGGATCGGGGTGCAGAGCATGCTCAGTCTCGGCTGCAGGAGGAGTCTCGAGGCAGTACTCCTGGATCCTGCCAAAGTATTCGTCTGGAGCGGCTTTGAGTTCTCGAGGTGATATACAAACAATCGCTATAAGGAACAGCTGAGCATGTTATAGTGATATGGTCACCCGATCGACCACCTGCTCCGAAGTTGTGCGGAAGCAAATCTGAACTTCGGACTGACCCGTCGATGCGTCATGTCATCTTTGGGACATGTGAAGTATGTGCCGTTCGTCGAGATACAGGTCACGAACGAGAATAGCCATCGGCGACAGATCCCGGCGAGGATGAGATAGAGCTCTCGAGACTGTACAAGGAAAAAGCGGGTCGAACAAGGCCTGACTATATGGGCAGGAGCGAGCCATGTCGGCGTCCACTGCAGGTCCCGGAGATGATGGAACAGCTATGGACCTGCTCAGTCGAGTGAGTCTATGATCTATAGCTATAACATGACTTAACCATCTTATAATTTCGTATCACTGATGATCGGGATGAAATACTATCAGCCTCGGATACGTCATATCACCGAGATCCGGATCCATAACCTCGACATTCACGCTCATCTAGCTGAACGGCAAGAGCAAGATGGGGAGCACAAGCTCGGACCTTCCTCCCCTCAACCGGAAGGCCCAGGCTCGCCAGTATCGGAGTATATACCACGGAGAAAGAGCCAAGGAAGCGCACATTCTCATTCATTGAGAGATGTACGGGAGATAGCCGAAGATCGGATCAACGGGAGTGGAGGTGGAGAGGTTGCGGTCATCGAAGAAGAACCTGACGGGGAAATCCAGAGCGGGACCTCGATACTACCAGAATTGAATCAACGACGGTCGATATCTTCTTCCTCACTCGGACGGATAACCCGATCTCCAAGGTTGATACCAAGGCGGGCTTCTAGTAATGATACCATCACCGAACAACCTCAACCACCGACGCCGTCCCATCTTTCTCCGCAAGCCGGATCGAGAAGTTTCGGAGCGAGGCCCGGGTTGGTCACTCATGGACATGGGCATGGGAGGAGTCGGAGTCGGTTGATCGTTCCCAGACCAGCTGCTATACCGAATGAAGAGGCGGAAGAGCGAGGTGATACTGGGGGACAAGGGGTGGACATCCTACAATGCTCCGGGCAGGGAGAAAGTAGGGGAAAAGAAGCGAGAGCTCAATCAAAAACTCAAGCGCAACCTCACGGCCAAGCCCAGTCGAGAGCGAGGTCGGGGTCCATCTCTTCCCTACGTTCTGCACATCATCCTTATCATGGCATTCACACCCACCATTCGCACAACCAGGCATCTACGAGCTCGGGCGCTGGTACTGGTATGGGCATGGGAGGGAGGAGAGAAAGGGCATCGACGATAGTCTCCCAGTACGCGATCGACACTGCAGGGCATGTCACGTTGACGGACGAATTGGGTTATGAGAAGAAGGACATTCACGGCGCTACCGGCGGTAATAAGGCGACGAACGCGAGTGCAGATGTAGGTACCGCATCCGGATCCGAGGCTCGGGCGGGAGGAGAGAAAGGGATGGACTTCGATTTCGAGTATAACCTCGATGAAGCGGTCTTGAGGGAAGAAAAGGAGCTGGTGAGGTGTTTCGTGACGATGGTCTTGGTAGAGGATTTACGGGCGGCTCTCAAAGCCCAAGAAGAGGAAGAAGAAGAGGATGAGGAGGAGGCGAGCGGGAAAGGTTCGATTTGCACGAATGGCCAGACTGGAGGAGTGGACGGCGTGGTGGATAAGGGTGGTTTAAGCAGGAGGCTGAGTGAGACGAAGATGAGTCGGAGAGATAGCACGGGGGTGGGAAATGCGAACGGAGCTGTCAGCCGGGTTCGGGCTGGGCACTCGACGATCCCGGCTTCGTCGCCAGAACCGAGATCTCGAAGGGGGTCTCAGACGATATCCCAGTCGAAGGAATCGCCTGGTCGTTCGAATTCGACATCGACACCGCCGAGGGAGGCAAGGCCGAAGTTCCCATCAAGTTCTTCCGTTCCATCGCCGAACAAGAACAATAAGAGCTCGGTCAATCCGGGAAGCCGGATACGCCCCCCAGCCTCGAGGCAGAATACGCTCCGGGCAGGATCGGCTTCCGTCTCTTACCCTGGGAATACCTCTCCCACGAGAAGAAACTCCTCGCCTTCTGCTGCCTCGCCAAATAGACTGGCACGGTTGGCCTCTCCGCCCAATTCAAGGTTGAATTCGCCACCGACGAGTCCGAGCTTGAGACCGGGTACATTTGTGGGCGGAAAGATGGGTTCAAGACGGGCTAGTAGCGAGACGACGTTGAATGGGTACGAGGAAGAACCAGCCAACAACACCCTCAAACCCGCTACCAACGTGAAAGGTGCAGATTCGCCACAAAGGAACGATATCAAATCGAAAAAGACTCACGAACAGAAAACTCAGCCGATCTCGCCCTTCTACATCTCGCCTATACATCGAAAGTCGTTATATCCCACCTTTTCGGGGATCAGCGTGGCGAGTGACTATGCGGACTGGGTTGGGGAGTCGGCTGGGGAGGCTGCAGGACACAGGGTGCTTCTCGAGGCGTGGTACGAATCGAGGAAGGGAGTGGAGCGCAATATCACAGCGCGCGGTGAGACGGCAAATTGGCGCAAGTTGGAAGGGTTCGGTGGGGTTGTCGATTTGACGAACTTGCGGGAGGTCGCTGAGGATGTGAGTCCGGGTCACACATTCGAAAAGTAAAGGACTGAGCTAATCAACCATGCTTCGCGTCGAATCAGCGGATAGACGAACTACCGGATAACACCCTTATAGTCCGTTTCTCCCCGACACCATCCAAGGCGTTCTACCTGCCTTTTTCATCCAGCGACAAGCAGGACGGTAGGTCTAACCCTTATCCTGCGCGCCGCGACGTACAATCAATCGTCGAGCGGAGTATGCGCGAGACCAAGATGCAAAAATCGGTCGATCTCGAAGGTCTCGAGCGACTGGTGGCCGTCTCGAGGATCTTGAAGGAAGGTGAGGCCGAGGTCAAGGCGGTTGAAGAGCGGGTCAAGATGATGATGGACCAAGAGCGACGTGAAGAAATGGTTAGTCCGAGCGGGTCACGGAGCGAGTCGATCACAGCCTGATCCATTGCATATCCAAAGATCAAATTGCACGCCCAGAAGACGAACGCCAATGTAAATCTCGAGAAACGGATCTCTAGTTTGCGTCAGGCGAATGAAGACGGTTAGTTACGGTCGAGGCGTTCCTTTGGCATGTGAGCTGATATATCTGTGTTGCTTCTTAGTGAGACGAGCATGTACGGAGCGGCGAAAGAACTTGACTAGCCGCCGTGATCGTCTGCTTCAAGCTGGTGAAAAGACTGCAGATCTAGATCGCCAGACTGACGACCTAGAATATCGGGTGTCGGCCGAAATGTTGGTCTCGCTTCAGTTCGTGATGGTGACATTCCAGTCTGACCATGTCTCACGAATCTTGCAGAGAGGATCGGAAATCGCAATCCCCGGCCATCTACCGACATCGAGCTCGGCTTGTCAACACGCTCGATACCATCTTCCCCATCGTCCCTCTGGACCCCTCCACGTTGCTATACAGCATCCTTTCCGTTCCTTTACCCATCCCGACGGATCCAAAATCCCCGGCCCCACCTGCGAACATCCCTTCGAACCTTTTACCTCCTGGGATTAAGGTGGATGAGGAGACGACGGCTACGGCACTAGGCTTGGTGGCCATGTGTGTTCAGAGGCTGGGGGAGATGATAGGCGAAGATCTGCTTTACCCAGTGACTTGTCTAGGGAGCAGAAGCTTGGTCAGGGATAATATATCCGTCATCACAGGGCCTAGGAGGTGCGTCGAAACTCGACTCATCTTTGCGCAGAACGCAAGGGTGGACCCGAGCATGAGCTGATGGAATGATTGTGATTGGGCCGCAGTTTCCCGCTATACTCAAAGGGGATCGAGAAGTATCGATACGAGTACGCCATCTTCCTGCTCAACAAGGATATCGAGATGGTAAGCCCTGCCTCCCTGTCAACCCTCTGATTCCGAATTTGAGTAAAGCTGAGAACGGACGATCGAATTTGGGGGTATTACCATAGATGATGATCCAAGCGGGGATCATGATCCAAGACCCAAGGCACACTTTACCTAATCTGAAGACGTTATTGTTAACACTGGCTAGTCGGGATAGACCGCCGGTGGATGACGCTGGTGAGGCTGCATCGAGTGTTGGTACCCGGACGAGAGGGGCCGGGTGAGTACTTTGTACTTCAGGGGAGGTTGCAAAATGGTCGAGACGCAGCGGAGCTGATCGAGCGGGAATGTTTTGGGATGAGATCAGATCGAGGTCGATGACACCTTCGCCGTTCGCCTTCCCCTCGCTTCAAGCACAATCACAATCTCGACCCGGATTGACCGCGCCCGACACCCACCCAGCTCTTACTCACAAGAATCATCCAGGATCTTCCAGCCAGGCGGAACCCGGCTACAACCCTCTACTGAAGAAGGGGCAAAAACAGGGTGATACCCACGGAGGAGGAGGGTATGAGCGGAGCGCGAGTATAGCAAGCTTGACGGCTCTGACTGGGAAGACTTGATCCGATGAGACCGGCATCAGAGAGGAATAACAAACGGGAATTGGGAGGAAAGAGCAGAAAGGGGTCTAAAGGAAGGACGAACGATCTTCAGGTACCATATATACTACTAAGTGGGTATCATCGGAAGGACGGGGACTGCGGGGATCGGAAGGGCTCGCTGTGACCGGAAGCGAGGGATGATCATCGTCATGACATTGTACGGTTATACTGATACTTTTGCAATTAGCCGGTTTTGAGCCTCCGAGTTTCGATGTCCGCTGGCCACTAGATGTTCGAGCTTGTGGAGTTCCAGGTGAGAGCGCTTAGACGTCACGTGACGTCACGAGGCCCGATCCCGGCACGAACAAAGGCGGATGCGGATTTTGGTTCGCGTTTCAGGTGATCGGTCCCCGCGCGCTGTGCATCAAAAAGGGAGGTACGGGTGGGTGAGGAGCAGCGAGGGGGTCCTTTGATCTGATTGATTGGACGAAAACGGCAATTCGGGCAGAAGCCAAGAGCTGACGCCGAGAACAAGGACCATGAAATTGGGATTTGGGTGTTGAGCATCGAGCAGATATACGCAGATAGCATATAGCATATAGCATATCAATATATCAAGTCATGCAAGGCATGTCACGTTGACTAGTCCCAGAACCAGAACCTCGCGAGCGCAGCATCAACCCTGAGCTCGATACCATTCCGACTGAGCGACTGTTTCGGCTCGTGATCATCAATTTCATCAAAAGGGAGGGAAATCCTGTCGAACCTTCCTTTTCCCCAATCACTCTCTCATCAAATGTAAACAAGACGACAAGAGCACACAGACCTTGGGATTTTAACAGGAACCGACTCGAATGTTGGAGTGGGATCGACCGTTTCGACATTCATACCTCTTTCAAAGGCACTTTGGCCGGATCTACTCTCAACTGCCGCATCTTCGGTTCGGGTTCAGTCAGCAAATAACAACGGGATATATAAGAGGACGGTCGGACGACCGTCACTTGGGGGTCAACGGGGTCTCCAACTTCGCTCGTCTTTTCTCTGGGGAAACCGTCGAACGGGACGAGGATAACAACAACGTAACAACACTCATTTAGAACTTTCACACCTACAGTCAAGGACAATTACTGGTAGATACAGAAACGAGGTATCTGGATCCTGGATATTTCGTCATCGTGGACCTTCCTTTGATCCCATCCGACCTCTTCTCCACCACATCGACAATAATACCGATCCGATTCCGACCTCGATCTCCATCTCATCACCGTCAAGCCACACATATCGGCCTATACAATCAAGAAAACGACCAACCCATCCCCTTATCCCCCAGTTCATTCGTTGCGACCTGACTCAAGCCGAAAACCAGGCCAGAACGAAACACAAGCATAACAGGACGAATCGCTAGCATCTAGTCGAGATGTCGGCCGCACCACCTACTTTGCCCACGGCGGGTCCTCCACCAACACGGAAGAAGGGTATTGCTTTGCATCCATGGGTATGTCTTTCCCGTTCCTTGACCATCCGCGATCAAGAGAGAACATTCAGACAGACAGACTGGCGGCATAGGGCTTTCGACGTGCTGACCGTAGTCCTCGTTCTTTTTCACTCGTCTGCGTCTCCATCCCTGACATACGACACGACACGATACAACGCCAATCAATGCTACAACATACCTTCTTCCTTGGCATTCCGTCTGGTTCGCTTCCGGCCATCGTAGCAACCCGGTCCAGGGCACTCCCAGATCCTGACTTACCTCCAGGCGGGGATGCATTCGAGGGCGTTGAAGTTGCACCCTCTTTTGGATCTGACGATGTGGGATCCCAAGTGAGTCATCTTTGCTTCCTTATTGCGGGGTGAATGTTAAGTAAGATGCGAGTTGAGGGAGGGAGGAGCTTGATGAGCTGGCCGGTGGAGGATGGCCATGGTCGAGGTTGATGTTCGCGACGACGGGAAGAAGGGAGCTGACGTACTCATCTTGTATGGCTCGTGGTGAAATGAAGACCTTGGCCGAAATACTTAGCGGTGAGTCCTCTTGACTCCCTTGTGCATACGATTACTAGCTCATATCACTCACATGTCAACCCGTTTCTTCGGTATCCTATTTTATGACTTGTAGTGGAACGCAATCGAACATCCTGTAAGCCAACCTTCCTCACCTCCCCTGGACCACTACCACCGGCCGACCGGTCAGGCGGAAGCGAACAAGTTGACCCAGATCTCCCAGTCCGCGGAAACATGGGAATTTTAGATCAATTTCGCTTTCGTCCTGAACGCCGACGTTACGTTTCTCGAGCTTCACACAGTGCGGGGGCTAATAAGAACCTTTCTTGGGCCGGTGTGATATGTGGATGATAGGCATACGCAGTCATCTGGATCGACGAAGAAGCACAAGAGACGGAATTGGTCGGAGAGCGGGATCACGCGGCGACTCAGCCTCGTAAGTCTTGTCTCGCCCCTCCTGCCGTCCTATCTGTCATCGTCTCTTTTCTGCTCGAGACAAGGGTAGCCAGGCTGATGAAAACATGTTTGGGTTCGTGGGCTGGTCGTGTTGTTCTGCACAGGTGTGGAAGAGCTGTATTGCTGTCACGCAGAGACGGGTTGGGTAGTAAGAGTACGGTAAGTTAATCTTCCTCAGGTCGAGCGGGGATGACAGGCCGGCTGAATTCTGTTCTTGGGGTCGGGGGTTTGTGTGCTGGCGGTTGTTAGGAATCGAGGGGGTGTGACGTGAGCCCATCCTAATTTCTGGCACAGAGGTCGCACCGTACTGACTAATCATTTCGGGCGGTGATCAGAGTAAATGACGTTCTACATGCGATGTGAGCGCCGCGCCTGGTACGCTCTTCACCCAAATACAGAAAAAAAGCTGATACTCGCTCATATATTAACAGCTTCGAATTCTTTGCGCAAGTTATCTCCGATCTCGCTTTCCCATCAGCCAGCTGATAGAGATCTCCTGCTATATACAGATCACCGTTATACGTCGACGAGATGATGGAGGTCAGCTATCAATCGGCTCGCGCGCCAACCCGAACAAGATCCCGGACTTATTGAACTGACTTTTCGGACCCTGCTTACAGATGCATCCGCGGGGAGTCCGAATCATGGAACAACGATACTTTGAAGCTCGGGCCATGTTCGGGGGGATGGCGCCGGGAATGGGCATGTTCGACGGGTACAGAAAAGGTGAGTTATCGCTCCGCGGGCAAGGAAGCCGATCTCGATTTCGACGCGCGATTGGCTGATGATTCCACCTTGACACGACCTGGTTTTGGGGGGAATAGCGGACGCACTGCTCGGACGGACGTTTTTTAATGGGATCAAGTGGGATCCTCAGGTACTCGCAGATCGATGTAAGCACATTGCTCATGTATCCCGCCGAATAAGGATGTCGCAGCGCCCGCTCACACGTCGTTTGGGATACATGTTTCATCTTACGCGGGGTAGTCAATATGACCTCGACAAACGCGTTTATCCTCGATTTCGGGGTGTGTTGATCGACATAATCATGTCACGATCGGGCCGGAAGGGATCGATTTCGGGTGGGGTGAAGGGGTGATGCTGTGCGACAAGCGACAAGATATATAAAGTTTTCGTGTCTTTGCTTTTTTTTTTTTTTTGTTCTGTAGAAGAATCGATCAATCGCCAGACTTCGTCGTTGTCGCCGTCCTCGGGACGTTTCATTGTAAAAATCAGCAACAGCGCAACAGCGTCATCGTTACCTCGGCCTCGGCTATGTCCTCTACCCCGAAACAAAAATGGGGTACTCGAGATCTGAGACCGGACAGAACCGCATCGGTCTATCGCCGTGTTGTCACGTAGCAGGCGCGGGACGAGAGGAAATATGACAGACGGCGTTATTGAAGGGTTTCAAAGGATCAAAAGGGATCGTCGGAGGATCGTCGTACCTCGGCTAGAAATACACTAGAGGGTTCGAGGGGAGAGCGATTTGAAATCGTCTGACGACTTTTGAGCCATTGAAGTGGATCGGGAACGCGTGAGACGATGTTTGAACCGTTTGAGAAGCTTGAGAAGCTGAGAAGGTTGATGGGGAATCGTATATAGTCTGACAGGGTGTTTGGGACGACTTCCGTTTCGTCACTGATAACTTGCTCTTACTACCTTGCTACTTTAAGATCTTACTCAATCTTATTCGATACATATTCGATCTCGATACTCAACCCCAACTCGAACTACCAAATCTGATACTATACTCAACGATGGACGTCAAAAAGGAACCCGTACCTCCCAAGAAGAACGCCGCGAAGAAACGCAAGGCCGACGACGATCTCGAAAAGGACAACACCAAGTATCAGAAACGAGTAAGTCTTCTCGACTCCGCTTCTTCTTGTATCTTCTTCTACTTTCATACCGAGTTCCCGACCCTGACCTTGCCCGATGGTACGATACCAGGCTTGGACCAACGAAGAGGAAGCGATCTTCCTCGAACTCGTCAAGAAGGCCGTGACTGACAACATGTGGGCGTTGGCGAAAGCGGATGGGAGGTTGGTTCATCGGGGAAGCGATGGGATCAAGGCGCACGTCAAGGCTCTGGTAAGGCGTCTGCTTCTCAATTCCTCTACTTCTTCATCGATACTAATACGAACTTGACTTTGCTTCTTCAACTTCGACTTCGACCCCGACTCCAACTTACACTTCTACTTCAACTTAACTTCGACTTCAACTTCAACTTGTACCCTTAGATCCGCAAGATGTCTTGAAGGTCATGTATCGACGTCCAGGCCGCGCGAGTGTGTCAGACACGATTGCTTGGGGCTTTCGAGGTGAGTCTCGGATCCGAATAGTTGCGCTTAAGGGTCTCGATCTCGGGCTTGGCTGCCCGCGAATGCCGTCAGTTTGATTGATTGACTGACGCCACAACTCGGTTCGGTTGATCGTTGTTCTAGCTCGGTTCCCATTCCCCCTCCTCCTTCTGCCTTCCTCCCCTCGAAACACTTTCCCATTCCCCACCCCATGGCACATTCACTGATGGATCCACCTCCTCCGCCCCTATTCCCTCCCAGCCCTCAGCCCCATTCCCCAACGACCGACAGCACAGCACGGCAACACGCAACGAGCAACAGCAACCGCAGCCAGCACTCGCACCTCGCTCGTCGTCGTCCTCTCTCTTCCTGTCCTCCTCCTGCCTTCGACCAACCAGCATCCAACGATCCCGACCCCTTTCCCGCCTGGCCGCCTGGATCGTGTATTCTCTCTCTCTCAGCCAACGGGAAACATATAAATTCGGTTCAATCTGGTCTCGACGCTCGATCAAACAACTCTACTCTACTCTCTTCTTCTTCATCAATCGTCTTCATCTTGAACTTTCACCAACTTGAACACGAAAACAATACACCTTCGACGACAACAACAACCATGTTCGCCTACATCTCCACCTTCCTCTACTCCTTCCTCTACTCCTTGTCCACTTTCCTCTACCCCTTTTTCGACACCCTCTTCTTTGAATTGGGTCTCATCACTCTTGTCCTGCCATTCTTGGCTGACATTGACAGTATCTGTCATCATCTCCACCTCTTGTACGCCTTTATCACAGGATTTCCTGTGCATTTTTGGCTGTGGGTGGAGTCTATTGTTTGGAGAGAGCACTTTGGTGAGTCGACGCTCGATTCGACTCGACGCATTCCGCTGATCGACTCCTCGCTCGTCCTCGTCGCAGAGAACCAAAGGCTCCTCAAGGAGTGGTTCGAGGAACACCGAAAGTGTAATCCTTGGCCGCTGACCTGGTTGGAGATGCAGGACATGCGCTACCGGATGGAGAAGGGTGAGTACGGACTGGTTTGTTACGGGACTTTGATCCGAACTGATCATGGTCTTCGCTCGCCGTTCTCGACGTCGACATCTCCTATCACCGTCCTTTACCACTCCCCATCGTCATCGCTACCGATCTACAACATACGCATCATCAACATCATCTTTCCCCGCTCCATCAACATATCGTCGTCGGCGTCCCCGTTCACATCATCGTGGTGACCCCTATCTCTTCCATCGACCCGCATCGCCACGCATCGCCACGCACCGTCACCCATCGTCATTCATCGTCTCTACCATCGCCATCGCTCTTGTCCCTCATCGTCATCGACCATCACCGTCGCTCTCGACACCCGACGTCACTTGTCGTTACCCACCGTCATCGCTCATACCGTGTCGACCCATGACAGCCCGCAAGGCGAAACTCGAAGCGATCGAGAATGCTGAGGGCAGACGGCGCTGGGAAGCTGCCTGGCGACAAGCGAGGGATGAAGCAGCAGAAGCGCATCGGGAGCGTCGGGAGCAGCAGGAATGTCAGTCGATTCGGTCTTCTCGCCTAGTTGATCATGCACGTACTCATCCATCCTTTCTCGTCTCTTTCTACTCGACTCAGGGGAGCGCAAGCAGCGCCGCATCGAGGAGGAACGGGCTCAGGACCCGGAGTACGTCAAGTGGTTGGAGGAGGAGATGAAGGAGGTGGACAGGCTCACGCGGGTCTACTACGGTCTGGAGGCTCCCCGCATGGGAGGGATCGCGCCTGTCCCCGAGGCACCCGAGGAAGACGAGGAGAACGAGGAGAACGAGCAGCACTGTAAGTCGCGCGTCTTGTGTTTCATCGTTCGAAGACTCGTACCAGTCGAGCTCATCCCGTCGTCCTTTATGTTTCATGTTCCACCGTCTAGCCCCGCGCACGCTCGAGTTCCTCTACGGTGCCCCTCCTGTCCTCCCGGTCCCCGCCCTCGCCCTCGCCCCCGCCTTCGTCCCCCCTGTCCTCCCGGTCCCTCCCATCGTCGCCGCCCTCCCTCTCCCGGTCGCCACCGCCCCAGTCGTCGCCTACGACTTCGCGCCGGCCCCGGTCCCCGTCTTGGTCGCCCCCGCCCCTGCCCCCGCCCCAGCGCTCGTCGTACCGGCTTTCCACGTACCGGTCTTCGAATCGCCTGCCGCTGGATTCGTGCCTGCCGTCGTCACCGATGCCGACACCGACGCCCTCGCCGATCTCCTCGCGTCGACGTCGTATGAATACGGGTTTCAGGTCGCCTTCCCGCATGCGTACGTCTACGCTCGGCAGGTCAACGCTCGGTTGGCCATGGGTGGGTCCCTCTTCAGGGGACCGTCGGTAGGATCGGCTCCGGTCTTTGAGCGAGCGTACCCGCACACGTACGTCTACGCTCGGACCGACGGGGCTCGGCTGGTCCCTCGGATTCGTGCTCGCCCCCTGCACGAGTTCGAGTTGGCGCGAAGGGCAGACGAGGCGGAGGACGAACGCGTCGAGGCCGACGACCGGCAGTTCGACGACGAGTTCTTGGACCTGCTGGGCGGGGACGCCTACTACGTCCGTCCGCCGGGGACGCCCACCCCACTCCCGGGGGCGATGAGGCGGAGAAGGGAGGCTCGGCGGTTCCTGCCGTACGCTAGGGATGAAGCGTAAAGGGGGGGGGGAGGCGGAGAGGGCTTTGGGTTGGGCCCTAGAAGTGAGTTCGGTGCTTCACATGAAACGCGTTACTGCAGTATCAAAATCACTAACATCAGATTCGTTCTCATACAGGTCGCAGGGAGGCTTGGTGATAGCTGTCTACGTCACGAGGAAGGCGTAGAAAGTTTCGGAGTCGGGCTTAACAAGTAAGTTCAACGCTTCATCTGAAACGCGTTGCCTTTAGTATCACTAACAGAAAAACGTCTTCTTACAGGTCGTAGGGAGGCTCAGGAATAGCTGGCACAGCGCCAGGCTGCTGTCCAACGACAACAACAAAGACGACGACGCCGACATCAACGACGTCGCCGCCGTCCAGACCCCTGTTCCGATCGGGTACGTTACGCATCTGCCTCCTGCTCGTTCGCTCAACTTACGCATCGGCCTATCACCTCTGCTGTCAGCTTTGCGGCTTGTCCGTCGCGGGAAAGGCGTAGAGAGTTTCAGAGTCCGGCTTTACAAGTGAGTTCGACGCTTCACATGGAACCGCAATATCATCAGGATCACTGACGAATCGATCTCATCTTCACGCAGGTCATAGATGGGTTTCGTTTCGGGTCCGGGTCTTGAAGTTTCGATTGGGGATTTCGTCTTTACTCCGGGTTTTAGGGTTCGTTCTGGGTCTTGGCTTGAAAACAGGTTCGGTTGTCAGTAGGACGTCGTCCGAACACATCGAATCCGAGCGGCAAGATCGGTGAAACGAGGGCCGGTCCTCGTTTACGCAGAAGCCGATCTGCCCTCTTCATGGCGCTGTGATTGTAGGTCGAGGACGAGAGCTTGGGCATAGTAGGGCTGATCAAGTTGCGTCGAGCCTTCGTGCAGGCCATGCTAGTCGTCCGAACACCCCAAGCTCGAGCGGTAAGGTCGGTGAAACGAGGTCATCCTTGTTTACGCGGAAGCCGGCCTTTTCCCTCTCTTCCATTTACTTGTACGACGTGTTATACCTTGCCATTGTAGTCTTGTTCGTGATTTTATAGATGGTGCTCTTAATCAACTTGTCAAACGAGTTCGAGGCAATCTCTACACCGGTGATCAAGGGCACGTCATCACATGTTATGTTCGAGCTAGCTTATACACCGGTAGGCAAGGGATTGATACGGTTCGGAACGCCAAGCAGCTTGCACAACTCTTCCGTCTGCCTGTTCGTGAACCATTGACCTGATGCAAGGGAGAATTGGTCAGCCTGACCGTCCCCTCGCTATGAGAAAGAAGTGCTTACCAGGAAAGGCGGGACCGCAGAATTCGGCAGGAGCCGTTGGTTGAAAGACTTGTACACCCTCGACGTCGAGCGGTCCGAACGGTTTGACTCCCGGTGCGACCGACTCGTCCTGATATTCCTGCTTCTGCACCATCCCGTCGCCTCCCTGCTCCTCTACCCCCTGCGTGATCGGCGCGACTGCTTCGATTGCAGGTATGCCCACGTTTGTTGGCATCTCCCTCTTGACGACGTTCTCTTCGATCCATGTTCGTGCCGCCTCGATCAACTTCCTGCCTTCTTCGTGCGATGGGAGCGGGCGTTGATTCGGCGTCAAGCTCAACCACGGATGGAACGCTCGGGTGATGGCGAGCCATTCGGGATCGAATTGTAGGCGAGGCGGGGAATCGGACTCGGGTGTGGGAACTTCCATGAACTGGTGGAAGTCGAATCGGGAAAGAAATCAGCAACCGCCAGCGGTCATTGCCTGGGCAAGCAAGATTGCACGATTGCAACTGACCTGGATGAACTGTTTATGCGGACCACACTTGTCCAGAGCGAGGAATTTTGTTTCGATGTTCCCAGCTGCGTCTGTTCTTTCCGATGTGACCTGATCGTCGATCAAGGCCGGGCTGCAGTTCAGAAATGAACCCCTTTAGCATGCTTGCAGACGCGCTAGTTTTTCGCTGCTGTCCAGTAGACAACTCACCTGGTCTCTTCTAAAGCCTCCTTTATCCCTTCGTCATCCGCCTTGAGAGGTATTTCCGTATTTTTCGTAGTGGGATCCGATTCGATACGATCTACGCTCTCGAGCGGCGTAGCTTCAACGACTTCCGATGCTTTAGTGGGCGAGTCTTCCTCCTCCTCGTCCGAGTCGTCCATGTCCGCCATGACTATCTCATCCGGGTTGTTCGTCTTGGGAACCGGTTCATCCGCCTGATCGTCATCGCTGTCCATGTCGTCCATGACTATCTCGTCCGGATTACTAGCTTTGTTCGGAGTCGACTGATTTTGAACCTGGTTTTGTCGTTGCGATCCACTAGGCTGTCGATCGTTCAGCATGATCCGCTCGAGCTCTCGTAACTTTTCTAGAGGGATGACGGCGGAGAATTTGACGTGAAGATGGGCGGAGAACCAGTAAGACGGG
The DNA here is from genome assembly GCF_021052385.1 of Filobasidium floriforme. Taxonomy (NCBI): domain Eukaryota; kingdom Fungi; phylum Basidiomycota; class Tremellomycetes; order Filobasidiales; family Filobasidiaceae; genus Filobasidium; species Filobasidium floriforme. The sequence goes on from NW_025763646.1 coordinate 354,229, forward strand.
TGTAGGGTTTGCAAGAGCTGGAGAAGGGGAGGCGATCCGAGCGTATTCGTGCGGACCTGCAGCATAAGGTGAGGTATAACAAGACAATAATTCGGTCAGTATCGATCTTTTCATTCCCTATGACGAGAGGAAACTCACTTCTTCTGTAAAGAACGTCTTCCTCCTTAATAACCCCTTTTCATCCCCGAATCGGGTGATCCCCACTGGCCAATCATGGCTCAAAAAGATGTCCACCTTCTCCGTTTCTTTATCCTCGCCTTTATCTACGCTAGAACCTGATGCCGATCCGGGCCGGGGTGTCAACTGGGACAATCGATGGATGTCGTATTTCCGGGTATGATAAGCCGATCGGACGGTCGAGCGGTCGTATGGGACTTTCTCGAAATGACCTGCAAGAAGAGGAAAATAGACGCAACGTCAGCTCAGGTGGAAACCAGAGGTCGATCGGAGAAGGTCACGGCGACTTTGTCGAAACTCTGCAACTTCAAACGACTTCCCGGCAGATGGCAGGTTTTCTGCCGGGAATCATTTCTTCCGGCGAATGCACCTTGCTCGAACCTCGACCGAATTCTAAGGAAAGGACACTGACCTTTATGATAATCATGCGACTTGTAAATCCCAGAGGCTCCGGAGATCCGGATACCGTTGACGATCACGCTACCGGCGTGTCCGAGGTAATAGATGTTGGGTGCGAGCCATCCGCCGTGGTACCTGCCAAATCGTCGTTTTCACAGATCCTGTCAGTTATGCGTTGCGTAGCAGAAAAACTCTAGCACGAGGAAGAGAAGAAGAGGAGAGGATACGATGGACTCACAGCTCCCACATATAACTCATACACTCATGATTCCCCCCAATGACAATCGTCAAACAAGGCGCCACCCGTTTCCCAGAATAGTATTCGTGGAAGGAACCCAGAGACCGGTATTTCGGGCTTATGGCGATCGAGTCGTAGTCGTGCGAGTTCCGGAGAGCCTGTTTCGGATCGGGTGGACGAGATGATCGAGGTCATAGGGTCAGCTGAGACTCGGGTAAACAGTACGGATGCAATCACGGCTATGGTTATGGAGGCGAAACCCTGGCTCACCTGGAAATCACCGCACAAGAGCAGAAGATCTACCTTGATCCCCTTCTCTCGTTCTGCTTTTTGGACCGTCGCGTAGATATCGTTCAGACATCCGTGAGAACAACCTTCTACGGCGATCTATGTTTTGGTTAGGCTTTGAGCTATCGCGGTTGCGTTTGAAGGGTTTGAGTTGACTTTGGGGGGCTTACATGCATGTTGGAAGTGGTTTTATGATATGATTTGGTGAAGACACTGTTCTGGTACTTCCAGGTGCTGCGACAGAAATGTCAATGAAGACGCGATAGATCAGCGACGGATCATTCTGATACTGTACTGGTATGGTCTCGCAGACTGACCTGTTACAATTCAGCTTCGATGTCGGACTTTACAGATCCAATCCTCCAATTGATATCTCCTTCTCTAAGGGTGTAACCTTGATGTTCCGGCAGGTCTCTCAGTGGTGTTTGCTACTCCGAAGGGATTCTCAGAGTTCTAGGAAACCTCGTGGTTGGCGACGTGTCCGAGATCCAACAATCCTCGTTGGTGTCGTTTGAACCGGTGGGGTCGAAGGTCTCTTTATGGATGGGATGATAGCCTAGTTCCTTGCCTTCCGACTTATATGAGCTGTAAGGATAGAGTCGGATGGTCAGTCGATCGGAGAACATACCCACATCGAGCGGACAATTCACCTCGTTGCGATATGTCTCGCCTTTTCTACCGATCGGGAATACCTAGAGCGTCCCGCTTTGGCTCAAACGACAGCCTGAATTCTCTAGATCCAGATAAACTATATCGATCGGTGGACAGCGTTGTAGATCTATCAAGCAGACCTCGATGTCGTCGGTCAAGACTTAGTAGAGAGCTCTTCCAAACTAAATTGCGTGTGCAGTTTAGTTGCTTCCGGATTTGGTTCCGGTCAAGTCCGACCTCCTAGCATTTGTGTAATCGTCAGTGACTTCATGTCGTCGATTCTGCTCTCAAATCGGACACAGCATATTCAGGATAGAGCTAGCAGAAGGTGCCAGCGTGCCAGTTGCCTGTCTCGGTAGAATTCTCGAGTAAGGTTTCAATCGGGGTGAGTTCACGAGGTATGCTCGGTCCGGTAGCGCCTCTTTAATGATCTTGTCGTTATGATATCGCAAACGTCTTAGTACGGACGCCTCATACACCAGACCAGCCTAGAAGCACTCTATTCTTTGCTCTCCATTCGATATTATCATCAAGAAGCGCATTCGAGCTGGATCTAGAGTGATTAGGACCACATCAACATGTTCAAATCCGTAACAATACGGAGCATCTCCCGAAAGAGGGACCTTCCGTCGGCATGGCTTCCGACGACCCAATATCGGCATCGTAATGCTCTTGACTTCGACCGTGTTCGGATGTTCAGCAATACTCCTGAACGAAGAGCTCAACCTGATACTCTGGACAAACATGACGAGGACGTACAGCGGATTCTCAGGGAGTACGGAGTCGACCCGGATGATGTAGGGGATGCCAAGCTGGAAGAGAAGAAGAAGAAGAAGAAGAGGGAGAGGAAGGTCGAGGATTTCGAGGCTTGGAAAGAGTGGGATGGGATGGTAGATCGGAAAGAGGAGAAGAGGTTGGAGGGCGTGGTAGGACCTGGAGTAGATACGGGGATGGGCGGCAAGATTGGACAAGATGGTACAGGAAAGGAAGAGGGTACTTCCGGCCCGTCCACAACGTCAACATCGAATTTGACAACAAGCTCCGGCTCGGCACCGCTGCTCATAAGGCCATTACCTACAAGTCCCACTTCAAACGCCACCTCATCCTCATCCTCATCCTCTTCCACTGCTGGTCTCACTCGCCCGCAAGCCGAAAAACTCCAAGCCCGTCTGAACGACCATATCAAGACCCTTCGAACGGAAGCCGATGCTCTGCGCAAGACCTTGTCTGTCCGGACAGAAGTCTTGCGACAGAGAGCTTCTGAGCGGGCTAAAGCTTTGGAACAGGAGGCGAGGGTGCAGTTTGGGTTGTTGGGAGGACGGGTTAATGAGTTGACGGGGTATAATGAAGTTGAGAGGTTGAAGCGGGAGGTTACGGAACGAGGTGAGCACGAGAAAGTGTTTCCTCTCAACGAGCGATCTAGTGTCTTGGCTTATGCTTCTGCTGCTTGTTTGACCTGATAGAGGACGATATTTCGAGGCTGAGGACGATAGCGCGGGAAGCCAAGCTGGCCTACGATGAAGCCGTCAACACCCGGACGGAATCTCAACGAGAAGTCAACTCGCTGCTCGAGCGTAAACACGCTTGGAGCGATTCGGACGTGATCAAGTTCACCTCGCTCGTCCGGGCCGACCACCTTTCCAACGCCAGTGTGCAGACGACCAAGACCGCTCTGGTCCAAGCCGAGGCGGATGTGGAAAAGGCTTTTGATGGGTTGATGAAATCGATCTTGCATCGGTACCACGAGGAACAGGTCTGGAGCGACAAGATCCGGAGCGTGAGCACGTATGGGAGCTTGATCGTGCTCGTCGTGAACCTGGTGGTCTTTTTGGGAGCGATCGCCGTCGTCGAACCGTGGAAACGCAGGAGACTGGTGAAAGGGCTGGAGGAGAGGGTCAAGGGGATGATGGAAACGGTCGAGGGCAAGGTGGAACACGAGATGGGCGCTGTCAAAGAGATGTTGCATGGGGTGCATACGGCTCTGGCGGCCTTGTCGACAGGTGACGGAGGACAGATGAGCGAAGCGTTGGCTATTCCAGCAGCCCAGCTTGCAGACACGGAAATTGTCGAGACTGAGGCCCCAGGCCAGAACCTCCGCGAAGCAAACCTGGCTCTTGACGTACCGGAAACAGCCGGTATCGTACCAAGATCGTTCGTCTATACCATCTCCGAACAGGTCGCTCGAGTCTCTCCTCGGTCCAGCGACTACTTACTACATTTGGATCATCGAAAGATCGAGACAGCGGTCGTTGGGACGGCGGGGATCTTGTTGGGCGCGGGATGCATGGGGTTGATAGCATGGTTACGTTGAGCATCATCTTGTACAAATGGAGTATAACGCATGGATATGCAAGCTAGATACGGACGTGTTCATTCTTCTCAGCGCAAAGGCGACTGCGTAAGGGTATCAGCCTTTTTCTACGTGTGAAGAAGGTGTGATTCGCGATCGCGGCTCTTTGATCGCGGTGTGAAGTTGCGTAGATTGATGAACGTATACGCGGGGTGCGATGCATCAGAACCCTTGTCCAAGATCGCCTGTGGACACCGATCCGAGATACTCGCTCAAAAATATAATAATAACCATAACCACGTCAATCAGACTTGATAGCGCATTGCACCGATATAGCGCATTGCACCGATATACAATAATCTTTCCGAATCTAATTTCTGGTCTGTCCACGATCTTCCAGCAAAACGTGATCTTATACCTCCACTCGGCCCGCTCGAACGCTCAACCGGGGAACTCGCCAGGAGCAGGTCCGAATCCCAACTTCGGGTCGACCGTAAACCTCCTGCAAGCCTTTGCCTCGCATCCGGTATCAGCGGCATTGCCCCACCATTCCGGGAACTCGGCGCCGGGGAACTGCAGCGCGAAGAAGATTAAGACACCCGACAAGGCGATAGCCGAGGAGAGGGCGGCCGAGATGGTGTAGTTGTACTTGGACCAAAGAGGGAGGTATCGTTTCTTGAGGTATACCATCGACAGGATCGACCAAGGTAGCGCGGGTAGGGTATAAGCCAGGTTGTATGGGGCCCATGCGATACCTCCGGCGATGAGCGGAATAGGGTGGACCTGGCGGAGCCAACTCTGTCTTGGGAACCGTTTCATGGCGAAATAAAAGATGATGGGAATGACGAAGCCGACAGGGAAGCCAATGAGCAGCTCAGTGTATTGTCCGCCGGGTCCGAACATCTTGTGGGGGCCAAGGGTTCCCCAGAAAACGGCCTATGGATGAAACGAAGCTTGAGAATTGGTCGGCAGAGATTCCCCGGATAACATGTACTCACCGCCGTGAAGAAAGTGTTGATTCCAGGGCAAGTGAACCGAAATGGCGCATCCGGGGTGCAAACATCCTTGAGACCGATCTGGAAGTTCAGGATGGCGGTGCAGACAAAGGTCGAAACGAGTGTGGCTGCAATTTGCATGCAGAACGTGTGCCTTGGGTTGATCTTCACGTAGTGCGCCAACTTGAGATCCTTGGAGAACTGGGGAAACGGATGGTTATATGGTTAGTGACCGCGATGGCGTTTTCTTCCGACGAGAGGACGTAAGCGCGACGCCGAAGACAACGACTACGACGTCGATGACCCGTGCCCTCTCCCACCGCCCCCAAAGCCAAATGCAAAGCGTTCAAAGCCACTCACAGCTAATGCATGGGCGCACGTCACGTATCCAAACTGGAATTTGTTGAACGCAGATGAACACGAGAGCTCTTCAACCTTGCTGAACGATCCACTCACCGACTTGAAGTAATTCATCGCGAGGGCATTCCCGGCGACCCAAGCTCCTCCAATAAATTCCGCAATGACGTTGAGAGTCTGTGGGGCATTTTTTATCATCTATAAGCAATTCGATCGACTTCGGCCGTCCAGAACACTCACCACTTCGAGTCCAGTAATCGACGCGATGATACCAACAGGAACCACAGCGACCGCGCATAGGATGATTCCGTAGATGACGACCGCTGGGGTAGTGTACGTTTCCCAAGCGGCGATGCCGGCGATACCACAACCTGCCGCCACACAGAGGACCCCCAAGTATACCCATTCAGAGACCTCGGGATAGGCTTGCATCAACTTGTTGTGAACGTCTTTGTAGCCGAGAGCCTTCTTCCTCCTGAACACATTGCTGAAGCCCATGGCAATCTCGTGCCGGTGGTAGAGGAAGGCGTACGAAACCACGGCAGAGTAGATTGCAAAGAACCAAAAGTAGACCGTGACGTTTCCGGCCGCCATGTACGCTTGAGAATAGTCCATGTATTCCTGCTTGGCAAAGTGACCCTGCGAGTCGATAGCCCTGGAGACGTTGTATAGCCCTCCGTAACGGTCAAAGGTGCGATTGCTGTTGATTGGAAGATAGCTGGTATGATATGCGTTGCTGTCAGTGATGTTTGCACGTAGACGGAACATTTTGTTAGCGATTTGCTAGGCGCGCGTTCCGTCCGGGCGCGGACGTACCTGTAATAAATGGCGAGGATCATGAACATGGTGCATAGCATCCCCACGCAAGAGTTGATGATGTTGAATGCCGGCAAGACCAAAGGATCGCCCATAAACGTCACTTTTGAGGAAAAAACCGATAAGATCAGTGATCGCGATCGCGCTTTCTTCCGGCGAAACACCCTTCACGCACCGATGTTCCAGTCGAAAGTAGGCCAGGGGGACAGACCTAGTCCGTTAGAAAATCCTGTACAGTGAGGGTCGAGCCCAGACGGAACACGTTTGTTAGTGATTTGCTAGGGCGCGCGTTCCATGTGGGCGCGACCCTACCTGTAATATTGTTGTAAACGGAATTCGTCGGGGCGATCCAGGACATAAAGTTGAAAGCGGACAGGGCAGTAAACATGTAGTTGGGCAGGAAGAAGTAAACGAACATGCCCGAAAAGAAGAGCACGAATGCTCTCATTCGAGAGGCTTTGAACAAGGTGTTGAAAGGACCTCTAGTCGTCGTGTTCTCGGTTCCCGAGTGCAACGCCTCGTTCACTAGTTTCGCAGAATGAAGGACGAATGAATTCGAATGAGACGTCGACTTGGCGCGCGCACGGCGGACTCACGCGCAATGGTGACGAGCGAGGTCGGCCAGACGGCATAGGACGGGTAGACCAAGAACCTCCTAGTCAATCCAGCCATCCCGTAGCCCACGAACTGAGAAAAGACAGAGCAGTCAGCGGGCGAACTGACGCAGGTATTCATGGCAAGGAGAGCAGGCCTCGAAAAGGCGCGCGTGTGGCCAAAACAAAAATTGAGAGACATAGGACTCACGTTTGTTCCGAGACCTACTAGGATCTGATAGGAGAATTGCTTGGCATACGCTTGGTTGTAGTATTGAGGGAGGGCCTGAGACCATATGATGTTGTCGCTGAGGAAGGATGTTTCAGCGCTTGGATGCAACTTGCATGGGAACGTCTCGACGCACGTATAAGGGGTAGAGAACCCTACATTCGCCCCAATGGTGATTAACATGTGTTCCTTCCGGTTGAATGGACCAGGGTTGAGCGACATTTCCGTGCCAAAGAACCTGAAGCGCCAGTCAGGAACCCATCTTTCCCACAATTTCCCCAATGGAACTGCCCTCGCAAGACTAAATCAGCGACACTATATCTAGGCGATATTGGAATTGAACCTACAGGACAGAAGCTGAGCCACGTTACTTGCGACCGTAATCGAGGGTTGTCGAACCGAGAAGAGCTGGTTGATGACGGCTCCGGCGGCCACGAAGAGCATAGAAATAGTCCAAGCCCTGATGGTCGACGAAGGCATCGCCGGGTCATCCTTGTTCGGGACGACAGCTCTGACCTCCGCATAGGGGCTATGGTTGACGATCAAGGCAGCTTCGATGAACATCAAGCGCGTCAAGGTCTCGTAGGCTTCCGCATCCTCCTGCGCTTCTTCGTCGTAGAGGAACTTTTGCGCTTGTCGAATGACCAGGAGTGGGAACCCAGGATCGTGTTCGTGTACCTTGAGAGCATCCGTCAAGATCTGTTGATACATAGAGGTCAATAGGGGCATCGTCTGTTGACCAAGGTTCGAAACACTCACCGTCCTGACTTCCTCCAAGGTCAATGTCTTAGCATATTCTTCCGCCTCTTCAAGGTCTTGGGGCGTCGTGCGCGAGAGTAAACCTCCAGGAGTATCGTCGAGATAACCGAGTTCATTCGGAGACTGTCAAACAGAAAGAAATCAGCTGTGTCTTATGAGATCCATCAGGTGCGCTCCGAACTTACTACCGGAACGATCTCCTCCTTGGTGAAATCCTTCTTCTCCTCCATCAAGGTGTCCTCGAATGGGGTAGTATAAGGTTGAATGGCGACAGGTAGGTCGCCTTTCGCATCGTTGCTGAGCGCTGCCATGGTAAGATTGCTCGTAGTCGGTTGAAACAATCACGAGGCTTGCTCTGAAACGGCTTTTCTCGACGTCAGTTGCCTCTTGGAGACTCGTGTGTCCCCCTGCATATATAGCATCAGCTGCATAGCATTGGAGCTGGTGTTATCGATCGTTCCCGAGGGCGCCCCGGTAGGAGCTCGTCACACAACCAGACCTCAAGTCTGAGGATTACTGCCTCGGACGGTTTCGTCCGATGTCGCTATCAATCAGGTCTATCGCGACATCCGGAAGGTGGCGTGCGCCTGCACACTCGAAGTCGGTCGCAATCGGCTTCAGATATCGCGCAGGAGCTAACTTAGTCGAATCCAAAGAACGAGCGTGCCTGACACGCCAAGACCAACGGGTCGAACAACTACCGCATGGGCGCGAAAGAATTGGCCGACCGACATCGCAGATCACTCTGTCGCACTCGATGACGTCCAAAGGACCGACACGGACCTCGCAAAGTGACCATGCGGTCCTTCGATTCTGCCTATAAATACCAGAACGCAGTCCGGATTCCTGAATAACCGGTTATCGGACTATCGATAACGTTATAAAATGAATGCAGATAGTTCCTGTAAACGAGTACCTGTATGATGACGCTGTTGACGGCCTCCGTCTTTCACGGCGGCCGTCACCTATCTTGATTTTCCGCAGCCAGTTCTCCCTATCGTCATCAAGAACAAATCAAGGTCGCGCAAGACCGATGGTTGCGCCCATGTGTGCGCAAGCGGTATCTGAAACGATATACATCCCGTGTTCCTGGTCATTGATCGTTGAACGGAACAAAGGAGATATTCTTCGGGCATATACGCCTTTGCAAGAGAATTGTCCGAGCGTCGCAGCCTCGCCGATACCCTGTGATCCCGGTGGGGCCGACAATCATCCCATCATTCATCGCCATTGTCGTCGAAGTTGACAATTTCGACGTGCTTGACGTTAGAGACTGGCGTGATCCGCTTCATGTCGCCATCCGACCTCTTCCTCGATGGCGAGGCAGAGCTGAAGCCGAACTTGGAAACGATTGTTGGCTGGGACTGGAAACAACGACCAAAGACACGGTCAGTACAGTGATCGATCAGTGGCACTGGTCCCGGCTAGTCGCTACCGCTGGACTACGGCACTGACTTCGTTCTCGATCACATTGTAAGCCGATTCACCCAGTCTCCTGCCTTGTTTGACCGAATCGAGTACCCCTGCGAAACGTTTCCCATACATGGCGTCAGCATAGTGTACCAAAAATGAATTGTACCCAAAAAAGGCAAAACAACAATAGCTCCTCCCCGACTCACAGTCGACCAAGACGACCTTTTTCTTGCCATTCTTCGTATACGCCTTGGTCGCTCCCTTCAAGAACTTTTCCGCCTTTGTCCCCGAGATCCGTTCGGATACCAGGACGTGCGTGATCCTGGATCCTTCGTTCATGCTACAATGTCGCCGTCATCCGTCGTCAGACAGATGCACCAAATTCGAACACCCTCCTGGAAGCGGATAGCAGTCCCGGTCGGCTCACCTGATGGTCCCGCCATGCACAGCGATGAGCTTCTTGAGCTCCATATCCGTAATCTTATTCCCACTATACCCGTTCAACCACATCGTCAACCCATCTACAACCCAAACACAATCGGGGGATGAGCTTTTTTCTACTACAGCCCAGCGATACCAGCGTCAACCAGACAAAGCGACATACCAAAGATCCTACTCTGCACGACAAATGTCTCCTTGACCGCCTTTCCTCCCGAATCCGCTCCAACCGCATTTTCACTTCCCGCTCCAGTATCATCCCCAGGCTTGACGACGGCAGCGGTAAACTGTTGTTTCAACTTCTGGTTTCTCGACGTATTATAATCTTTGCCCGAGATGCTGTACTTGGCTCCTCCGCGGTTAGAGACTTGGTGGCCCGAGGCAGCCGAGATGATGTGTTGCGTCCTAGAAAGCGGGGGTGGGGGGAGTTATTACGATGATCAGCGTTACATCCCCGACAGAAAGGAAGGGTAACGAGGATCACAACCACAATCAAAATCGCATGACCGAGGACGAAGACTCACCGGGAATACAAGTCGGAATTCGTAATCGCATTCTCCTCCCTCCCCAAACTCTCCAACAGCTTCTTATCCAGCGCTCTTCGAGCCTTTTCTGTTAGGTTTCCTTTCGAATCCCTGGTGACGACGAAATCTTCTTCTTGTTCTTCCTTTTTCACCTTGGACTTCGATTTGGATCTGTTCAAAGGCTTATGGATGGCTGAAGGGTTGTTCTCGTCCTCGTCGAATTCGTCCAGCTGGGGGGTCAGGGTCGTCTGGCTCGATTCGCCTGTCATTGAAGGATGTATCTTGACCATCGTCGGCTGGTATTGATAATTTTGGGATTGAGGCGGTTGTTCATGCTTGATCTGCGTTCTCGTCCTCGAGATCCAAGTAGAACTAGGATCCCCCATGCTCTTCTTCATCCCGGTTGGGACGGCGGCCAAACAAGAAGAAGAAGAAACGACACTTGAAGGAGAAGGACCCGAAGACGAAGACGCGGCCAGGTACTTTCGGTGCACCGTATGAGCTTGTTTGATACCCTCCGCAGAGGTCATCTTGCCCGGAGGCCAAGCTATGGGGGGTTCGAGTATGATGATCGGCGCGGAAGAGGAGGAAGATGAGGATGGGTGAGAGGAAGAGGGTGGGGGTTGTTCTCGCTTGATAGTTGGTTTCTTTTCCTTTTCCTTGATTTGTGCTTTGCTCTTTCTCGTGCTCGTGCTTGTTGTCCTGACCTCGAGTACTTCGATCGAAGGAGATCTCTCCATTCTCCTTTTCTTCGATCTACTGTCGGGAGCCTCTGTATCCACCTTGCCCTCGACTTTGAGACCCATAGTGTGCGGGTTGATCATGTCCGGCTCAGGAGAAGCGCTCCTCGTCCTCGCTCGTTTCATTGTCTTTCCTGATTGCGATCCCCGCTTCGCTTGATCCTGACCTTGACATTGAGCTTCGACTTCAGCTTCCTGCTCGAGGAAGGCCATGACGAGATCGTCCCCTTCGTCCGGGTACAGATCGCTCTCTTGGCTCGACATCCTACGAGTATTCTAGCTGGTTTGAGGAACGAACGCAGGGTTTGTTTACGATATGGTCATAGCTGTTCTTTCCCCCGATCGAACCAAGGCGGATCGTTCTGTGTCAGCCGTCGCAATTCGTTCGGGGTTGAACTTGATTGGCGAGGGCACATACCTGACATTGAATGACCTTGTAGATTGCTTTTGATCTGTTTGAGATGATCCTGATGTAGGTTCCCCCTCTCAACCCAACCCAAGGAGTCGATCGACCTGACCTCGACCTTGATCGACGACGACGATGTTTGCTTCCGCAAAGGGACGTTTACGTTATCACACCTGAGGGAGGGAGGGTCGACCTTGTTGACCATCCACCATTCTTGTAACGATCGACAGCCGCTTTGCTGCAAGCCAAGCTACAGGCCACGGTACCTAATCCATCAGCTCGTCAGCTTTATCGGTAATCAGAGTGATCCGGTAATCCTCAAAAAGACACATCCTAGTTGTGCAGAACGCACGCATCATGGACCCTCTAACCTCGAACCCGAACTCGACCTCAACCTCCCCTTCAACCTCGACCTCATCCGCGTTCTTGCAAAACCTCCTAAACAAAACCCTCCGGATCAAACTCGCCGACAGCAGAACGTTCATCGGCCAATTCATCTGCGTGGACCGTCAACAGAACATCATCCTCAGCAACGCGGAAGAGTTCCTCTCCCCCGAGCTGGAGAGGAAGAGGGGTGCGCCGGTCTCTAGGGGGTATTTCGGGGGCAGGGAGATGGGGATGGTCATGTTCCGGGGCAAGGACGTGCTGAGGATCGAGGCTGAGGATGGGGATGGGGTTCAGCTTGAGATGAACGGGAGGGGAGGGATACGGATGGACGTGATATGATCTTTGCTCGTGGGCAGATCAGAGACGCTTGAATGGTATCTGGGGGATAGAATACGCTGCGGAGAGGACCAATGATGATGAATCGACGAATTGACGAGCACCACAATAATCAAGAATAACGAAAGTGAGCAGGATTTTCATCTACGCTGTCATATCAAAGACTTTTCTGACCGGACAGACATGGATTTTCAACCCGTTGTTATTGCTTTTCCACCCAGCCTTACGAACTTCGCAGGGACGAAATGGATAGACGGACTTGTACCATCACCATGCGATCATCCATTATCGCCATCAAGAATGAGTTAATACCACGAATCACTCGGATCATAATTCAATATCCATCGACCCGACCTTTTCAACACGACCACCCTCCAATGCTCATCCCTCCAGCTCCCGCTCCAGCCCTCCAACTTTACACCAAGCCACCTCACCTCACCCACCCTTCTCAAAGACCTTCAAACAGACCCACCCCCACCCCGCCGCCCGCTCCCAAACCCCACCTTCTTGGCTTTTACTATCTTTCCCAGCTTGCAAATCCACCTGCACGCCCAACGGGGACCATTCGAGGTAGACCCCTTGCATGAACGGACCGATCCCGGAACCTCCGCCCTTTCTGGTGGGTTCGCCGAGCGTTTGGACGAGTGTGCGGCCGGTCGTTCCAGAGTTCAGGGAGAGGAAGGGGTGGGACGTGGGGGTGGAGGGTGGTTGGGTTGATGAGGACGATGTCGGCTGTGGCGCTGATGATGATGTAGAAGCATTTCCCGTCCGTTCGGTAGAACCAGACCCAGTAGCGTTCTTGTTGTCCTCGGCAGCAATTAGGGGAAATTCGATAGGCAGGCCCTTGAACGTCTTGAACGTCGGTTTAGGTACCCTTGCAGCCTTGCCTCGGAGACCCGTTGTATTTCCCGCTCCCGCTCCTGTTCCCGCTCCCGCTCGCGCCCCAGGTATTATTGATCCTGAAGCCAACCCTGAGCTTGTGTCCTCGTTGCTATTATAAATATCGATCTCGTCCAACTTGAACCCCTCTTCCTCATTATTATTCCCCTTCGGATCGACCTTGCCCTTGCCCGTCCTCTTGACGGGGATGTAACATAAAGAGATACCAAGGTCGTAGTAGTTGTGGTAGACGGTACCTGGGAAGGTCTTGATCTCCGGCTCAAGAGGAGGAGGAGGTGTTGAAGTCGATGAGGATGAAGATGAGGATGAAGATGAGGAAGAGGAGAGGGTGGTCAGGAATTCGGCGATACGTGGGGAAGAAGGCGAGGATCCTAAGAGGGCGTGGAGGTCGTCCAAGTGCATGGTAAGGTATAGTGTTACAGATCAGAGTTGGATAGTTCGATGTTGTCGATAGGATGTGGATGAGTTGATTTCCTGGGTGTTGCTTGGACCGACAGATACACTTCGTTATCGACAAGGTGCGGGATGATTGGAATGGAATGCTCTGAACACGTCATGAGATCACGTGACTCGGACTTGGTTCGGGTAATGAATTATGAGATATTCAGTTCGGCAATCACTCTACCCTCGTGAACGCCGATGTCGACCTCGATGGTATGGTCGATGTCACTTGCATGAGCGACTTGCAACTGCTGGTCGCAGCTGACTGTAAGCTGTAAATCACTCCACTCATAGCGATTCGCAACACGAACACTCGCAGAGTATCTCCCTACGGTCAAAACTAGTCCGGGATGTCTTGCCTAGCACCCCGACACCTATTACGACCCATATCGAGGCTACGCACCTTGTCCCGAAGATCGTACTCTTCTCAACCAGACCTCTCAGCGCTTCCGCTTTCGGTTCGAGAATGGATGGACACATTGACCTCCGCTCCGCCCAGGATCAACAAGGATCTCGTCGACTTGTCCCGTGCGCAAGCTATTCATGCGACTCTTCCCACCCGCTCCGGACATGAAGAGGCATTTGGAGAAAAAGGTGGAAGACGGCCGGAGATGGGGGAAGAGCTGGGGAAAGGGTGGACGCTGTGTTATCATTGGGATATGGGGTCCGTACAGGATTTGGGAGAGGACGGGACGAGTAGAGTGAGTCTCATACTCGGAGGCTTCCCCCAAGTCGTATGATGGCATGGTTGCTCATGGTTGACGAGATACCTCGTATTTTTAGTCGTTCAACGCCCCACCACCCTACACCCGCCGAATGTGGGCATCAGGCTCGTTCTCCTTCCCCCACTCCACCTCCACCTCGCAAAAACCCCTGTCGATCGGGGATACTTCGGTGGAGACTACCCGGATAAGCAAGATCGAGTACAAGCCGAAGAAGGATTTGGTGTTCGTACATCAGGAAAAGGTTTATAAGCGGGAAGATTCCAGAGAGGGCTTGGTGAACGAGAAGAGGGTGCATGTTTTCCGACGGCCCGTTGAAAAGGCGGATTCGAATTCGAAGACGGATTTCAATGCACGGGCACGAGCTGTACCACCATCCACATCATCGATAACAGCGGAAGCCCGACCTCCTCCATCATCTTCTTCTTCGTCACCACCTCCACCTTCCCAGCCCAACCCAGACCGGACCTTCCAATTCAGATTCACCTACACCCCAACGCCCTCTCACTTGTTCCGTTTCTCCGCGTTGACGTTCAACGGGCATAAGATTCATTACGATCCCATCTGGACGAGGGAGGTAGAGGGTCATCCGAATATCGTCGTCCATGGGCCGTTGACGGCGTTGTTGTTGATGGAGTGCGTGGGGAGGTGGATCGAGGAAAATTTGGATCGGAGCGACAGCCAGCGTGTGGATCCAAAGAAGGGCGCGGCGGCGCTACGGCACTACGAGTACCGAGCTGTTAGTCCGATGTACGCTGACGGCAACCCGATCACGTTTTATGGTCGATATTTGCCGGCTCCTGAGGTGTCGGAGGATGCTCGGGAGGGTTCGGAGGCTCGTGAGAGGCAGATGGAGGTCTGGGCTGAACAAGGGGGCACGGTAGGGATGCGGGGGATGGCTACGATCGGTCTGTAGTGATCAATCAGTACGAGATAGAGAGGTGCATGATCGATTACCATGCATGATATCACCAACTATGACTGTTATAGATGACATGGCATACACTAGACATCAACAGTTTCCAATCGATCGATCATTGACAACTGATATCAACAGTTTCCAATCCATCGATCATTGACAACTAATATCAACAGAATACACTCAAATAACATGGTGTATTTCACAAAGACATCGCACACACATCGGCTCCCTCTTAGCTCAGTTGGTAGAGGCTACACGGGTTCACGTCCCTGTACTGCATTTACGAACTTTGAATAGAGGTTTTCACTATTGGCTGCAGAGACGAAACCTGGATCCCTCCCGTGTGACCATATGCGGCCGACACGGTGACCTCACAAGCATACAACGCTTTCGGTCAATCCCCACAAAGTCTGTGCAGCTGTAATAAGAAAGTTGGTCGTCTGAGAAGGCTCAGTGGCTGCGAACGAGAAGGTCGATACCAAGCGCATGGGATCCCAAAGAGCATGTTTACGCTGGCTTGACGTTACAAAGCATTGTTCCGCCAGGGCGTGCACTGAATTATGGCCAGTCGTCTAGGGTACCAGACTCGGCGAGGATCCGCTAGTATTCCGCCAAGTTTGATCTAAAGCCGAGATGATTATGATCCAAAAAAGCAAGACTCGATTTGGCGCTTCATCGGCTTATATCGCTGTTGCCGAGCATCCGTTTTCCTGCAGAGCCTGTGTCTCGCGATTGATCGCATTGCTGAGCCAGGTCGAAGAAGCCCCACATGTGCTATCATACGAACGGATAAGGACCAGAGGCTTGCGAGCGCTTGCCAACTTCGGAGACAAAGCCACATCCGAATGGTGCAATACGAGCAAGGCTTTGGGTATTGCCATCTCATCGCTGTTTATTGAACACGACATCCATCCCAGCACTGCTTTACCGCGAAAGCGTACAGGCGGTGGCTTTTCGCAGACTTCGACGGAATCCGATGAGCGAGCTGAGGTGGAACGCTGCCGGGTAGTCTTTGCGAAGCATCGAGCACAATAACTTCTCGACAGACCCAAGAACGTGTCGGTCAGTTCGAAGAGCGCTCTCGGTCTCGATGCCGCGACGTGATCGCCCCAGGCTTTAGTTATCTGTCTCTCGAGCATTTGAAGACCCCCTCGCTCGAAATTGTTCGATTGCCACTTGATAGGGTCACTGCTGTACCGCACTCAATCCGACAGGAACCTTCCCGTCTTGAATTTGTTGTCGATATGGCCTTCGCTTGCGGCCCATCTATCGATTCCCCGTTATCGCTCATGTTGTTTCATCTTCATGACTCGACGTTGTCAATCAATAGTCCATTGACGCTTGCACCCTTCTACGTGAACATATGCCACCAACATCGCTGGCCGAAGGATCATCCACCATATCAAGTTCCGGACTACTCTGCCTAAGGTGTAGATGGCATATGGCGCAGACCACGAGTCATCCATGGCGTCTTCCTTTCTCCGCTCGTCTTTACTCTCTGACCTGTTCATTGTCGCGTTGTCGCGGTTCTCAGGGTGAAGATTTGCGGTTTGCCCCTCCCCTGCACCGGAAACTGAGCGCATCGTTGTCCAGGTTACAGCGCCTGCGACAGTCCGTTGGTCGCAAGAGCCTGAAACCTTGCGTTGTTGGTTGCCGCTTTCGGTCCGGTCGTAAGATTGGAGCTTGAAACTCGGATCATCGCGTTAAACCTATTGCACGGATCTCGTTTCGCCATCATGTTGGCAGTATCGCTTGAGAAAGGTGATGAGTTTGGATTGCATTCGAGCAATCAACGTGGGCCGAATAGCATGCGCGATGACTCTTGTAGCCGACTGACCTGCTACGGATTCATCCTCGGACGCGTAGACATGTGGTTCGGGTTCGGATTGTGTGGCTCGCCAACCCCTTGTTAATCCTGCTCTTCTCGGGTCCTATGTCAGGGATCAACCTGTCGCGATGTGCAAGTGACCCCGCATACAAGGCCCAGTCGCGGGTCCCCAATCGACCGTAGTCTCGGAACCCGCCTTGCTGATCATCGCGCTTGACCGGGAATTTTCTCCTTCATCATGCACAGACGATCCATAAAGTCTCATTGTGATTCATCAGTATACCCCCTCATCTGATACTGAATGTTTGCACTGGCGCGCGCGTGGCACATTGAGTCAGTCGAGAATCGCGGAGCGCAATGGACTTTCGGCCTTGTTATTCAGACGGCGGCTTTTCTGTCTAGCTACTTGGGTACGAGGGCGCTCACATGACGTACGAACGATACCTTGCATAGGAGCGAATTGTTCAGGTTCAAAGTACACCTGACCGCCACGGTCTGGAGTCTTCCGCAGCGACCTTGAATCCGACGGAATCGAACACAGACGCGAGGCGAGGCGAGCGGGCCATGATCTCCTCGCGCCCGTGATCAGCCTGCCGAGACAGGCCTCGACCAGAGTCCTTGAAGGCAAAAAGACCGAATCGGCCGGAACAAGACCATGGAGAGCATCTTCCAGGCGCGAGACAGGTCACCGAACGCGTTCTGAGGCAAAAAGAGTTCACAAAAACTTGATTTCCCGCTAGCCGAGTCGAACGGCTGACCGCTACATATCGCAGTTGTGCTTCTAGTTTAATACTAGTGTAGCGCTCTACCAACTGAGCTAAGAGGGAGCCGATGTGTGTGCGATGTCTTTGTGAAATACACCATGTTATTTGAGTGTATTCTGTTGATATTAGTTGTCAATGATCGATGGATTGGAAACTGTTGATATCAGTTGTCAATGATCGATCGATTGGAAACTGTTGATGTCTAGTGTATGCCATGTCATCTATAACAGTCATAGTTGGTGATATCATGCATGGTTGCAGAGGGAACAGGGTGGTTGGGACGCAAACGGAACATGTGATCCAGGGATCGGTCAGTCAAAGCGCTCGGCAAGCGTGAATTCGGCCCAAATGGACAGACCCCACGCAGTACTCTCGACCAGCACTTTTCACAACATTCTTGTCACACGCAAGGGGTGGCGAAACAACAGAATAGTCTCGTTCTCACGACAACGTTCGAGCCGTCTTGGTCGCGAGACCGATCGACTGACCCGTAGTAGGCCGGTCGCCGCTCGTGTTCCGAGCAATGGGTCATCACGTTTCAGAAATTAAAGCACGCATCTGCCTCGGGTAACGGTAGTAATAGCTAGTGTTTCTCGCGCGTCGCCTCGTCTCTTTACCCCACATCGTCGTTTGCGACGGAGATAGCCGAGAAGTGGGGTAGCGATCGAGTAGCCGGAATTGCGGGGGGGGGGGGGGGCAGCATATATAAAACTCGAACACACCGCTTGCTCGCCAAACCACCACATTGGTCCCAACGCCCATACATCGCGCACGTCGACGTGACACCCCGAACATGGCGCCCCAACGCCCCGAATTCCTCACCCAACTCCAGTGGGACACGCTCGTCGCCATCGCCGACGGCATCATCCCCAAACTCACCGACGAAGAGGCCACCAAGATCCTCGTCGAACACAAACGAGCCGCCTTGAACCCTGCGACCGACGCCGAGATCTTGGCGTTTCTCAAATGTCTGCCCTCGGAGAATACGACCTTTTTGACGCTGATCGCGGATGTGTTTGGGAGACGATTGCCCGAGCGGGCTTTGGGCGAGCTTCGGCTATTGCTCAACATCTGGACGTGAGTCGGGGCGGGCTCGAACACGATCTATTCCTCGCCACATTCGGCTGATGTCATATTCGCGTCTATACACTTGCAGATCTACCCCCGGCGGCATCCTTCTCAATGGCACCCTCACCCCGCTCCATGCCATGTCCCCCGCCGACAAGGAAAAGACCATCCTCGGGTGGTACAACTCGAAACTCTCCCCCATCCGAACTGGTATCCGAGGAATCTCCCACACCCTACGTTTCTGCTGGTTGAGGTCTTGTCCCGAATACTATCGCGCGGTCGGGTATCAAACGCCTGAGAGTCCGAAGCCTGCAGCCGAGGGGGAGGGGGACGAACAGGTCCTGCGAGCCAGGCGGGAGTTGTTGGGCCGGGCAGAGATGGGCGAGTTCCAGGGCGAGTCGCTGAAGACCCTGCGCACACAAACGCTCGTCATAGGATCCGGCTCGGGAGGTTCATCGTTCGTCAATTCGTTCGCCAACCGACTCTCCTCTCACCCGGACCTCATCAAGGGGGGACAGACTCATGAAATCCTCGTCCTGGACAAGGGCTCCACCTACCTCCCCCACCCTACCGGAAAATCCCTTGGGACGACCGAAGCGCAAGGTTTGGACGGGTTGTACGAAGGAGGCGGGGTCGTCGCCAGCGAAGAGAGCGCCATCTCGATCATCGCCGGATCGACCTGGGGTGGAGGCAGTCGGGTGAATTGGAGTGCGTGTCTACAGACGGATAGGAAGGTCAGGGAAGAGTGGACGAAGGGGTTGTTGGACGATGTCGGCAAGAGGAAGAAGGGTGGGGCAAAGGATCCGCATGGGAGGTTGTTTTTGGGGAAAGAATGGCAGGAATGTATGGACGTGTGAGTCGCCCCACTGACAACACCGACCCCGGGAAACCATGTCCAAGGATTGACCACTGACACTTGGCGACCACTTGCCGTGCGACAGCGTCGAACGGAGCCTCAACGTCCAGACCCCTCAACGGTCCGACCACAACCCAGCCAACCTGACCCTCCTCGAAGGTTCTCGTCAACTAGGCTACGCCTGCAAGTCCGTCCCTCAAAACATCTCGGGCTCGTTTGCCGATCACGCTCGGTGCGGGGCCAACTGTACGATCGGGTGTCGCGGTTTCCTCGACGGCGAGGGCAAAAAGGGCAAGATGAGCGGGTGTAGGGTGTTTCTCCAACCTCGTCTCAAAGCCTCGAGGGGAGGGGATGGGGGTGTTGGGTCGATCATCCGCGTACAGGGGTTGGATGGGTTCGAGATCGATCGGATCGTCTTCTCAGAGCCCAATGATGCGTCCGGGTTGTTAGGTCTAGTCCCGGGCACTACGGATCGTCGAGCGATCGGGGCAATAGGGACGTTGCAGGACCCAGAGACGGGGATCAAGGAGAGGCTGTTGGTCTTGGCCGACCGGACCGTCGTCTCCGCAGGAACGCTGAACAGCCCCGTCATCCTCCTTCGGAGCGGTCTCAAGGTGTGTACCTACCGTCTCGCTCGCTGCTCTCATATCGCCTCTGACGACCCACTGACCTTCTTGCTTTGCGCCGACAGAACCCCAACATCGGCAAGAACCTTCACCTCCACCCGACCCTCATCGTCCATTCTCGATGGGCCGAAGAGGTAGACCCCGTCCACGGTGGGATCCTCACCACCGCCATCACCGAATTCGACAACCTCGACGGGCTCGCCCATGGTGTCAAGATCGAAGCCATGGACATGATGCCCGCCTTTGGGATGGCCTGGCAACCCTGGTCCGGAGCTGCCGATTACCGTAAACGACTCTTGGGTTTCAAGCATACCATGGGGCATATCGTGCTTTGTCGGGAAAAGGTTACCGGGAAGATCTGGGTGGACGGCAAGACGGGTCAGAGGAAGATCAGTTACGAGCCTAGCAAGTTGGACAGGGGGCATATCATGCAAGGTTACTTGGCGCTGGCAAAGTTGCTTTATACGATGGGCGCCCTGGAGATCTGTACCAATACGACGGGAGGACCGATCTGGCGCCGCTCGGCTGACACCAACAACCTCTCGTCGACATCAAGCTGGGCGGACGACGAGACCTTTGTCGAATTCCTCCGTGCGACCGACGCTCATGGCAACGAGCTCGACCGGACGGGCTACGGGTCGGCGCATCAGATGGGTACCTGTCGGATGGGTTCGGTCGCTAGCAAGAGCGTCGTCAACGCCCGTGGAAAAGTCTGGGGGACCGAGGGCTTGTATGTGGCCGATGCCAGCGTCTTTCCCAGTGCGAGCGGGGTGAACCCGATGATCACTACGATGACGTTTGGGGAATGGATCGGGAGGAGGGTCGTCGAGGAGATGGTCGAAGAGGCCAGGGACAAGCCGGAGCGGGGCGCTCATCATTTGTGACCGGGATACCTTTTGAGGGTTTCACTTTGAGAGTTTCATGGTTTTGCGAAAAAGGTCGGAGTTGTAAATGTTAAAAAATCAAGCCAAGCGGGAAAATTCGACGATGATGTATACAAGTGGGTGAATCGGTAGTCTTTAACTTTTGTAAACAGGCCATGTTGAATGTAATAGTATCCGTCGATGTGATGCGAGAGCGATGTCGGAATCTGTAGGGTCCTGCCGGATCAGCTGAAACACGTCCGAAACTAGCAGCGCCATTTCTTAGTTCTGCTCTCGCTTCATACGGCTGCGCGAGAATGGCGCGTCTTGTCTTCCGCCTCGAAGGGTTTTGACGGTTCGGAAATGGCGCATAGGGCAAGTTATCGGGGCAACTTGCTCCCAGAATACAGACAGCTAGCAGCTATACACGAGGTGGTTCTCTACCCCACCCCCCGAATTGCGATACAACGAACCTTCCCAATCGCTTTGCCTCTCCACAAGTCACAGGTTGTAACGGGCCACGCTCCCCTTCCCTTATGCGTAAGGATTTATCTCGATAAATCGACACGCTGTAGGCCCCGGGCAATCGTCGATTTCGGTAGCAAAAATCGAATTTCCGTAAAGTGAAAAATAAGTAAATTGCACCCAAACAGGCAACTTTGCGAGGTCTTTATTTTTGCCGAATTTATCTTGATTTATCTCGTTTGTAAATCACTTTATCTCGCTTAGAATACTCCCGCGCCCGTAGGGCGCCGCCCCAGATGAAATTAGTCATGATTTCCACGTAATTCTAAGCGCAAAACGACCTCGTTTTGACTAGCAATTCTGAGCTCGATTTGAAACAAATTTGTGAAACGAAGGACTTACATCAGTGCTAGCTTCCTCGAATCTTGTATACACTATCTTTGATACTCCTTATATAACATACTCTGAGTTGGAAGCGTTTGAACAAGATGGCTAGAACATATTCAAGTGACATACTTAGACATACGTTGTGGGTGCAATTATGTGCATTTTCAGTCAAAGTTATGTTCGAATCGACGTAAGTTCTTACTGAACAACGTGAACGTTTTGAGCTTACAGTATGTTATTAGACTAGGTGTAAGAAGCACGTATTTCATTATAAAGACCTGCATATTACCGTATAAGAACATAGAATACAAGGATACACAGCTACGAGAAGTCCACGATATCACCATCGACGTCGAGCACCTCGATCTCGTCGACTTCGTCGTATCGCACCGGTAACCCTTGCAGATCATCCTTGAGCTCTGCGACGTGATCAGCTAGAAATCTAGCTAGCTCGGCGAAGTCCTTCATCCTATTTTTATCGACGAAAACGTTCCCCTTCGGACTCGCCTTCTTTTTCGAGTAGGTCTCGAGGGCCACCGCTAGCGCCTCGGTCTCCTCATACGGCAGCTCCTCATCTAGACCCTTCTTGACCCTCACCAACTCGTCACCATCCGACTGCAGCGAGCACTTATTCCCCCCGATAGCGCACTGAGCGCACCTCCCCGTCGGTGAAATCTGCTTGCATTTCAGGATGATACCGGGAACATCCTTCGAGATCCTCCTCTTCGCCTTCAGGGGGAGGTTCTGGCAGCAGGTGCAACGTTTGCGACCCGTCCATACCTTACCCTTTGGGGCGAAGTAGATATGCATAGCAGACTAGCGAATAGAAGACATGAAATGATCACGATCAGATGTCGGTTCGTTCCGGTGAAAGAGGGAAAGATTTCACCAAGACTACTCACCTCAATATGAGCCGACGCCTTCACCTCCTCTCCCTCCGGCACCTTCTTCTTCTCTCGAACGATCTCCCTGGCCTCCATCCAGTACTCGTAGACTCGCTGGGGAGTCCAGTACTTCCTGGCGGCCTGGTATTTCCAAAATTGAGGGAGATATTCCCCCAACACGGCTCGCTGCTTGTCTCCAGCGAAATTGTTATAGCGATCACGTGACGCGTCGGACGCGCCGTACGCGACTCCCGTATGCGACTCCCGTCGGGGGTACTTTTCGGTGTTGTTGTTTCGATGTAGAACTAGTACCTCTGTAATAGCTCTACATCCGTTATTACATTTAGATGTCTACCCGTACCTTGCCTCATTCCTGCGTCCCGTCAGCCTGTCCAGGGGGACCCCCGCCGGGGGTCGCCCCCGGGCCTTACAGAATAACGGATCATCAAAGGACCCCGAATGGGGGAGCACAGGGAGGTAGCCGGATCCCCTTGCAGTTGGGTGCAAGCGGAGTACCCAACGGTCCAGATAGCCATCTGACGTTGGTAGGAGTGTTCTACCCGGAAGGAGTGCCGGTCCAAGCACTCATGTTGTTGGATTCGGGAGCGACCGGGATGTTCATGGATCGGACATTCGCGTCGCTACATGGATTCGACGTAACGGACCTCGAGACGCCGCGGGTAGTAACGGTGATCGATGGTCGGGAGATCCAGGGAGGAAGGATCACCCAGAAGGCTCGTACGCTGGTACGTACGGGAGTGCACCTGGAACTGACCGAGTTCCACCTCACCGATTTGAGTGGGTACCCGGTCGTACTAGGTATCCCTTGGTTGCGGAGACACAATCCGCATATCCAATGGGACTCCAACGCGGTGACGTTCGGGGATGTCTGCATCAGCACGGGATGTCTCAAGAGGCCCGAGACGGTGTATGCTCCGGACGAAGTAGAGGTGGAGACACGAGGGATCGACCCGTTCAAGAAGATGAAGGGGTCCATCACGGAGGATTTGGTCGTCGCACAAATGCAGATGACCCGGGAGGACGACGAGCGGGCGAGGCGCCCGGACCTGTGGGATTGGGACGTCAAACCTACAGACTCGTTCCAGGATGACCTGGACCCTCCCGAGTATATGGAGAAGCTGAGGGACATGGTACCGGAGAAGTATCATGAACATCTTGGAGCGTTCTCCAAGACGAAGGCAGATACACTGCCCCCGAAGCGATCGATCGACCATGCGATCGAACTCAAACCCGGTACGTCGCCGACGTATCAGAAGCTCTATAACCACTCCCAGCGGGAGAGTGAGGAGCTAAAGAAGTGGTTGAAGGAGAATCTGGAGAAGGGGTTCATCAGGCCGTCGAAGTCGCCCTGCTCGAGCCCGGTACTGTTTGTACCGAAGAGAGGCGGCGAGATGCGTATGTGCATCGACTACCGTCGCCTTAATGACATTACGGTGAAGGATAGGACGCCCCTACCCCTCATCTCAGAGACGCTAGACAGGTTGAAGGGCGCGAAGGTCTACACGAAGATGGACCTCCGAGGCGCGTACAACCTGCTACGCGTAAAAGAAGAAGACATTTGGAAGACCGCGTTTACTACACGTTTCGGTCTGTTCGAATGCTTGGTCATGCCGTTCGGCTTGACCAATGCCCCCGCTACCTTTCAGCGGTGGATGAACGAGGTCTTTCAGGACCTTTTGGATGTGTGCGTCGTCGTTTACCTCGACGACATACTTATTTACTCCTCCGACCAGGAGACCCACGATGGTCAGGTCAAGGAGGTTATGAAGAGGCTGCAGGCAAATGGCCTGTATGCGAAAGCGGAGAAGTGTGAGTTCGATACGGTGGCTACCGAATTCTTGGGGTACGATATTGCCCCGACGGGGGTTAGTATGAACCCCTCTAAGGTCAAGTCCGTTTTGGACTGGGCCCCCCCGAAGAACATTCGGGGACTGCAGTCCTTCTTAGGATTTGCAAACTATTATCGGAGATTCATTCAGAACTACTCCAAGAAGATTCAGGGAATGACGGCCCTGACGAAGAAAGGGGTGAAGTACTCCTGGACGGCAGCCGCTGACGCTGCGTTCCGGGAATTGAAGGAGTCCTTCACCCAGGCGCCTATACTGGCGCACTACAACGAGGAGCGCCAAGTGGTGCTCGAGACCGACGCTTCCTCTGGAGCGATCGGCGCGGTAATGTCCCAGGTAGGGGACGATGGGAAGCTCCACCCGGTAGCGTTCATGTCGAAGAGCCTGACGCCCGCCGAGAGGAACTACGATGTGCACGACAGGGAACTGTTGGCCATCGTTTATTGCAGTCGGATATGGCGACATTATCTCGACAACAAGTACCCCGTTCGGATCCTCACGGATCACAAGAACTTGGAGTACTTCAAGAGGGACAAGGTATTGTCTCAACGGCAGGCGCGATGGTCGCAGCTGTTGAACCAGATCTCCTACACCCTGGAGTACAAACCGGGAACGGAGAACGGGAAGGCCGACGCGTTGAGTCGGCGGGAAGAGTTGATGAAGGAGACAGAACCGAAGCGAGCGGAGACTCTGCTCCGGCCTGTCGAAGACGCACCCTCTGAGGGGTGTAGTCCGGTTGAGCGACCGCCTTTGCGGTTGAATGGCACCATCCCCGCACTGGGCGATTGGATGGTGAAAGCGCTGATACCGGCGGCGCAGGACGACCCGGTGGCGAAAGAGCTCGTAGCGCAGCTCAAGGCGGGAACCTTGGCGAACGAGCGATACAGCTTGAGCCCCACTGGGGTTCTCCTGTACAACGGGTTGGTGTATGTCCCCAACGCAGGGAACATCAAGGTAGAGCTGATGAAGCGTCTACACGACGGGAAGGCCGCCGGCCATTGGGGGCGGGACAAGACCGTGGAGCTGACCAGTAGGGACTTCTACTGGCCTGGGATGGCGAAGTGGATCGGGGAGTACGTTGCTAGCTGCAGTATATGCCAGCGCAACCGGCGACCCCGAATGAAGCCTGTCGGCGAGCTAGCGCCGCTACCGGTACCGGCAGGGCCCTACGAGTCGATCACTTGGGATCACATCACGGACCTGCCCGAGTCGATGGGGTCCAACTCGATCCTGGTGATCGTCGACCGATTCAGCAAGCGGGCGCACTTTATCGCTTGTCGAAAGGATAACGACGCCACGTTCTTGGCGCGGCTGTTCCTTGACCGATGGGTGTGTTTGCATGGGTTCCCGAAGCAGATCATTTCAGATCGAGGTACGTTGTTTACCTCGCGCTTCTGGAAAGATCTGTGCCGCATGGCGAACGTGGAGAACAGCTACTCCACGGCGTTCCATCCGGAGACGGACGGTCAGACCGAGCGAAGTAACTCCACCTTGGAGCAATACTTGCGGTCGTACGTCAACTTCCTCCAGGACGACTGGGCGGAGTTACTCTCCATGGCGGAGTTCGCGTACAACAATGCGAAGCATTCTGCCATCGGGATGTCGCCATTCATGGCGTCCGAAGGAAGGGAACATACCTTCTCCCTACCGGTGCCCGGCACTAGGGAGGAAGCGGTCGAGTCGGCGGGAGAGTACCGAGACCGACTCGACGGGATCTACAAGTCGGTGAAGGAGGCGCTGGAGCAAGCGCGACAAGACATGGCGAAGTACGCAAATCGGAAGCGTACCGCCGTCCCTGACGAGGGCTACAACGTAGGAGACTTGGTGATGTTATCCACCAAGAACTTGACATCGGTGCGCCCCAGCCAGAAGCTCTCGATGAAGACGCTGGGGCCCTTCCCGATCACGGAGATCGTCGGCCAGAGCAAAATGGCGAGGAGGCTGGAGCTCCCCGCGCAATTACGCAGGGTACATCCCGTTTTCCACGTGTCGTTGCTTATCCCCTATCGGGCCAACGAGCTGGAGGGAAGAGAGGTGGTTGAGCCACCTACCCCCGAAGTCCTCGACAACGGCGACTTGGGGTACGTTGTGTCCGAGATCGTACACTCGAAGGCGTTACGATCCGGAAGGTCCGGGAAGAAGACCCAATACCTGGTGCGGTTCGAAGGGTACGGGGACGAGTCGAACGAGTGGGTTAGCCCCGCCGAGTTCGACCACGACGACAAGGTCGTCACGGCGTTCCACAAGCGCTACCCCCATCTACCGCAGCCCGGTCGACAGGAGTACGCCGACGCTTGATGCGTTCGGAGCCCGCATCTAGGGGGGGGATCCTGTTATAGCGATCACGTGACGCGTCGGACGCGCCGTACGCGACTCCCGTATGCGACTCCCGTCGGGGGTACTTTTCGGTGTTGTTGTTTCGATGTAGAACTAGTACCTCTGTAATAGCTCTACATCCGTTATTACATTTAGATGTCTACCCGTACCTTGCCTCATTCCTGCGTCCCATCAGCCTGTCCAGGGGGACCCCCGCCGGGGGTCGCCCCCGGGCCTTACAGAAATTGGGGTCCGAAGCAGCAGCCTCGGTCTCCTGCTCGTCGTCGAGCTCATCCCCATCGGTCTCGTCGTCCACAGTTTGAAGAGGGGTAGGGCTATCGTATTATTGAAGGAGTAAAGAGGTCGAAAGGATCTGAGTTAGGCTTCTCAGTGCAAAAGCTCAACATTTCACTCACGCCTTCTTCCCCCTCTTCGACCTCTTCTTCTTCGCACCCTCCTCGACATACTCGTCCTCCGAGTCACCAGAGCCCGAGTCTGTGTCCTCCCGAGCTCTCTTCTTCTTCTGCTGCTCCTCCCAGCGGTCAGCCTCCGCCTCCGCGTTCTCAGCCTTCTCGCGATCAGCCTTCTCGCGAGCCTCGCGAGCCTCTTCTTGAGCGGCCAACCTCTTGCTATGCCGAGCAGCAGCAGCCTCTGCACCTCCCCACTGCTTAGGCTTGGGCCTAGAGGAGGATGAGGCGGTCTATGAGCAGTTTATAGGCTTGTAAGTCGTTTATTCGGGTGAAAGAAGGTCACGTTTCGACGTACGGCGTTTTGAGAACCTTGGGCGTCCGACATGGCTTGAAACGGGAGTAAAAAGACTAGTTTGGGCAGAGGTGAAACGTGTAAGGCGTAAGGGAGGTCTAGAGCAATGATACGAGGTGTTTTGAAGTATCTAGTATTGATATTAAGACTTAGAACGATATCGAGGTGGTTGATGTAGATGAAGGTTCTTGGGTGAAATCGTTCGACTATGCTAGGCAAAAACGGCGATCATTTTGGTGAAAATCCCTTATTGTTCATCGACCGTTTTGCTCGTTTTTGTCGATTTCGAGGGTTTTTTCTCAAAATCACCCAAACTCGATTGAATCGATCTAGATCAAACATACAGCCTCGGTGCATGTTATATAGCTATACAGAGTGAAAGACAAAGGTATTTCGGTGGTATAAAGATGATCGAACCCAAAAAACACGAAGAACAGTAGAAATATGGGAAAAAAAGGCAAAAGCCGAGAACGTAGCCGTAGTGCGTGTGTTCGACTACTTATCGGTGTTCTGCTTGCGATTTGGGCGATTAGTGATCTTCCCCGATGCAGCAAGATCGTTCCTGATTGCTTCGAGGACGTCCGTCATCTTCTTCTCCGGATATTTCGTCTCGAATCTTACCCAGCCCTCTTCGGTGAAATCCGTCGCTCCTTCATTGAGCATGGAGTACGCCATCCCCAATCGACTTCGCTGGCCGTAGATGACCTGAATCGACTTATGGACTATGTCACCACCCTTGGCACCTGAATACCACTGCTTCGGCCAGTCCTGCAAGGCGTAGTAGTGATATTCGTGGCCACCAGCTTGAAACCACTGTTTTACTGCTTCTTTCACCGTCGACGTCTTCGGTATCTTCGGAGGTCGATTTCCCATGATTTCACCGCTACGACGGAGTCGTAGCTCGGTGAAAGGCGTAGTAGTTGCACCCTGAGCGTTCACATGCGATGCAGCGGGTGCTAGCATGTTTTCGACACGACGTTCGGACGATTCAAACGGACGACTCGAGCTCGATGTCGACGCCTGTGCTGGCACCACAGGACCTGCAGAGATCGTCGCAGGACCCACTAGACCCTTGGCTAGGAGGCTGGCAACGACAGCATCAGCAACTTGGCCCAGGATCCCCGCCTAAGGTCGAAAAGCAGTTAAGGTCTCGGTTCAGTGAAATAAGTTGCCTAATCACCGAAAGCAGAGAACTTACCATCGGAATCGATTCTACAGGTCTGTCTAGCTCCTGATCTCGCAATGTTGTTCGCAGGCCATCCATCTCACGTCCTACGACCCGTGCAAGTCGATTCATCTCCTCCCGGAGCTGTGCTATATCACCGGTCTTGGCGATTTGCAAATCCGTCGAGGACGACTGAATGCTTCGACGAGCGTGATTACGCTCAGGATTCATCTGGTCTGAGTACGAGGCCTCGTGCTGATTACGTTCCTCCAAGAGATAGCGCCCAATCGTACCGACCTAGACAAGAAGCCAAGATAGACAACAACGATCGGATGTCCGGTGAAAATGTTAGCATGTTCACCCGAGCTTCGACTTCACCTTACAGCTTGAAAGATACTTACAGCCTCGCCTTCAGCCCACCCTCCCCACCATATTGAAGCCTGTAGAGCCCATTTGACGGCTGGGTCTTCGCCAAACCGCCACTGAGCCCCTCCTCGTCGCATACAGTGACCGGTGAAGTTTCCATTCGAATACTTATCACCAAGGCCTGAATCGTGGACGATTCTATCGAACATGGACTGCCACGTCGCTGCAGACATCCTCTTCTCTATATCAACCCCTCCGAACTTGTCGATAACAGGAAACAGAAAGAAGTGGGGCTTGGCGTCGACGTGGGTGAAGGCTCGAACGTGTTTCACCCAGTTTTGAAGGTGGTGCCAAACGGCAACAGGGCGCTCGTCGGGATTGGTGGGGTCATGAACCTGATAGACACGACCTATAAGCACGGTCCCACAAGAACATAAGCATACCGCAATGATACAAGGCGAGGTATACATCAGTACGGAGCTGTTATGCTGCTCAATGAAAACGCTTGCTCTTTCACTCACCCTTCCTCGCATCAGCCTGATTCGTCTTTCGGAACGTCAGAGTGATCGTCTTGAGTATTTGACCTGGATATCCAGGGTCGGTAGCATTGTCTGACACGTGCTGGTATTGTAGGCTGAGTACCTCGTCCATTCGACACCACAGGTACCATGTAGTACACATGTACGCGAGGGCAAATAACCACTCAGTTCGAGCTTTAGCATCAGTCTCGACCTTGAGCTGAGCCTCTACCCAGTTGACAAGCACGAGCAGATCGGGTAGTAAGAGCGGGAGAGACTGTACGAACATGAATCTGTGTATCAGTATCTATAGGGTGAAAGAGGGAAGGATTTCGGCGGACGAACCTGCTCGCTAACTCCCGCTCGACCATCCCGGTGTTACGACTTGGTAGAACCTCGGTGTTAGGTCTGCTTGATCGGATGTATTTTCTAGTCAGAGCTCTCAGGACGAGAATCGTGCTTCGTTTGGTGCTGGTCGATCTTTAGCCGTTGCCTTAAGATCCTTGAATAACGATTCGTCAATCGTAATTCGTCCGGTTGGTGTGAGTGGTTACTACGATTCGATAATCGTCACTCGTGTAGGTCTCTGTGCGGTAGCTAGTCGCGATAGTCGATTCGTCCTACGTATCGACCTAAGAACCAATACCACTTCGTCGTACGCAGGGGTAAAGAAATAGGGAAGTGTACTTAACGAGTAGCCGTGCACTGCGTGCTCGATAAGGGGTAAGGCGGTGGAAAATGTTGTTCTGTAGTCTTTGTTTGTAACCTCTTCGTCTAGCGTATGCTAAGATTCGAATGTAATAACGAGCTTGAACTTCTAGTCGAAAGGATACAACTGCTATCGTTCTTCTATCCTATCGAGCTATAAGTACTGCGCTCGTTTCTCCCTTCGTGCTTCCCCAATGATCGTCCAACGAATCGTCTTTCGTCCTTACTCGAGTAAACCGGAAAGGGAAAGCACGCCTGCTGTTGACTTCACCTAGGTCCCCGTTTGTTCTCTAAGGTCCGTCACATTACCCGATTCAATGCTAAGGTCGTCCTACGTCCTTCTCATCTTGGTGAATCGTCCGCCGTTGTTTTGGCAAAGGTGGAGAACGTCGGTGGTCGATCCTCAATGTCTTTCAATCACCGGCGTATCGTCTAAGTCAGATATAGTTCCTTGTTTTTGCTTTTGTCTTTTATTGATCGACGATTGTCGATCCGTCTTCCGTCCCTGTGTTGGACCTTGTAATTACTTCCCGTCCCTGTCTAAGGTCGTTTCGTCTTTTGTGTAGGCAGACGTCCGTTCCTTCGATGTCGGTTTCCCCAACGTATCGTTCTTGATTTCGTCCTTGTACCTGTCACCTCCGGTGAGGTCGGTTACCTCGAATAACTTGACAAGGTCGATTTGTGAATCGCATGACGTGTCAAGTGTCGGGATGAACGAGATGACGGATGCTGAAGCGCGCGCGCGCTTGTCGATTCGTGTTTCGTGATTCGTCGCGCGTGATAACCTCCATGACGTGTCAAAGGCTGGTTGTAGACGGATCCGATGTCGAATCGTGTTTCGTGATACCTTGTCGTCGGGTGTTACTAGGTTCGTGACAGTATCTCCCCCTCCGTGGAATCGTCCTCGATTCCTCTTGTCGTCGCCTGTTGCTCTTCCGTATCTCCTCGTTAACCCCCCTCTCCTCAATCTGCGCTGTTGCACCTTGTTTGAGCGACAACCGTCGACCGATACTCCTTGTTTGATGAAGAATCTAATCTCATCAAGGTTCACGGTTAGGCGAGATGTTGAGTACCTGATCGTGATCCCTCTCTCCGAAATGCCTAGAGTTCTGGACTGTTCTTTCAGGGCAGGTGGATACTGGTTCGATGATGATCTATCTTCACTGTTGTACCTCCTTTGACGATTCGTGAAACGTCCTTTGAGTCGATCCACCACTCGCTTATCCGCTCCGGGCATATCGTATCGTACGATGGCCGTGGTCGCTGGCGTTTCGGGGGTGCGACTGGGTCTATGACGTTGTTGAATGACGATGTAAACAAACACGATTCGTTTTTTCCCCTTGGCCAGCGAATCGTCCTTCCAGTTTGCCAGAGATATAAGTCGTTGATCGCAAAACGAAAATCGATTCTCTTTTCGTCCTTCAACTACTTCTCTTTTCTCCATCGCAAACTTCTTGTCAAGATGGGGTTCACTACTCCCAAAAAGACTCTCAAGAATTCGTCCAAGTCCCCTTCGACCTCTCCCTCCAAGGGAGGTCGTTTCGGCGGCCCCGCCTCCCCTACCGGTTCGTCCTCGGGTTCCGGAATCTCCGCCCTCACCAAGTTCGCCAAGGAGATCGAGAACTTCCACACCTACCACGGCGAACCCGCCCTCCCCGAGGAGTTCAACCGCAGGAAGAAGGCGGTAAGTCCCTTTGTCTATTCTCGATCCGTTTTTCGTCCCATCCTTTGTCGATTCGTGCTTCATTTGGACGTTTGTTGAATCCCGTTTCTCTCCTCGCAGGTCCAGAACATCAAGAGGGGTCGCGAGATCAACGCCTCGGGTGAGGAGAACGCCCGGGTCTGTGCCCAATGCATGGTCAAGCGCAACGGCACCAACGCCCCACCCTGGGAGTGCATCTCGAAGTTCAACGAGAAGCAAGGGACCCCCCGGGGCTGCGGAACTTGTGCGATGTTCAACGTGAAGTGCTCCTTGATCAACGCGTAAGTCGATTCTCCTTTCGTTTGCTATTCCCGTTTCGCCAACCCATTTTCGTCTAACCCTAGTCCGCCTCCGTTTGTCGAATATCTTTTCTAACCTTGCCAACATTCCTTTGACTCCTCTTTTCATTGTAGCATCGTGATCGACCAAGAGTCCGAGGACGAGAACGATGACGAGGATCCTTTGGTCACCGCCGCCCGTACCGCTGAGTCGCAGTTCCTTCACATGAACTTCGAGGGCATGGAGGTCGATTCCGTTATGGTCAGTCGAATCCCGATTCGTATCTCGCGTCTGACGGTTGTTGATTCGTCTTTCTCTCGTTCGCAGGACCTCTTGAAGGACGTGATCAGCAAGAAGGCTCTTGCTCGTCAATCCGACAACACCGCCGTCTTCGCCAAGCTCGACGAGTTCACCAACGTCGTCGAGAACTCGCTCGCCTAGGCGTTTAGCGATTCGTTCGGAAAAGAGGCGTGAAGGTCTCCGTCGTTCTCGGTGGGGGCCTTCATGGGCGATTCGTATTTGAATCGGTTGGGTCGGGAGTGCGTGGTGCAGGAATTTTCTTGTATTTCGTCGGGCCTCTTTTTCTTTTTTGTTTTTTATAAAAAACCGTACCAGCTTCTTTCTTTTTGTGACTCGTATTCCTGCCTTCAATTTCCGATACCCCAGGCAGAATCGACTTGCTTCAAATCGATTGGTTTCTTTGGGTACCGTTGGTGAAAATCCGAAACATGTTCCCTTGCCGTCTCGAGATGTTCGCTTGGTTCCCATGTTGTCGCTTCAGGGCCGTGGTAACCTTCCCATTTGACGTGATACTGGATTTTGCCATCTTTCGTCTTGCGTGAATCGATAATCGCCTCTACCACAAACTGATCGTCGGATTCAGGTTCGTTGTGGTTTGTTTCTCGATTCCCGCGGAACAATTCCAACCTGTCAACGTGAAAAACGTTATGCACTCGCAAACTCGCTGGCAACGCCACTCGATAGGCATGAGTAGAGATTCTTTCTTTGATTCTCCATGGACCATAGAACTTGTCATCGAGTTTCTTGAGCGGTCTCTTGGTCTTGATGTTCTCCGAACGCACCAAGACTTTGTCGCCCACGTGAAATTCAGGAGGAGAATCGTGTTTCGCATTGAAATATTTGGCTGCCCGCTTTTGACTCTCGGCTACCATTCCTTTCAACTGATCGTGCACCTTTTTCAACTCTTCAGTATCGGTGGTTGCAAAAGTACGTTGCATTGACTCCTCGGGGCATTCAATGTCGAATCGGGGATGATATCCGTAATTTGCAAAGAAAGGAGTCGTCCCAGTCGATTCGTGAACATTGTTGTTGTAGCAAAATTCCGCCAGAGGAAGCAGTGCCTCCCAATCGTCCTGATTGTAGTTGCAGTACTGGCGAAGGTAATGCTCAAGTACTTGATTCGTCCTTTCCGTCTGCCCATCTGTTTGAGGATGAAATGCGGTACTCATTTTGCGTTCGATGCCCAACAATTCACAAAATTCCTCCCAGAATTTCGACGTGAATTTCGAATCTCTATCCGACAAAATGCTTCTGGGAATTCCGTGTACCCGGAAGATGTGCGTCTTGAATAGCCCTGCTAATCCTCGCGCCGTAATCGTCGTAGGTATCGGTACGAAATGTGCCTGCTTCGTGAACCGATCGACGATGTTCCAAATCGCATCCATTTTCCCAATTTTGGGAAAACCAACCACGAAATCCATGGAAATATCCTCCCATGGCCCATTCGGAATATCCAGAGATTTCAGTTCTCCGTAAGGCCTGTGCCTTCTCGGTTTGTTTCGTTGACAATCGGGGCATTCGGAAACGTACAACTTGATATCCGAATCCATTTTAGGCCAGTAATAATCGCGTTTGATGAGCGCAATTGTTTTGGTAGCTCCTGGATGTCCGGCTACCAACGAATCGTGTCTGCTCTTGCAAATATGGTTCTTTAGCTCTTGGCTACTCGGAACCACTACTCGCCCTTGGTGTAGCAACAATCCGCTGATTGTCCATGACCAAGGATTCTGCTCATCGATAGGCGATTCGTCATCTGTCTCGTTGTCCTTTCCTACTTGTACGCGGAGCCCTTCTTCTCGGATGGTGTCCTTCTCCAGTTCCGTCCGTATCCAAGAGTCGATAGTCGTCAATTGAGTATCGATTCGTATCCTGTTCCCTCCTCGTAAAGCTGCTGTCTGGAAATTCTCGAAAAGTGCCTCGGGCAATAAAACCGTGGGGTTCAAATCCCATTTCGTCTTACTGCTGCCCTTTCCTGGGTGGTAATCGCTCCTTCGAGTCAAGGCATCCGGTTTCTCTCCTTTTTCTCCTGGACGATATCGGATTTTGAAGTTGAAGTCCGATAGAAAAGCTGCCCATCGTCCTTGCCGTTGTACCAAAGGCTTGCCGCTCATAAAGTACTCCAAGTTTTTGTGATCGGTCAAGACGATAATCGGGTGAACCATACCGATCAAGTTGGCTTTCCAGTGTTTGAACGCCTCGATTACTGCTAGCAATTCCTTGTCGTGTACTGGGTAATTTGCTTCTGCCGGTTGCAAGCTTCGCGAAAAGAATCCTGTCGGACGAACTTCCGAATCGTCCCCTTTTGGAAATCGTTGACTGGCGATCGCTGCGATCGCGCAATTTGAAGCGTCTGTCTCGATGTAACACTGGAGATCAGGATCGAACTGAGCTAAAACGGGTGAACTAGCAAATGCTCGCTTCAAACCATTGAAGCTAGCGTCCTCTTCTTCTCCCCAAACCCAGGGAGTATTCTTCCGCGTGAGTTTCGTCATAGGTTTCGTGATTCCGGCATAATCGTAGATGAATCGCCGATAAAACCCTGCAAACCCGAGGAAGCGCTGAATATCCTTGATGTTCTTTGGGGTGGGCCAGCTTTCGACCGAGTCTAGCTTTCCTTGCTCCGGTCCGACTTGATTGTGTCCTACTACGAACCCGAGAAACGTGATTCGTTCTTGCAGGAATTCACATTTTGTTGGCTTCAAGTATAAATCGTTTTGTCGAATAATCTTGAAAACCGCCTTGGTGAGCTCATGCAATTCTTCTTTCGTATTGGCGTAAATCAAAATATCGTCGATGTAGACGATGACCCCCTTGTCCAACAACTCGTGGAACAAATCGTTCATGAAGAATTGGAAACTAGCTCCCGCGTTTGACATCCCTTCCCTCATTACCTTCGACTGAAAGGCGCCGTAACGGGTAAGGATAGTCGTCCACTTTTCGTCTCCTGGCCGCATCCTTAACAGTTGATAGGAAGTAGGCATATCCAGTTTCGTAAAGAATTTCGCCAAACGCACTCGCTCCAAGAGAGTATCGATTCGTGGTAAAGGATAAGTGTTTTTTACGGTAGCGTTGTTCAACACTCGGAAGTCGGTGACCATCCGATAATCGCCCGTCTTCTTGGCCACCAAAAAGACCGGACTGCCAAAGTAATGAGACGAGGGTTCGATGTGCCCAATAGCCAGCGATTTGTCGATCCAAGCTTTCAACCAGGCGTCCTCTTTTGCGTTCAAAGGGTATACCTTTAGCTTCTTCAAAGCCTGTCCGTCGATCAGATCTACCGGGTGATCGTACTCGCGATGCGGAGGAAGCGATTCGTAATGCTTCTTCATAAAGATGTCGAGGAAATCGTGATACGATTCGGGAATCGCCGTCCGGAGGTCAGCAACCTCCTCGTATTCGTGCTCCTCCAAATTCGATGTCTTGAACGCCCATCTCTTTTCGTCTTCATCGAGGGTTGCTCTTCCCATTCGAAGACCCCCTCCACCAACAATCTGCTTCAGGGTAGGGCTCGTCGCTACCCTCATTTCGCAGGTACCCCAATCGATTTCTGCTTGGTACCTTGTGAAAAAATCCAATCCCAAGACGAGGCCCGGGTTTCCGATCGTCGATATGTCGAATCGACATTTGTAAGGCCCATTTCCGCTGATCCAAAAATCGATATCCGTGTAGCTTGTGATCAATTCGTCCGAAATTCGCCCGTCTAGCAGAAGTAACTTCTCTGGAGTTGGGTACTTCTGAACTGGCAAGTCGAGCATCACCGGCAAGTTTGGAGACACGAAGTTCTGTGATGCCCCGCTGTCCAATAATGCCTGGTAAACCCTTTCCTTTTGACCATTCACGATTATCCCTACTTCGATTAAAGGATCCTTCCCCTTCACGGTGAACGGAATCCATTCCGACTTGTCCAATCGTTTTCCTGCTCGACCTTTGACCACGTTCGGACTATTCCCTTTCTTCTCAGGGCAATCTCGAGAATAGTGACCTGGTTTCCCGCAGTAGAGACAAGAATCTGTTTCCTTGCGGCGTTTCATCTCCTCGGGAGAGACGTAAGGCCGATCCGACCGAACGGTTTCTCTCTGTACGGTTCGTTGAACAGTAGTCTCCACTCTCTTCTCCCGAGGGTGTTTGTCTTTGGGTTTCGAATCGTGTTTCTCCTTTTTCTCAGAAGAATTCGCCTTTCGAATGCCACGTTTCTCCCTTTCCTGTCGGTCTAGGTCGATCAAGAGCTTCTTGAATTCGTTCCAAGATAAGTTTCTATACCCTTGGGTTTCCGTCAGCCGGTATTGTATGCTACTGTTGACTCTCGTCTTGACCGCCATTACGATAGCCCTATCGTTCCATCCCAATCTCTTAATCGAGGGGCCAACTGCGTTGAGATATTGGAGAATCGTCCCTGTCTGGTACGTCTCTTCGACAATAGCTTGTGCTGTTCCTTCTGCGTCGGGATCACCAAAATGATCCCTGAGAACCTGGCAGAACAGGGGAAAGTCGAAGAAATACGCCGGTAGTACTCCGTCTTCGTCTCCGTCCATATCATTTGTAATGATATCGCTGGCGTTCCCGGTAAGATAGGAGATAGCATAATTGACTTGCGATTCCTCGGTCGGAAAACGGTGCTTCTGAGTTTTGAACACCATTCGGAGCTTGTGGATGAATCCCTCCAGTTTCGTGGTATCACCGTCGAAAGATTCGGGAGGAGCCACCTTGGTCTCAATGTTGCTGAATCCTGTTCCGCGTTGAATCGGTAATCGTCCTTCGACGTACTCCTCATCGAAATGGAAAGGTGCATAGGGGTCCCGTTCCAACCTAGGTTTGGCAACCGCTGGAACGGTTCTGACCGACCTTCTAGTTTGACCACTGACAGGAGAATCCTCTACCCGATCCCTGACGGCATTGTGGATATTGCCCGTGATCCTGTCATGGACAATTCGTGAATCGTCTTCTGTGTCTCGATCGTCCGATCGATTCTGCTCAAGCTTCTCGAGCCTAGCGAGCAACCGTTTGGTGGTCGACTGTTGCTCTTTCAGTAGGGCTAAGATAGCGCTCGTCGTATCTTCAACCCTCT
Organism: Filobasidium floriforme; assembly: GCF_021052385.1. Classification (NCBI taxonomy): domain Eukaryota; kingdom Fungi; phylum Basidiomycota; class Tremellomycetes; order Filobasidiales; family Filobasidiaceae; genus Filobasidium; species Filobasidium floriforme. The sequence continues at coordinate 392,040 of NW_025763646.1, forward strand.
CAGGTTCCTTGACCCTTGGTTCATCGGTCTGATCGGGACTATCTTCAGGCGAAAACCTGCCTTCGTTGATATCGGGTTCCCGATCGAATGCGATTCGAGTGGAGGCCTCCACCGATTCGCGTTGGTGATCGTCGACGAGACGATCCTCTTCATTGTCACTTTGACTATGAAACCTGTCCTCGTTCGTTCGAGGAGTGTTTCTGGTACCTGGCGCCATGTTGTGATTCCGTGGTGAGTAATTGACTAGAAGCTCGTTATGCTGTTACGACTTGGTAGAACCTCGGTGTTAGGTCTGCTTGATCGGATGTATTTTCTAGTCAGAGCTCTCAGGACGAGAATCGTGCTTCGTTTGGTGCTGGTCGATCTTTAGCCGTTGCCTTAAGATCCTTGAATAACGATTCGTCAATCGTAATTCGTCCGGTTGGTGTGAGTGGTTACTACGATTCGATAATCGTCACTCGTGTAGGTCTCTGTGCGGTAGCTAGTCGCGATAGTCGATTCGTCCTACGTATCGACCTAAGAACCAATACCACTTCGTCGTACGCAGGGGTAAAGAAATAGGGAAGTGTACTTAACGAGTAGCCGTGCACTGCGTGCTCGATAAGGGGTAAGGCGGTGGAAAATGTTGTTCTGTAGTCTTTGTTTGTAACCTCTTCGTCTAGCGTATGCTAAGATTCGAATGTAATAACGAGCTTGAACTTCTAGTCGAAAGGATACAACTGCTATCGTTCTTCTATCCTATCGAGCTATAAGTACTGCGCTCGTTTCTCCCTTCGTGCTTCCCCAATGATCGTCCAACGAATCGTCTTTCGTCCTTACTCGAGTAAACCGGAAAGGGAAAGCACGCCTGCTGTTGACTTCACCTAGGTCCCCGTTTGTTCTCTAAGGTCCGTCACATTACCCGATTCAATGCTAAGGTCGTCCTACGTCCTTCTCATCTTGGTGAATCGTCCGCCGTTGTTTTGGCAAAGGTGGAGAACGTCGGTGGTCGATCCTCAATGTCTTTCAATCACCGGCTGTTACGGGATCATCACGTGAGTCGACTACCGACACACAGGCTCGATCGACGGACATCAGCATACACCTAAGTCCGGCTCGACGAGGCGAATCCGATTCCCTCGGAGCAGATTCGGTCGCCCCTACTATTCGCCTTCACCATTCACCGAAACAACAAACCTTCCCGACACATATCACAAACAGGTACAGGGACCTCGAGGTACACGACAACTCTACTCAGGACCTCGACAACCTTACCCGACGTACCTAGGGACGAATGAGAACTCAAACTCGCCTTCTCTACCGAATCCGGTTGCTCTCGACAGGATTCGGCTGTTCGCCATCTCGTTCTTCCAGTTTCGCCATCTCTCGCCAATCTTTCTCTTGGGTCTTTTCAGTGTTCGCCAGCCTCGTCTACGTACTCGTCTCCGTATAAATAGCTAGAGGAACTTGACCGAATTCGATAGAGGACGCTCTGTAATAGTTAGAGGTCAAGTTCCGATATCACATTCAATACACGCCTATCTGACTTGTTACAACATCTTCAAGACGTGTTGCGGAGAGGTTACAACTCAAGGACGTCGCTAAGTATCTACGCTTCATCGTTTTACCTTAGACCGAATCTGGTACCTCACACCGAGTGATCACCTTCCTTATCCATACATCTCTGGATTCGTATCCCGCACCCGAACCCGCTTCATCTAAGCGAACTTGCGACATTCTCCCGACTACCTGCGATCGACCTTAAGCACCCTACGCCTTACGACTTAGGACCTATCGCCCATTAGCGACATCCGCCGTAACAGCATATCGGAACTTCTTTATCGCACCTGGTTAGGACAATGTCAGTCTATTCCGAAAACCACGACCTGCCCCCCGAGGAAGAACAGCGGTTCTCTCGAGCCAGGACCGGCTCGATCGAAACGAATCCGGCTCCTAGGGAAACGGACTCCGAACGTATTGGTCGTCTCGAAGAACAAATCCTGGAACTCATGCAGACGATCAGGAAACAAAGAGACGAACTCGCTACACGAGAAGAGATTCCGGCTCCCCTTCCTCGAAGGCAGTTCAACATCTATCCATCCAACCCTCCATCTCTAGCGGGAACTACTATCGACCCTAGAGAACTTCACCGACCTTCGGTAGCTCGGTCCAGGGATCCCTATACTCCTATGAGGGACGTTCCCCTTCGGGAGAACGAAGCGGATCTGCTTGCCAAACGGACCAAGGAACCGAAACCGGCTGATCCACCCACGTTCAAGGGAGACGCCAAGGAGTTAGACGAATTCATCGTTAAGCTCAACATGGTCTTCCGACAATTGCCTGGACGCTACCCCACTGGAGGATCCAAGATCGATTTCGCTATCGGATTTCTTGGGGGACGAGCCTTTAAAACGGTTTCGTCTTATCTCCAGTTGGATGAAGCGGACCAACCCCTTTTCCTACACGACTACGATGCTTTCAAGAGGTTCTTGAAGCATAACTTCGGGGGCTCCAACGAGAAAGCTGCAGCCCAAGCCGCTTTAGACAAGCTGGTTCAAACCGGATCCGCTTCGTCTTACTTCTCCGAATTCACCCAGTACAGTCCCTTGTGTGGCTTTAACGATGAAGCTCTTATCGCTGCAGCAAAGAAAGGACTGAAGGCCAAGGTGGTGGAACGCCTCGGTATCCTGAACAAGAGGATGGAGTTTGCAGACTTCAACGAGTTCAGGAATGAGGCTGTCGACGCGGACAATAGGCTTCACGATGATGGAGTTCTCAACCGAGAAGACGAGAAGCGGAACGCTCGCAAGGATAGCAGGAAGGAACCGAATCCGGTTCGATCCGAGCGAGTTGTCACCGAACGGACCAAAACCTATGAAAAGGAGGTCGTCAAACCCAGAGGTGCGACTCCTTACCAAAAGGGTCCTATTACCGATGAAGAAAGGAAGAGGCGCCGCGACCTCGACCTTTGCACTTACTGCGGGAAGGCCGGACACTACGCTTCAGCCTGTCCTGTTCTTGCTGGCAGAAATGGAGGAGGTACTCCTAATGTCGAACGAGCTAGAAATGCCACAATCGAAGCAGTTCCGGCTCCCACCTGGGCGAACAAAGCGAATCGAACCGAATGGGTCAAATTTCGCTTCCAGGGGCAAGATCCTCTTATTACGGTGGACTTCCATGCAGGAGCATCTTCTTACACGACAGACGCCCTGATCGACAGTGGAGCCAGCTGTAATTTCATCCGTCCCTCCGCGGAGGTACTCCAGCATGTCGAGGTGATCCCTTATGATCAGCCGAAGCGACTCCGGTTGGTTGATAACCAACCTAACCCGAATCAGCGAGGAGAGATCACTCATTACGTGAGCCTGATTTTCTATGTCGGTGGACATATTGGTCCCTACTCCCTCGACTTCGACATTGCGGAGATTGCGGCCCCGGACATTATCCTGGGAGTCCCATTCGTCAAGGGTCTTCGTACCATCACGGATTGGGACACTTGCGAGATCAGTTTGATCAAGCCGGATTCACCTCTCAAGGGAACGAATCTGGAATATTTGGAGCGAAACCGGTTCCTACGAAGACAAGACCCGGAAGTTGTCGACACAGATGTCGATCCTCGAGCGCTACGGGAATTGGGTCTGGAACACGACGACGAAGAGGATTACGACATCGCATCGGAAGAGATGCGTCTAGTGATCCCAGTTGAGTTTCATGACTACTTAGACGTATTCAGGAAGAGCGATTACACCAGCCTTCCTCCCCACAGGTCGTACGATCACGTTGTGGAACTGCTACCAAACGTGGAGTTGAAACGACTCAAGCCTTACCCGCTTTCTGCTGCGGCAGACAAGTGGCTCAAGAATTGGATAGACGAATCAAGGCGGATTGGGCACATTGAACCGAGTTCGCATTGGTTCGGTTCCCCGGTCTTCCTCGTACCAAAGAAGACTCCTGGAGAATTCAGGATGGTTACCGACTTCCGAGCATTGAATAATGCTACAAAGAAGAACGCGTATCCGCTTCCGAAGATCAATACCACCTTAGAACGAGTTAGCAGAGCTCGCTTCTTCTCCAAATTCGATATGCCAACTTCATATCAGTTACTTCGAATGCGGGAAGAAGACGAGGATTGGACCACAATCCTAACTCGCTATGGGTCATTCAAGTCTCGAGTCATGCGAGAAGGCATGACCAACGCAGGAGCCAGTTTCCAATTCTTCATGAACGATGTGTTCAATCCCCTACTGGACCAAGGTGTTACTGTATACATCGACGACATTCTGGTGTATACGGAAACGAGGGAGGAACATATTCGGCTCATCAAGGAGGTTTTTAACCGGATCCGCTCCTTTTCGCTTTATTTGAAGCCGAAGAAATGCGAGTTCTTCAAGTCTTCTATCGAGTTCCTCGGCTACATCATCAAGGATGGGCAAATCGCTATGGCTCAAGACAAATTGGAGTGCATCCGAACTTGGCCCAAACCGACGTGTATCAAGGAAATTCAACGATTTCTTGGATTCACCAACTATTACCGACGATTCATCAAAGGATACGCTGGGTTAACACTTCCGCTTGTGAAGTTAACCAAGAAATCCGAGCCTTGGATCTGGGACGAGAAGCAGGATGGCGCGTTTGCTACACTACTTTCGTCCTTCGCAAGCGAACCCGTTTTAATTCAAGCAGATTCGGACGAAACCTGCTATCTTGAAACAGATGCATCGGATTACGCCATCGCTGCCGTCCTTAGCCAGCGCTACAAGGACGAACAGTTGCACCCGGTAGGATTCTTTTCAAGGAAGTTGAACCCGGCAGAAATCAATTATACCGTCCACGACAAGGAGTTACTTGCGATCGTTGAGGGATTCAATCACTGGAAGCCGATTCTGCTTGGGATGGCGAAACCGATCGAAATCCTCACCGACCACAAAAACCTCGAGTATTTTGCCACCAACAAGCAGCTTAACCGTCGACAGATTCGATGGGCTGAAACATTGGCGGATTTCAACTTCTCGATTCGTTACCGACCCGGAACCAAGGGTGGTAAACCGGATTCGCTTACACGCCGACCGGATTACCACCCAGGTAGGGGAGGTATTAACTCTTTCGAACACAATCAGCCCAACTTCACTACGCTCTTGCCCAAAACCCTGTGGCTCAACAACATCAGGGATTCGGAACTCTACCGAAGGGCTGAAGAACAGGATTTGGCTGCGATGAACGAGTATATCCGCGAGATGGAAGCGAATCCAGAAAAAGGGGGAGATGGAGATCTCATCGACCGCATCATCAGCAAGGTAAAAACAATCGCGCTGACTGATGAATTCGCTTCCACGGCATTCAGAGCAATCTGGAAACAGGACGAAACGGATCTGGTTACCGGAAGCGAAGCCGCTTCGGACGAACAAATCTGGTCCTGGACCAAGAACGGAATTCTCAAATACAAGGACGCTATCTACGTCCCCGACTGCGAGAAGATCAAGCTCTGTGTACTGAAAGCACGACATGACGCCTCACTGGCTGGACATCCCGGGAGAGAAAGAACTATCGAACTTATCTCAAGGGATTACTACTGGAACGATTTGAGCAACTTCGTAAAGGCCTATGTTGCATCGTGCGAGGTTTGCCAACGGGACCGTACGAATCGACACAAGCCTTACGGTTTATTGAAGTCACTTTCGGTTCCGTTTAAACCGAATTCGGATCTTTCCATGGATCACGTGGAAGAACTACCAAATTCGGAAGGATTCAACTCGATACTGGTAATCACCGACCGATTCACCAAGCGAGTCAAGTTTGTCCCTACTACGACAACCTCTACAGCTAAGGACTTAGCCAAGATCTTCCTCAAAGAGGTCTTTACGCAGTATGGGTTACCCGACAGGATCGTTTCGGATCGGGGAAGCAAATTCACTTCGAAATTCTGGAAAGAATTTACCGCGCTTCTCGATATCTCGAGCGACCTGACTACAGCCTACCACCCTCAGAGTGACGGAGCTACTGAACGGGTCAACCAGTCTCTCGAGGGATTCCTTCGGCACTATAGCAGTTACCACCAAGATAACTGGGCGAATCTGCTTCCCTTAGCCGAATTCGTTTGCAACAACGCGAAGCATAGCGCTACCGGTATTTCTCCTTTCATGGCAACCTTTGGCTACGAACCACGATTCGACGTCAGTCTCGACAAACACAGGGCTGAATCTCTCGTCGCAAGGATCGAAGCTAGGGATATGAAAGAAGTTTGGGAACAGATGCGAGTACAGATGACTGCAGCTAACGAAAGAGCTGCCAAGTATTTCGACCAGAAACACCAAAACCCTCCCGAATTCACCGTAGGATCGAAGGTCTATGTTTCATCAAAATACATCGCGACCAAGCGACCTACCAAGAAGCTGGATCACAAGCGATACGGTCCCTACGAAATTATGGAAGCAATTTCGTCTCATGCGTACCGGATCCGCTTGCCGGCCACACTCAAGGTTCACAACGTCTTCCACATCGACATGTTGGAACCACATTACGAGAACCCATTTGGTGGGCGAGTACAGACTCCTGGACCAATTGTCGAATCTCCTCACGATGACGAGTATGAGGTCGAAGAGATTATCGACAGCAGGATCAGGAGACGCCAATTCGCGTACTTAATCAAATGGAAAGGCTATTCAGGACCTGAAGGACAAGATTGGGTACCCCTCGAAGATCTCAACAACACAGCAGAGGCACAAGAGGAGTTCCACGTTCGGTTCCCGACTAAGCCAAAGCCTCCGGGTTGGGAAGCGTAACTTTCCCGAATCCGCTTCATTGAACCGATCCCGGCTGGACCGAGATACGGATAAACATATGTTCTGAACTCTTCTGGATCTCGTCTCGGACTTCTCGCTCGCATAGGATTCATCGTATCAAACGACTCGGATTGAAAGAAAATACAAAACCCAAAAACAAATTATAGACGAAGCGGAACCGCTTCAATCCTTCTTGGCCCGCTTCGGCGGGCGACCATCATTCTCTTCCTCTTCCTCGTCCTCGTCCGGATCCGCTTCCTTCTGCTTCCCCTTGCCCTTCGGAGTCGACTTACCCCCCGACTTCTTCGAATCCTTCGGAGTCGATACGACTCCGGTCTTCCTCTTCTTGGGCGTGGGCGCCGGCAACGGGTTGATAACCCTCTTGAAGGCCGCGTCACCTTCCGCCGCGATCGCCTCCCGGACCTTGTCGAGGTCTTCCAAGGCCTTCGAGAGACCCTTCTTGATGCCCGCATCTTCGAGCATGTCGGCGTAGACCTGAATACGGTCTCTGGCCGATTGCTGCCAAATTCGGTTGCGTTAAAACAGATTCGGTTCGTTGAAACAAATTCGACTCACCATCTGCGCTTCCCATCGAGCTCGAGGAAGCAGACTACTCGTCGCCGGAGGAGTAGTCGGTTGTGCTGCATTAGCAGCAGCCGCGGTGTTGGGGCTGGGAACTCGGCCGGGAGGTTCCGGAATCGGCTGTCCGGTAAGCGAACACGTGTTTCGCCGACCAGTGCACTCCGCACAACCCTTCAAAGTCCCAGACTTGTCGTTCACCTTGGACCGACATCCCCAACTCAACTCCTCATCCCCGAGGCCCTCGCAGTCCTCGCACTTAGGGTCGTTCACGATACCCTCCTTGGCTTGAGCGCGAGCCAAGCGACGTGATTGCAACTACCGGAACGAACAAGATTTAGCCGAATCCGCTTGAACGCAAGCGAAACGAGCTTACCACCGCCCTCCTGGTCTTCACCTCGCTGGCCGTCCCAACTCGAGTCGAGAAAGGAGGCTCGCCGGGCCTCGCCTCGTGATCGATGATCTCTTGGTCGGTAGCGTTGACGATACCAGCGTGGGCTACAAAGCGGATTAGCTCGAAGCAAACGGTTTCGCTTAAACAATACGAATATTACTCACTATCCCACCACTCGGGCTCCGGCGTCGACGCCAACTCGTCGCCCTCAGTGCCGACCGTGCCGATGTTGATCACGCTCTCATCCCCAATGTCGATGATCGAGTCGGCCCCCTCGCTTTCGGCTAAAATCAAGCAAATCTGGTTCAGCGAAACGAGTTCGATCGACGGGTACCGAGTACGAACCAGCAAATTCAGGAGTCCCGAACGCTCTTTGATAGCGACTCTCGATCTGCCGTTCGTACGCTGACCCTGGAGACGCGTCGGGCGACTCACCCGGTACACCGCTGTCGCGGTAGTCCGAATCTGCATCCTCGGACGTCACCACCTTCTTCTTCTTCTTCTTCTTCTCCGACAGGTCGTCAAAGAAGTTGGCGGGCGCTGCACCCGTTCGCCGAGTCGGCTGTACGCCCTCGAAGTCGATGGGCCGAGCTGGAACGCGATTATCCAAATTAGCTTCGTCGAACCGGATCCGGTAGAAACCAAACAAAAACGCTTACCGGGTTCCGGGCTCACCGACCGTTGGCGCACAAGAGCCCCCCCCAAATCGATGTTCTCGACATCGACCCTCGCACCCGCCGATGCGGCTCCTCTCCCTCGACTCGACCTCGCGCTGTGTCGACCTTGTCGACTCCGCTGAATCGACCTCCCTCGAGGAGTCCTGGGCGGCGACACGACAGCTACAATTGGGCAAGAATAGATATAGTATCAGGTTACGAATTATCGATTCAGAATCCAAGCAGATTCGCTTTACTCACCCGCACTCGGCCCCGCAACCGGTTCCTCATCGACCGAATCTAAAGGTTGCCCGGTCATGGCAACATCCTCGCCCGATATCGGACGTCCAGTCGGCCTACGAGCTTCCCCGTAGAGCCCTTCCCGACGAGCCGGTTCACCACCTGCGAAGAACCCAACAAGTTCAGCGAAACGAAACCGCCTTTCGGAACCGAATCTGCTTACCTTCCAACCCCGATCGGGTCACCGACAGCCCCCTTATATTCGAGGCCAGGTTCTGGTCGACCTCGTCCGTGTCGTCCATATTGCGGAGTTCTTCGAAATCAAAAATTCCTCCGGAAAAGACTTGGTTGACTTCTACACACAAAGCGGAATTGGGTCAGTTTACGCAAAGGAACCGAATCGACTCGAATCGCACGAACGAGAAGCCGAGTCTCCTGGATTTACGGTCGAGGCTCGAGAAGGAGTCGAGCGTTCCTCAATCTTGGGAGATACGTCAGGAGACGGCATCGTTGAGTATCTTCGAGAAAGGAAGGGCACAATTCGCTTCAATCGAAACGGATCCGGCTTATACCCCCCACTCGACGCGAGTCGATGGGCCTTAGCGAAATGGAAAAATCGGTCGCCATCAAATAAAAACAAACGCGTCGTAGACAATCATCAAACAAATTGATGCGATCAATACTTGAAACACAATGGCTCGGGGCGCGCCATTCCGGAGGGGGATATACTGTTACGGGATCATCACGTGAGTCGACTACCGACACACAGGCTCGATCGACGGACATCAGCATACACCTAAGTCCGGCTCGACGAGGCGAATCCGATTCCCTCGGAGCAGATTCGGTCGCCCCTACTATTCGCCTTCACCATTCACCGAAACAACAAACCTTCCCGACACATATCACAAACAGGTACAGGGACCTCGAGGTACACGACAACTCTACTCAGGACCTCGACAACCTTACCCGACGTACCTAGGGACGAATGAGAACTCAAACTCGCCTTCTCTACCGAATCCGGTTGCTCTCGACAGGATTCGGCTGTTCGCCATCTCGTTCTTCCAGTTTCGCCATCTCTCGCCAATCTTTCTCTTGGGTCTTTTCAGTGTTCGCCAGCCTCGTCTACGTACTCGTCTCCGTATAAATAGCTAGAGGAACTTGACCGAATTCGATAGAGGACGCTCTGTAATAGTTAGAGGTCAAGTTCCGATATCACATTCAATACACGCCTATCTGACTTGTTACAACATCTTCAAGACGTGTTGCGGAGAGGTTACAACTCAAGGACGTCGCTAAGTATCTACGCTTCATCGTTTTACCTTAGACCGAATCTGGTACCTCACACCGAGTGATCACCTTCCTTATCCATACATCTCTGGATTCGTATCCCGCACCCGAACCCGCTTCATCTAAGCGAACTTGCGACATTCTCCCGACTACCTGCGATCGACCTTAAGCACCCTACGCCTTACGACTTAGGACCTATCGCCCATTAGCGACATCCGCCGTAACACCGGCGTATCGTCTAAGTCAGATATAGTTCCTTGTTTTTGCTTTTGTCTTTTATTGATCGACGATTGTCGATCCGTCTTCCGTCCCTGTGTTGGACCTTGTAATTACTTCCCGTCCCTGTCTAAGGTCGTTTCGTCTTTTGTGTAGGCAGACGTCCGTTCCTTCGATGTCGGTTTCCCCAACGTATCGTTCTTGATTTCGTCCTTGTACCTGTCACCTCCGGTGAGGTCGGTTACCTCGAATAACTTGACAAGGTCGATTTGTGAATCGCATGACGTGTCAAGTGTCGGGATGAACGAGATGACGGATGCTGAAGCGCGCGCGCGCTTGTCGATTCGTGTTTCGTGATTCGTCGCGCGTGATAACCTCCATGACGTGTCAAAGGCTGGTTGTAGACGGATCCGATGTCGAATCGTGTTTCGTGATACCTTGTCGTCGGGTGTTACTAGGTTCGTGACACCCGGTTCTTGATCGATTTCATCAGATCCCTGACTTCACCAGCGTACACAGGGTTCCCATGCCACGTTCCGTTCTCTCGCTGGTGCCAGAATTCGCCCTGAGGAAGCGTCGTTGCAATTGACGATGTCAGCACGGAACTCAATGAAAATGCAAGATCTTTCACTCACGTAGCACTGATTGCCGAACGTCTCTTGAAAGTATGCTCGCAACGCGGCCTTGATGCCATCGCATGTGTCTTTGCTGTGTGGCTTCGTACCATTCTTGCCTGAGACCCCGTGAGCGATGAACAGGTGAACACATCGGGCAGAACGTTCGCTCAAGACGTCTAGCGCTCCTTCGAGATTTGGGTCGCCAGGTTGTCGTGTTTTGTTAAAGAGGTCCAGCCATGTTCTACACCTCTTCATGTAGCCTTGATAGACCTTCTTTGTACCCTTAGCCCTCAGGTGAGACTGTACGATAGACTGCGAGGCCTCTAGAGCGGTCGAAGGGTCGATTCCTTCGTCGTGTCGAAGAGATCGACCCTTGTTGCCTTTACGGGCCTGTTTGGCGGCAACAATGACCTTTCGGGATGCACCTTTCTTTGCAGAGGGCTCTAGTAACTGCAAACTTGATGCCAGAGGCTGTGTATCGAAGGGGTTGTTGTATCCCCCTTGGCCCGACGAAAATGAAGGAATTTGCACTGAGGATCGGTCGTTGATCTCTTGGATGATGGTATCGCGGCCCAGATAGACTACCTCATCAGTCGATTGATCTGGCACGTCGACAAAGTCTAAGGGAAGGTCTAGTGGTCTTGAGAAGGGTTGCTGAAGGATATTTGGGAGGTTGTAAGGCTGGTATTGATCGAAAGGGAGTGTAGCGAAAGAGTCGTGGATTTCAGTCGACGTCGACGTCGACTGACCTGTAGGTCGGCTGTAGTATTGCTGACGATTGTAGGGGGTTCGTGATTGCTGGTACATGATGGCGTAGACGACGTTTAGGTGGTACTAGTAGTAAGACAGATGATGGAACGGTAGTATAGTAATAACGTCGATAACATGTCGAAATCGACTGATCGACTTCGACTGATCGACTTAGACGACTTCATCAACAGACGAACGTAAACAATTAATAAATAATAAGACACGTCATAAATCGCTGTTCTAGTTATTATGATAGCGCCAATTTACCTGAAATTACCTCCGAATTCACCGATCGATAAATCAACCCCCATCAAGGCTCCCTTTCTTCTCGTTTCATCTCTCCTCATTCTGTCGCCCCTCTCCTGCTGCCTGCTGCCTCCCCCACGCGTCATAACCAGTAACTAGCGCGGAACGTGGAGCCGAGACCAGGCAGCACAGGCAAGGGACCGAGGGGGATGACATGCCGGCATAGAAGTCTAATTTGTATCCGCCCGCTGCTCCCCTCGTGCCGCTGCCGCTGTCGTTGGTGCGGAATGGGAATATGGGGAAGCGAGCGAGCAAGTGCCAGCTGGAGCCAAAAGGGGGAAGGGGGGGAATTGTCAACATCAATCCCATCCTCGACGTCAACCTCTCCTGACCACGTAGAGAGATATCATCATCGTCCTCGTAACACTTACTGTCCTTTCTCCCCCCGACCTCGACCTCTTGTCGTAGAACTCACGAAAACACAAAAAAAGCAAATCAAACCTACCCGTCTTACTTTCATCAACCATGTCCAACCAACTCAAGCCCAGTGATGCCTCGAAGAGGAACCGTGGAAGCACCACTATCGTCAGTACAAAGGCCTTCCCGCTCTACCTCCTTTTGTCGCAGTGAAGGCGACTCGAGTGCTTGATGGCTGATTTGTCCAACGTGTTGTGGCCGTCCTCGTTCAGGACTTCCAAACCGCTAGCACTGGGTGAGTCTCTTTTGCAACGACACCACCTCTACCCTGACCTCGGAAGCTGATCCTTTCTCCTCTCATGTTCATCTTGATGCCTCGTCTACCGCACTCCCACCTCACCTCCTGAAACCTTGCACTTGCATTTCGTGTTTTCGAATCGTTATCGTCATCGTCATCTTCATCGTCAACGTCGTCTTCGTCGGAACCACACCGCAGTGTCGCCGCCAAGGCCATGCGCAACGAGCTCAACCGGATGGCCAACAACATCCAGGACCCCGAGGCCAAGCGGATTTTCGGGGCCGAGATGGAAGATTTCTTCTTGTTGTTCAACAGGTACTTGACGGAGAAGGCCAAGGGGGAGAAGATGTACGTTCAGAGTCCCAGTTTGAGTTTGAGGAATGGGGGGATCGTTTACTGACGCTCGATTTCGTCCCGCCTTCAACCTCAACCTCAACCTCAACCTCAACCTCAACCTCAACCTCAACCTCAACCTCAACCTCAACCTCAACCTCAACCTCAACCTCAACCTTAAAAAATCCAACCCCAACCTATAGCGAATGGGACAAAGTGAACTCTCCTCCCGCCGAGCGTATCCTGCCTTACCAGCAGCTCGACTCTCTCGACCCTAGCATGCTCGACAAGCTCGTCGTCCTCCGTCTGAACGGAGGATTGGGGACGACGATGGGCTGTCAGGGACCTAAATCGGTCATCGAGGTCAGGGACGGGTTGACCTTTTTGGACCTTTGTGTTAGGCAGATCGAGGTGAGTCGGCGTCGATGAGTTAGCGAGAGGTCTCGGTGGGCGGCGAGTAGAGCATGTAAGGGCTGGTGGCTGATACACATGTCTCCGATATCGTCTTTTCTTCGTTCCGGAATCGTCTTTTAGCACTTGAACGAGACTTACAACGTGTAAGCCTCTTCACCCCCATTTCTTTCCCAAGCGTATAATTCCGCTCTAACGGAAGAGCTCTCGCTGACACGACACAACACATCACCCTCTCTTAACATATCTTTTGACATCTCTTGCCCCTGCCTCCGTTTCGCATCCCAACAGCAACGTCCCGTTCATCTTGATGTCGAGTTTCAACACTGCCGATGATACCGACCGGGTCATCCAGAAGTACGGTAAGTCGGGTGTGGTTCGTGCTTGGGGATTCGTTTGCTCTTCAGAGTCTTTGCTGGCGGGTTTCGCTCTGGGTTCGATGCTGATCTAGGATTTGTCTACTTTTCCGCACCATTACCATGATCCCACTTCACGCCGCTTCGCTACATCGCGCTGCGCTCCCCGTCTCGACGCCACAGAGAACCACAACATCAACATCCTCACCTTCAACCAGTCCAAGTACCCCCGAGTCAACAGGGACACCTTGTTGCCCGTCGCCAAGGAGGCCGACTCGGACAATGCCGGGTTCTACCCTCCCGGACACGGAAACGTCTTGGACGCCCTCAAGTGAGTGGTTGCTGGGCAGGGGCAGAGGGTGTCGTGCATGTGTGTTCGTGCAGGCTGAACTTGATCGGTTTGCTACGTTCCACAGCAACTCGGGCTTGCTCGACCAATTGATCGCCGCTGGCAAGGAGTACATCTTTGTTTCCAACGTTGACAACTTGGGTGCCACCGTCGACTTGAACATTTACCAGCAGATGATCAACTCGCAGGCCGAGTACCTCATGGAGCTCACCGACAAGACCAAGGCCGACGTCAAGGGAGGTACCTTGATCGACTACGAGGGCAACCTCCGTCTGCTCGAAGTCGCCCAGGTGCCCTCGGATCACTTGGAAGAGTTCAAGAACGTCAACAAGTTCAAGATCTTCAACACCAACTCGGTGTGGATGAAGTTGACCGCGATGAAGCGCGTGTTGGACAACGACGAGTTGGACTTGGAGATCATTGTCAACAACAAGGTCACCCCCAAGGGAGAACCCGTCATCCAGCTCGAGACCGCCATCGGTGCCGCCATCAAGCACTTCAGGTGAGTGTCGAGCGCGGGGTTGCTATCTCATGGATTTCCGATCCGAGTTTACTGACGAGCGTCTGGGCCATGTCTGCTCGCTTGCTGCCGATAGGAACGCCATCGGAGTCAACGTCCCCCGATCCCGATTCTTGCCAGTCAAGTCGTGTTCCGACTTGCTCTTGATGTGAGTCCCTCGTCCTGGTCTTCTTGGAGTTGCCGTGTGAAGATGAGCTTGATCGCTGACTCCTGGGCTTTGCGGCCGAATCCATTTACAGCAAGTCTGGTCTCTACACTATGGAGCACGGACAGTTGACCATGGTGAGTCATTCGTCTCGCAGAGTAGTTTTCCTCGCGGTAGCGGACTGAGGGCTGACATGTGTCGGGTTTTCACTCCGTAATAGAACAAGGCCAGGCAGTTCTCGGGTACTCCCGTCATCAAGCTCGGTGAGCCATTTGCCACCACTCTCTGTCTATGTTCAAGGACGGTACGAACGGATTGCTTAATGTTCGCAATCGATGCTTTCAACTCGCAGGCGACCAATTCAAGAAGGTCTCCGACTTTGAGCGTCGTGTCAAGGGAGGTCTCAACATTGTCGAGCTCGACCACTTGACCGTCAACGTGAGTATCGTCTGCTCGCCGTCGCAACGAGACGATGAGTACTTCGGCTGACCTTGGGTCTCTACTCGTATTCGCGCTCGCGTTTCGCAGGGAGATGTGCATATCGGCAAGAACTGTACCTTCGCCGGTACCGTCATCATCAGTGAGTCCTTATAAATATTGAGACACTAGGATGACAAGATTGACGGATCTTGGCGCTTTCAGTTGCTACCGACGGTAACAAGATCACCATCCCTGACGGTTCCCGACTCGAGAACAGTATGTCGACCCGATTCGACCACTCCCTTCTATGTGAAGAGAGTGCTTACAGACTGTCAATCTTTTTGCGCTCACAGAGCTCGTCACCGGATCCCTTGCCATTATCGACCACTAGAGTGTGCGATCATTGTAGCTTGCGGTTGGCGTTCTTTTCCCGGGGGTTTTGACTTAATGCTTTTTATGCTCATTCATTTTGCCTGAATTGGTTGACTTGCATATATCGCTCAGTCTCGTCGTCTGGGTCAGAGGCTTCGATCTGATAGTGATATTGGTGTTTCGAATTTTGACGCCATATATAGCTCAATTCCTGAGACAAGATGGCGACGATTAGGCTGTCTGGATTGGAGAAGCTGACAGGCAGAAATGAGGTGATTGTGATAAGAGTCAAGCTGCGATTCGGTGAATGTCAGGAAGAAGATCTCGAGAAGATCGAAGCTTTCGAGGGTAGTGATATCGATCCAGATCTCTATGAATTTCGGCTATATGTGTGTTCAGAAGGAGGCCGCTGCCTCCGTTGTTGCCGCTACCGCCTCCACCACCCCCTCTATTGTTGCACAGACTTCTCCAACCACCGCCACCGTTGCACAGTACGGTCAGGCACTGGTTGTCCCCTCCGAGTGCTGGCACCGCCTATCACTTGACTTTGAGCCAAAGTATCTGCCGGTATTAAGTTATTCTTTATCAAAGATATCCGACCTCTTCTCCAGCTCGTAAATCCGGCTCTTTTGTTCGTTCTTGACCCAAGCTAATCCCTGGGCCAACTCATTATTGTGTCAACTCTAGCAACTTGTACTCCACCTACGGAACTCGACGCACACGACCAGACTTTGGGGCTGTTCTCACAAGACCAGTCAGATTATTCAGAGCCTAACGGTTATTGATGGGGATATCTGTATCAAGACCTCGGATGGCAAGACTGTCTTTGATAAGCAGTCGGAAATCATGGAAGTCGAACCTGTGTCAGAGGCGTTTGGGGATCTGAGAGAAACTTGGGCGCACAAGCGGCTGGAGGTCAGTCGATCAGCATCAGGCTTCGGCTGCGGCACCTGCTTACTCTGCTGCGGCACCGGCCTACCTTCCACACTCAGGGTGGTGTCGTCAAGTCAAGAGCTGCCGGAACCTTTACCATCGGACTACAGACACCATGAGTTTGAGACGATGCGCAATGACTACGGACAATCCAGATGTAGGGTGTTTCACTTCTGCTACTGGATCCCTGTGGGTCGGGACAAGACGGGTGAGATCTTCCGCTTCAGTCATCTGGTTTCGTTCGGAGCTAGGTAGCTAATCGTGAAGGTCCTCTTATTCACAGGTCTGTCCGTCTCTTCAGACATGTGTCCAGACTCTATTCGCTTCGAGGCTGTCTTGCAATTCGTCCAATCGTGCTGGGATTTCCAGGAGCGAGCCTCTGAAACGCTCGAACGCCTTGCCAACAAGGAACTTCTCAAGAAGCACCTCAGTATCATCCGCAAAGTTAAACGATGGGTCAGGGGATTCGGACCTTTCGGCCTGGATACAAGCTTCTTGGGAATGGCGGTACTACTCAACCTTCAGATCAAGACCCATCTTGACCTGGGCAATGATTGACGGGGGTTTGTGATCGTGTCTAATTGGGGTATATTCACTGGCGCAGATTTGGTCATTCATATCATGGGCAAACCATATCGGATCACGTACAAACCCGGCGACATGGTCACATTCAGATCCGCCATTATCCCACACGAGATCATGCCCTCTGAAGGTCACCGTTCAGCTATAGTTCTCTTCAGCAAATAGACACCATAAGCTGGATCCACAATTGCAACAAGCGGCCTTCTCATCCATATGCACGTGGAGAGGATGGAGACGAGCTGGACACCAACATCGAGGGCAAACAAACGCGGCGCAAGATTGGGAACGACGGAGAACCCCAGGTTATGAAACGGCGACGGGGAGGTTTCGGAGGGTAAGCGGTGGATGTAGTTTTCCTCAGAGTCAATGGTTCGCGGTAGCGCAACAAATTTTGCGGTAATGCGACATGTCTTATAGCTCGGCAGTGCACAGCTTCTTGCAGTAGCAGAAAACACGCTTTTCGTTCGTGTTTTAGAAAATAAGCCCACAAACCGCGCACAATGGTATCAGTGCAAGTGATGAAATTCCAGTATTTATCCAAGAAAAACAGACTCACTTGTCCAAATTATCGTAAGGCAAGATCCAGTATCAGCATCCAGGAGTAGATCGAAGACAAGTCCAGAATCAGGTCTAAACTCACGATATTGGGATTTAAAACAATGCTTCTCCATATCGTCGTGCTCTCTCTTCCTCGGCCCACATTGGAAGATTGAGGAACCTGGGATCAGCTCGATATGCAGTTATGTGGACAGACGTAGGTAGTCAAAGCCGAGCTCTCCAAATGACTTACGAGCGTTTCCCTTGGCCTCCAGCACCGACTCCAGCTCCGAACTCACAAAACGTCGTCGCTGCACCAGAAGCTTTATTGTAGAGATTATGGAGACGTACGGAGCCTTCCCAACACCTGATAGCTTGCAATGTATAGAGTTCACGATAAGAATCTCGATGGTGGGATTCGCTTGAACCAGCAGTATCTCGCTATTTCCCGAATACATAGTACTAGTACACCCTATACAAAGAATTCGACTTCATGTCCCAGGTTTTGAATTTCCGTCACAATACCCAATATATCCTGACTGCTCGCGCAGTGCAACATCCGCAGAAGTACTGCTGTCGATACGTGAACAATCACTGGTTGACCTTGCCCTTGCCAAACTCGACGAGCCAGTTTTCCATACTGTGCTCGATGGGCAGACCGTTCCCAGGCTGACTTTCTGGCATGGCCTTCTTCGAACCGGGAAGGGACCAAGTCTTTGACTTTTCGTCGTACACCCATCCTTTCATCGCATGAGGGACGTAGTCGGGACGCCCCATATCCTTCAACTTCTTCTGCCTTTCAATGACGGTGTAATGAACCGATTCGTTGGTTCGCCATCCTTTCTCGATGTCCTCCTCGGAGAGGTTCTGAGGGACACGGTCCTTGGGCTTGCCCATGACATCGTAGAGAAGCCCATGGCTGTCCTCGATCTCTTCGACTGCGTATCCATGTTCCTGCTTCTTCACCTCCTTGTTCCCAAACGAAAGACCCCACTCCCACGCTTTGGAGAACAAGTTCCGCTCGTCCTTGACAGCTTGTTTCTCCTTGACCTGGTCCGGCATATTATCCTTGGTAGCGTTTTTCCAGTCCTTCTTCTGAGCTTCCAGCTCGGCGTCGTCGAACGCCAAGTAAGGGCGGACAAGGTCGAGCATCCACGTATACGAGATCGAGGCGAGCTGTTCGGTGAAATCGCCTTCTCCGGCACTGGACGAGCTGCCGCCGCCGACGTTGATGTGAACGCCCGGGAACCAGCACTGAACGAGCTCAGTAACAGAGTTCTTGCTCGGTCTAACCTTCCAGACCGAGGGATGGAAAGATTCCCGTTGATCGTCCAGAGCCAGAGCTTGGAAAGCGTGCAAGACCCCTACGGTACCACACCTGATCAATACACGGTTGCAATCGGAAAATTTCAGGCTACCGTTACTCACTACGATTCAAAGCAACATCGTGGAATTGGTACGGTTTGCGATGTTCGGTGTGCTCTCGTCGCCAGACGTGTCCCATGGCAGGCACCCCGAGCGCGCCGACAGTGTCCCATACGCCAATAACCTTGATCTCCTGAGTATGGCGATCGACGACAACCCGATTGTGCTCTGGGGCGGTAAACTCCTTCCAATCGTCGGTCTCACCAAAGGCAGGCTCGAAGACCCCCTTGGAGACGTACGCGGAATATTTCTGGATGAACTTTCGCATGGCCGATGGTCGGAGGATTCCGACCTCGTTGACCAGACCGGCCGTGGCTCGAGCGGTAAAGGCTCCGCGAGAGAAGCCGAAAAAGTAGAGCTGATCGCCGGGGGTAAAGTTGTTGACGATAAAGTTGTAGGCTTCAATGACGTTCTCGAGCAATCCCGAACCGCTTCCACCTGTTCGTAAAGGTTCGCCCACATCAGAACCGACGGATAAAGCAACTTTCACAAGGGTCGGAGACTGACCTTGAATAGCGCTCATGACCATGCCGATGGCTCCGGTGCCTACTCCGGCATCATAGTAGACTACCTGCTGGTATTCTTGGCCATTCTCCGTGCCAGCTGAAGCCAGAATCTGGCATAGCTTTGCGACATTGGACGCAGCACCGGTCTTGCGGTCGAGTCCGGTAGCGGACTGCCACGTCCCGTCGCAACAGATGATGATACGCTTCGGCTTGGCGGTGCAAGGCTGTGAGATTGATTTCGACATGGTTCTTGTTGTCGAGAAGCGATGATGATAATAGGCTGAAGACACAGACTTTGAACTGTCAAGGTGATCGTGCGGTCTATATATTTTGTGACCAGGCGAATGAATGGTCAAGTGGTCAAGTGACCTGTATGAATCTCGGCGCGGACAAAGTGTCTCGGATGCTGAAACGCGAGAGAAGCTTCTATTCGTCAGGCACCCGGGATGGCGGGCTCGGAAGCGAAATAGAGTTTGGCTTTCTGACAAAAAGTAACGAGAGCTTGTTTCGATGTGCAGGTACGGTCGAACGATCGCTCACAATCGCTTGAATCCGTAGCAAATGGCCACTGCATACCAAGGGATCAGATGCCGAGCGAATACGAGCCGATTTTCGTCAAAACATACAGCCAGGCACTTGAACCTGGATGTGAAACGAGCGGGCCCGGTTTCAGAAGCCTCGGCGAAACCGGACCGGCGTACACATTGCGTTTGGGGTACAGTCGACGATAGTCTGGTTGGTGATCGGAATCTGAGGTCATAGACGAGGACTGGAATACGGCATACACTTGTCTAAATCCGATAAAATACTTTACAACCGACCTCGATAAACCCAAAATCAAACCCATTGTACAACCGGTGGAATAGCCACCCGAATGGGTCCTCGCACCCGTCTTCCGCCTCGCATCCACATTCTGAGCAGACATCGCTCGCACTCTGATCAAATGTCACTCGCACTCTGAGCAAACGTCTCCTCGATCGCACACGCAAGACGTGTAGCAACAACACCACGACCTCAACAATTTCCTCCATCCATCTCGGATCGAATGCAGGACCCCTCCGAGCTAGGCGGCCGGTACTGCTACCTTTGCAGGCGCCTGATAGTCTATGTGGGCGTGAAGCTCTCCCACGACGTCGCCACCGTTGGCAACGTCTTCTTGTATAGCGCCGACTGACCGGCTGTGACTGAGATGCCTCTTGATGCCTTCGTCCGGTACATTGCCCTTGGAGAGACCGTGGTCGTGATGGCGGTGTTCATGTCGAAATGCCGGTACCGACACCGAGCCCGAAATTCCTCGGTTTACTTTGACCGGCAATAACCCGCTGGTCTTGCGGAGGTTGTTGTGGTGCTTGAACGCTGTAGCATCGCCTTCCTCTGTGAGGAGGAATTCCCAGTCGAAAGGCTGTCTCCAGATTCCCAAGTCGTCTGCTTTGAAAGCGCCACTGGCATCCCATTTTTGGAAACCGAGGTTGACGGTCTTGCTGGCTTTCCAGCAACCTTCTCCGTGGAAAGCTTCGTGAAGACCGTCAAATATCCCCTTCCATTCGGTTTGGTTCTTGTTCCATCCTCCAGCCCGTAAGAACGTTCGCTTGAGCCTTCGCATTTCGTCCACCGCGATCACAGCGGCTCGAGGTCTCTCAACCGTGCCGTCTTCTTCATAAGCGGTGAGGAGGTCCTTCAGCAAGTCTTGCTGCAACGACATGACCTTGGCGTGGTTTCCTTCGGCAGCATAGAGAGCCGAAAGGAGGTGGAACATCTCCACTGTCGTAGGGTCGAAGCGTCCCCATACGCGCTGCAGGTTGTAACAGATATCTATACACAAGTCGATCGCGAGAGCGCGTTTCGGCAGGGTGAAGCGGACTTCCACAAGGCGGCGACCGATCGCGACAATGGTGGAAGAAGACCATGATGATCGCGCATGACGTGAGGTCCATAAGGAGGACAGGATGATCTGGAGAGTGCAAAGAACACGTCAACGATGTCAGAGAAGACATTGGTTGACCGAACGCAAGCGCTTACCTCCAGAGCCTCGTAGTTTCCGTTCTGTCCTAGCACGCCACACACTTCGTTCACCAACTCGATCGACATGCTAGTAAAGTCGACTTCGACCGTCTGCATACCCTCAAGCGCCTCCTTGAGAATGACGGCAGAGAGCTTGAGCATACGCTTTCGTACGCTGGTGTCTGTGCATCTTTGGATACGACGCTTTCCAGCGAGGTAACATGCGATTTGGAAGGCGACCATGATCCCACGTTGCGTCTTAAAGCTCTCGTATTCGTGCATGAATTTGTCGAGATAGACGGCAAAGTCGTAAGCTTCTGTAAAGCTGCCTCGGTTGACGCAACCCAGGATCCGAGCGCTCATGATCGTCAACACCGAGTAGCTCTTCTCTTCTTGGCCGAGTTCTCCCAAGCAGACGAGGAAGAAGACTCGGAAATGGTCCGTAGTCTCCTTGATCTTAAGGAAAGCCGCGAAACCTTGGAGGATCTCGATCTCGAGCGCCTTGTACTCTTCGTGCCGTTCGTGAGATCGGTAGAACAAGGCCAATCGACAGCCGTGTCCGAAAGCCACAGAGTATTTTCCTCCCGTCTTGATCGCGCGGGCGTATGACTGGTAAAGAATCGTCTCAGTCACCAAGAGCGCCATGACTTCGGAGAAGTGACTGTGGCTCTCGAAGCCGTGTAGCGTCTGTTCGAACGCCACCAGAAATGCGTATGCACGTCGGTCGATACCCTTTAGCGAAAAATTGACCGTTGTCGTAATTGTGTAGTCTTCCTTGATCAGTTGATGCCGCATCTCCTTGAGCATGGTCAGAGCTAGTTCTTTGCGCTCGATCTTGATGTAAAGCTTGGCGATCGTCTGCGCAGCCTCGAAAAGCGTCTCGGAATGAGATTCTTTGGTCATGATGTGACTGACGCATTCCGACAGCAATTCCATTGCCTGAGTGATCGTCTCCTCTGTCTTGACGGACACGAAGGCTTCGATCGTTTCCTGGAGTTGAAGCAAGCTCTGGCTGGACGAGTAACTGTGCTTGGCGACTGTCTTCTTGAACTCTTCCTTGTAAATGACGAGTCCCTTGAAGGTGGTACTGCTCTTCTTGGTATAGAGTTTGGCGAGGCGCTCTCGAGACTGAGTGATCTTTTTCAGCGTTGCAGTCGAAACGGTGGTAGTGGTCTTGGTCGGCGTCGTAGTCTTGATGACCTCTTCATACAGGGTGATGGCTTTCTGCACGTACTCCTCCTTGCGTTCGTAAACAGAAGCCAGGTTGAGAGTAGCCCGGATGGTCGTTTCTTGATGTAGACCAAAGATGGTTACGCATCGGGACCGATAGGTTTCCGACACCTCGAGGCAGACCGAGTACGCCACGCGCAGCTTGACATCCAGCACCTCGAAATACTCGTTGAATATCTCCTCCACCAACAGTCCGGTCCAGTCGTATCCTTCCGTGCAGATCGTGAACGTCTTCCACAAGAGCCCGTAAAAGTGACGAGCCGAGTCCCACGCGCAGGTCTCCCGATGGATACGACACAGCGCAAGAGTCGCCTCGATTCCCGCGCGTATGATGATGCCGGTACTGGTTGTGTAGATAGTGACGATCTCCTTGTAGTAAGTCTCGGCGAGAACCATGTTGCGAAGCTCGGTGCAATAGCGTGCCAAACGATAGAGCGTACCGATAGTAATATCGTGGTCGTGTTTGCAGGATTTCTGAATCGTGTACAGTTGAACCAGGATGTCCAGGGCTTTTTCGAACTGATAGGTCGTTTCGTAGAATTTAATCAGCTCGTTAGCAGCATGAATGAGCACTTCATCATGCGCATGAAGATGGCCTTTGCAAGCTTGGAACATGCGGACGTAAATCTTTTCAGCTCTGGTGACCTGTTTGGTGTGAAAGTAGCACTGGGCCATGCGCCTGGCGAGCACAAAGGACTGCGCTCGAGCGTGTCCGCACATCTCTACCTTGCCCTGCGTGAACAGCGACTTCCATACGGTCTCGAGAGATTTTCGGCAAATGGTCAGTGCCTCGTGCCATTGCTTCTTTTCAATGTGTATGGTGCACAGAGTCTCGGCGATCTTGGTGATTGACGTATACACCGAGACGGAGACTGAGCTGGTAGTTGTCGATTTCGTCTCACTCGAGCGAGAAACTTCGGTGGTGGTCTCCGTTTCGATGGTCGTCACGGACTCAAGACTCGATTCGAAGATTTCTTCCAAGATCTCGGTAATCTCTTCGGTTTCTTCGCTGGAATACTCCGATGTTGAAGTCAAGGTCATCCGCGTTTCGACAATCTCTTGTATGGTCTCGGTCAAACTAATAGAACACTCGATAGCCAGGGTTGACGTCAAGGTCTGGGTCCGCTTGCAATAAGAGTGAATCGATTGGAAGATGCTCTTGGCAACTGTCAATACCTTGCACTGCTTGAGCGTGCGCCCAACGACGAGGATGCTTCTCAATACCACTTCGGAGCAGATGGTTGTCTCGCTGGAGATCATCTCCTTGTATTCTGACCAGACTCCGATTAGGATCCCCTTGACCTCTTCCGTTCGCTCGTAGCGAATCAAGAACTCGCTATAGTGGATGGCGACTTGGATCTTGCGCTCGAGCAGGATTGTCGTGCACTCGTGTTGCACGGCGTGGGAGATGGATTGCCACAATTCGACCAGGATCTGTTCCGCCTTCGTGCATTCGCCGATCGATTCGTAGTATCGGATGATGCTCAGAGCAGCGGTAATAACCGAAAACTCTGACAAGGACAGATGTCGTCGACAGTACTCGTAGTTTTCGATCTCGAGCAAGGTGATTTCCTCGTACATCTTGCACTCGGTCAAGACCTTGATCAGAATTGTGTAGCTCTCCACCGTGTGCTCGTGTGCGCGGTCAAAATGCTCGATGCACATGCGGAAGAGATCCCTCTGGATGACGACGGCCAAGTCGACCGCCTTGATGTCCAAATAGTACTGTACCAGTAGTCGGGTGTATTTGATGGTGATACCGTCAGATGCCCCGTGAGTATGCTTACAGAACTTCATGAGATAGATGAGCAGTTCTTCTCGGCGTATCGCCACGTCCGACCCCTTGATGATCGTGACCGTGCCGTGACAGTCGATATAGCCCATAGCTAGGAATGCAACCAGGTGACTCGACGTGCCGAACATGCCGTGACCGATCTTGTAGGCCTCGTAGAAGATACCGCATGCCATTTCGAGCTTGTGAAGGCGTTGGTAGCCATGAGCGAGGCTGATCATCGTCTGGAGGAGACATTCCTTGGCGTCTGCAGCGAGCAGTCGGCGGACGGACAATGCCACTTCGTGACGGCTGACGGCTTCGGACATTGACCATTGCGTCTCCCAGCATGTATACTCCAACACAGCCAGAGTTGTTGAAGTGGAAAAGCATCGCTTGAAATCGTTTGTCAAAGCGTGCTTTCCACCCTTGCCCCACAGTGTCGAATTTTGAAAATGTACGACCCAATAACGGGCGACGTACTCGAGGCATTCGTGCTTCTGGAACATGCCGAGCATCACATCTCTCGAGAGGTGTTCTTTCGAAGGGACCATACGGTCCGCAAGGCAGAGCCGAGCGTAAGCCATGCACCTGATGGCCAAGTCCGTGTTGGCCGGTTGCCGGGAGGGTAGACCTTGGATTTGGCCATCGAACTCCATGATAATCTTGCGGATGGCGTGGTGGCGGAAGCGGACGACGCCATTGCGGACCACGATGAGAGGTCCGATGCAGCGAACGATTTCGTCCTCGATGTTGCCGAGTCGAGTCGATCTAGCTGGCTTGCTGATGTCGATGCTCAAGAACGCCTTCAACTCGGCGGTGGTAAAGGGTCTTCTCGCTGCTGAGATCCAGGCAAGGACGGCTTGAGTGTCTTGAGACTGCAGGTTCAAGCCATTCAGCAATAGCCGGACGAGGTCGTTGGTGTTCTTGGGGAGCTTTCGCAAGGTAGCCTTGACACCTTGTAGGCTGGCCTCGCGCTGAAGGACCTCGATCGCAATCTTTGCCCACAAGAAGGATCCATCCGCAAATGACAAGAGTCCATCGACGATCTCCTGTAGCGCTGGGCCGTGAGCCAAAGCGGACAGGCTTGATGCCATGAGCTTGGTTCTGATGACCTTTTCAACATCTGCCACGATGTGC
Source organism: Filobasidium floriforme (assembly GCF_021052385.1). Taxonomy (NCBI): domain Eukaryota; kingdom Fungi; phylum Basidiomycota; class Tremellomycetes; order Filobasidiales; family Filobasidiaceae; genus Filobasidium; species Filobasidium floriforme. The sequence goes on from NW_025763646.1 coordinate 417,529, forward strand.
TGCTCTTCGATCTTGAACAAGCGAACGTGGTGCTTGCCGGCCTTGGCTACGGGCCTACTCAATACGATTGCTCGAATTTTAGCTCCTTGGACAGCGCTGGCGGCGACCGCTTCGTTGATCCTCTCGAGCGCCTTGACGTCGGCACCATCTGTGCCCACCACCTGATCGAGTCCGTCGATAACGATCATGGTGTTCCTGTTTCGACACGCCATAGTCGCCGCCAGCGTCTTCCATAGCGCGTCTTCCGTCTTGACATTGTCGTGATCGCAATCACGCATGATCCGGGCCATTCGAGTGTAGAACTCAACATCCCCAACACTGCGGTCTAGCAACTGCAGGAGTAGGTTCTTGACAATGCTAAGGGACGACCTCTCGCTCTTGATATCGGCGTACACGGCGAACGATAAGACGTCGTAGGCCTTCGGACCTCGGCTTCGCCTAAGCCTTTCAACGATCCATTCCGAGATAACGCTCTTACCGAAACCAGGTTGACCGGTGACGAGGAACGTCTTATCAGAGCTTTGCGTGAAGCCACGTAGGTGTTGGTCGAACCATTCGCACGAGTATTCCTCGCGCTTGCTTCGGGATCCAAGCCGGTTCGACAGGAGCATCTCGATGACCCGGTCGTTAGGCGATAGGAAGCGCCTGATCTCTTCGATACCGATTCCAATAACACCGCTCTGAGAGAGCTGGTACGTCCACATGGCTTCAGAGATGGTATGTTGACACCCGAAAAATGCCTCGGTAATGGTACCAAAGACGACGTGAAAGTCGGAAGCTGTGATGACAAGCCTGCGGGTAGAGTAGTAGGCGGCAACTTCGGCGACCATGTGGATCAAATGCCCAAAAGTTTCACCGAGCGCACGTCGGATGTGCACGCTAGCTGAAAACATCTTGTCGTTGGACGAGAGCTCAACCAGGACCATCCCGGCGTTGTAAAATACCACAAAGACCTGCTCGAGGACGACGATATGGGACGATCCGAGCTCGAGCAAGATCCTGCAGTTGGACCAGATCGTCTTGGCGGCTTCTTGATCGTATGCGACTGAGCCTCGCATGCAAGTCTCGTAATTGGCTACCGAACTGGCGAAGAACTCCGCCCACTAGAGTACCCTGTCCCACTTGCTACCCTTGTGAGGCATGCGTCTGAGCCGGAGGGATGCGACAAAGTCGAGGAAGCCCTCCACAGTGCCAGCGTGTTCGAGCATATGGTCAAATTCGGTCGAGTGCTGATTGTGGTGGTGGTGTCCGTAGTGGTGTTCAGTCGTCGTCGAAGCATGACGAGTGATGGTTACAGTCTCATTGTGATGACTTTCGTGCTCATGTTGGTGATGATGATGGTGATCACCGTTGACAACGGCGCCATTGACGGCTGGCTTATCGTCCGGGAATTTGGAGATGACCGTATCCATCTTGATCGGCGGCAACCGCGTCACGACAGTCAATTCGTCGGGCATGCTAGAAGAGCCCAAAGATCAAACTCGTGAGCGATTGGCGGTGTCTCGTTGTGGATCCGAGGTAGACTTACCCGATCGTGTCTTCTACCGGAGATCGTGGTTGTCGCGATGTGCCGAAAGGTGAGAGGATGTATGAAGACTTTCTGAGTCCTAGCATCAAAGGCAAGCTAGGCCTGCATCAAGTTGAGGAGATCGGTCGCGAGGCTTTGCGAGCAGATTTCACTAGTTGAAAGTCAGGATGGGTAGCCTTGAATGCCTTTATACACTGCAAGCTCATCGGCGTTACCCCGAGTTGGGGAAGCACAAAGACGGCAGCCGGAAGCCTGCCGGTTATCCCCAGCCATTTCGATGCTGAGATTTCAAGTCGATCCGTGTGTTGACCATCAGGAACCCGGCACGTCATGCCGTGTTCGAAGAATGTCATGATTTCGATCGCCCTGTTCGAAAGGTTGTCAAGGTTTCGACCGCGGATCGATCTAGGAACAGGGACCGCGAAACCTTGTTTATGGGGAAGCAAAAGAACGGGATTTTCAATCTGAAACTTGAATGCCGCGCGAGAACGCTCGGTACCCGAGAAGGACGCCCAAATTACCATCCGAGACTATAGAAGGGCCGAGATCTTGGTTTGCGCTTGGTATTTCCGGCTGGCCGGACGACAAGTGCTTTTGAAGGTCAGAGAGGATCCACAATCCATGTCTGTCTGCGCGAGGAACGTTCCGTTGCAGAGTCTGAAAGATCACAGGGCAGGCTGGAAACTGATCTGAAAGTAGTTCCCGATTGCTGACGAGAGGATTGCTGATGAGAGGGACATGGCTGTCGTACGATCTTCATCGGGCTCTTTGCGTAGAAAGAGAGTCGGAATCATTAGTACGTGGATCCTTCGCAGCGGACATTGTCTATTTTCATGTCCTTCCAATCGCGAGATTGTGCTTCCTTTATGCTCTTGACGTGTTTCATCTGGTCGAGAGATGTCATCATATCATGCCATGCACAGAGGCTGTGTTCATTCATGGCTATAAGAGCCACAGAGTGAAGTCAGAGTCGTAGAGAGATCTCCCGCACAGCCCTTTTCGTACTTTGCTCCAAGCGCCATAATATCAATCTAGCCGCTCATCTCTCGTAGTCTCACCCCGTTCCGTTTCCCCTAAACCCTTAGCAACTCTCAAATCCTCTCCCTTCCAAACAGTCTACTTCATCTCTCCCGATTTCTCGGACTATCCCATTCCGTTTACCCCAAACCCTACCGCACTCCAACCTCTCATACCCCTTGTTTCGAACCGACTAGCCTCCTTCCATCATGGGCGCTCCCCGAAGTACCGGCCTCCCCTGGCACCTCGGCTACCCCATCATAATGCTCGCCCTGATCTGCGCCGCTACCTGGTCATCAGCCGCTTCGTTACACCTCGCCGCCGCCAACTCTCTTACCACCCAAGTCCGTTTCGGACCGAAAGATTACTGCGGGTTCAACGTGACCGTGCAAGATGGGGTTAGGTATTATGATCCCCTTGGGTGCGTGGATGCCGGGTGGAGTTATCAGGTCGACAGGCAGGCTGTTGGGATTGGGCTTCCCGGGGCGGTCAGTACGAGCTTGAGTAAAGGTGCTGCGCTTCTGTTGGTTTGTGAGTCGACCGGGATGTCGTTGTTAAAGTCCGCGTTCGTGGAGGACCGTAGTATGGACGCTGAAAGTCTGTCCTGCAAACCCCCAGGCTTTGTGCTCTTGATCCTCTCCACGTTCATACAAGCATACGGTACGAGGTACTCTTTCAGAAAAGATCCCGACCCTACCAAGGAACGGCTTTACACGCTCATCTCCCTCCACCTACTCTTCGCCAACGCCACTACCCTCGCCATCTGGATAACATTTGTGACCATCGCTGGGATCCTAGCTTCAGCGACCTCTTACAAGGGGGTCGACAAGTCTCAATCCCTGGAAGCTGGAGGGATTCGCATTTGGTGGGGGATCTCTCCGTGGTTGATACTGTCGGCGGGGTTGTTGGGCCTGCCTTGGGCTTTCGAGTCTGTCCGGTGGCGACACGCCGAGTTGAACAAGAGTTGATGGGTTGTTTCCCTGTAAAATATGTAATCAAAACATGTAGATCACTGCCTTAGCAAGTGTTCAAGTCTCCGTTGGAAGAGGACTTCTCGCTAACAGATCATATGGACGGCGGGAACTCTCCTCTTTGACGTTCGTCGCTCGTAAATAACGAACGGCTGACGCGGCTGGTCCGTCTCAGAAGATCAGGTTTCAGTTGAAGCGATTTGAACAGAGAAAACGCGTGAGAAAGCGCGAGCTGTGCCCGTCGGTCACCGCAAAGTCTCAGCTCAAGTCGTTCGAAGGTCGTCTCGCCACCGAGACAGTTTGACTGGTCAACCATCAACTACTTTCTGCCTTGTCATATTTCAGAACCTGGACCTCGACGACATTCGATCCCCTCTTTCGTTCCATCTGCACATTTCCAACGTCTATCACAGACGACAGACTCGTTCATACCTACTCGTTCGCTCCGTCGCATCCTCGCAACCCATCTCTTTCCCATCCCTTTGTCGGAACCACGTCAAACGCCCTGCAGCTTTTGACGAGAAAGAACATTACGACGAATCCTTGATTGGAACCTCGAAGTCAAGAGGGAAAAGAAACCGATCGCATATATTCGGTCGAAGCGGAGGATCGAAGCGGTAGCACGGAACGAGTCTGCGGGAAAGAGTCTCGTCAAGAGAAACGGGCGGATCACCAGCCAGAGAGAAAGGTCATAACGAGAAGCAGCACCTACTATAGAATCGACCTTACACTACCGACTCGTCATCAACCAGGAATCTTACCAACATGTCCGCACGACCTCCTTCCAAAGTCGCCATGCCTCCCCCAGCTCTCCCCTCATACGCAACCGCCCCTACCCCTTCGGCCTCCGGTCTCGTCTCCACCCCGGCTCCCTTCAACCACCCCACCCCATCATCGTCTTCGGCCAACAATGTCAAGCAGTTCAACGCCGCTTCGGCCAAGGCGCTCGTCGACGGTGAAGGGAACATCCTGAACGGGGTCGAGGGTGCCGAAGGGGATGTGGTCGAGACGGCCGAGGAGGTTGGGAAGAACGAGGTTGTTCCGAGCGTACCGGAGATCACGGCTGTCCAGGGGATCGTGCCGACTTTACAGTGAGTGTCGATCGAATCCAGTCTGTTCTCGATGACCTTTGGGTTTCCCGTTGTGAGCGCTTTCTGTCCGAGTCGCAAAAGACTTCGAAACGGACCGAACCATAAACATCTCGATCGATTGCCATCCTGTCTCTCCTTGAGCCATTGAATGCGTGTGTTTCCTTCAATCGAGAGCTAACCCATCCTGGTCCCCCTATCGGTCGTTATCAGAAATATCGTCGCTACCGTGAACCTGGGGATCAGGTTGGATCTGAAGACGATCGCGATGCATGCCAGAAACGCCGAATACAATCCCAAGGTACGCTTTACTCTGGCCGCGCTAATGTACCTATTACCATTCCAAGCTCAACCATTTTACTGCTGCCGTGATCCCCTTTTCCGACACACTACAGCGATTCGCCGCCGTTATCATGCGTATCCGTGATCCCAAGACCACGGCGCTCATCTTCGCATCAGGCAAGATGGTCGTCACCGGAGCCAAATCCGAAGACGACTCTCGTCTCGCCTCGCGCAAGTATGCGAGGATCATCCAAAAGCTAGGGTTCGATGCGAGGTTCCAAGAGTTCAAGATCCAGAACATCGTCGGGAGTTGTGATGTCAAGTTCCCGATCAGGTTGGAAGGGCTTGCTTTCGCCCATCAAGCTTTCTCGAGTTATGAACCCGAGGTGAGTCGTCCGCCATCTTTTGTGTTTGCTCTAATCGATCTGCTGGGAACCGAGATTTTGAGATGCCAACCCCCTTGGTCTGGCTTGGCATGGACCTAGTTGTTCCCCGGTCTCATCTACCGTATGATCAAGCCCAAGGTCGTACTCCTGATCTTCGTCTCTGGCAAGATCGTCATCACGGGGGCGAAGGTCAGGGAGGAGATCTATACGGCGTTCAACCAGATCTATACCGTCTTGGCGGGTGAGTGGCGGCTCGCACATAGCGCGATACCGAGAATCTTGGGCTGAATACACCGTTCGTGTTGGTTTTCAATAGAGTTCAAGAAGGAATAGAGCGCTATAGGATGCCCGACGCCTCGTACTTCTCCCCGTCCTGCTTCAGTGGACGGGGGAGATGTGCAAGGTCGGCAATCGACCTGGATCCGATCCGAACCACAACGCCAGATCCTCGGCCTTGATCGGATTTCATACCCGCAGACTACACAATACGATATGACAGGACCGAGCGCTCGAGCTCGAGAGATTACGTTACTCGGCGGTGCAACCCGATGTTGTCGGCGCCTCGATCGACGTGTATTACACCAATGTCAAAACCCAAACCGAAAACCAAAACAGTAGCATATACACATACATACATCGTACATATGAACGAGATGCACACGCCTGAAGCGATACGGCCGGGACGCTTCCTTCGGCGGCGGATGTGTTCGGCCTCCCTCGTACTGGAGCGCTTGTTGAGAGACTATCGGTCCAGTATACACGATCAGACGAGTTCGGCAAACGTCCAAACTGTATATGTTCGATACTCTGTCCAGTTTTGAACTTGTACGGCAATGAGATGTTGTCGTTCTGACCTCATGTCGTATCACCGTACCGCACCACGTACGTCACTGCGAATCGTCTCTTGAATCATCCAAGCTACCTCAGCGATTTGTTTTCCGCCGCCTACTCGATATTGTATCGGTTTGAATTCTATTTCGTCATCACATTCGCTCAATTGATGTTACATAGTAGCTAGTAGGGTCCTTCACTACGGTATTCCCTGCTTCGGCATCGTCCTGACCAGCCTTTCCAGTGTCGACCCGACGAACACTAGCCCAACAGCTACCACGGCCAAGATTGGCCAAAATCTAGACAGACCGTGCGGTGCTGGATGGTATTCAAGGATGATCGGTAAGGCGATAGCGAGGATATTGGTGATAATATGAACAACCAGCGCTATGACCACGTCCTTCCTACTCGGAGGTGACAAGGAGAGCATCGAAAAACCTCGATCACAGAGACCAGCTGAACGAGACCAGCGTGTGGTTTGCTGGTTATGACAGCCGCACTAATGAAGGTGCGATGGGATGGGCTGTGTGGTTGACGCATGAGTGTCAGGTCATACACGTGCACATGTAAGGAGGTCCCGTTCAGCTCTGCCAAGCTGTGCAAAGATCCGAGAGACGTACTGGCGTGACAGGCGGTCCGAAGTTGCAAATATCGCTATCGAGATAGCTGGTGCGTGATTTGCTACTCGACGGTCAAAAGTGCAGAGTACCTGATGAGCCCGGGTCAGACTTTCGCTCAGAGTGGTCAGTCACAGATCCAGCAGATTACTAGCGTTTGACAAGGATACGGGAACGTACCCGACGAATCCAAGCTCTAAGCGAGACTGATCTACTTCGTGCTTCGTGGTCATATGGTCAGAAAGCAAGGTCCAACCTACACTTGATATCAAGGTTTCTCACCGATTCCCTGGGTGAGCGCTATGGGGAAACAACAGCTGTACCTGAGGCCTGTCAATATCGAAATTCTAGTGATCCGACGAGTGAAGCTCGGGATAGCGAAATGCGGGGTCGCCCAGTCTGAGCTGCCCGGCTGGCCCTGGGCGTTCGTGATAGATAACAAGGACTTTCACTTCAGAGGGTACGACTTATCCATCGTTCGATCTCAACTTGATCCTACCCTCTCCCCATTACCCCTTAACCCTTGGAATATGAGCTTCTGCGCTTCTGTATCACTCTGACATCTAATAATTTTGATAGTTCATCGGTCCCCGGATAGTTGATCATGGTCGTCGGTTTGGTATATGGTTCTACATGGGTTCGTGTCGAAGGCGATATGACGATCTTGTATATTTGGGACGAGAGCTTGCTGCTTGATGCTTGACGAAGGACGATCAATCGTACACTGTTATCGGCGAGAGAACGGGCGGCGTGTCAGTAAGTTGCTAAGTGTTAGGAACGCCTTCTGGTAGGTGAAAAGTAGGGACGAACCATGTATGATGGCCTGCTCACAACACCCAACACAAAAAACAAGAAAAGAAGAGTCAGATATCGAGGTGCAAGAGCGATAGAGTCTTATAACCTCGCGAAAGGAAAGAAGAGAAGATATCGGTCGGGCACTCACGTAGAACCCGATCCAGAAGAGCAAGAAGGTCAAGAGGTTCTCCTGGCCGACCGCCATCAAGCTCCACAAAGCCCTTCCCGTCAACTTTATATCCCATCCTTTTGTCGATGCTGATGATGACGATGATGATGTCGACGAATTGACATCGTGTAGACTCGGCAAGAACCTCTCCAGATCGATCTTTCCCGTCTTTTCGTTCCTGCACTTCAAGACGGCGATCACCGCAGCGTTGAAGAACGCCGCAAAGAAGTACAGGAAGAACCCGCTAAAGTTGAGTAAGCCGAGGATGCCGGCGAGTGTACCGGAAAAGACCGAGGTGAGGGTGCAGAGGTTTGTCAGGATGAGGCTGTTGTGCTGGACCGACGGCGGGTGGAGTGGGGAGTAGGAGGGGGAGATCGTCGTCGCGCCCGCTGGGTTTTCGGGAGTGGCTGGGTTCATCGTCGTGAGGAGATATGTAGAGATGTGTCTGTAGCTGGACAATTATCTATGTGTGCGGTTTGGTGTGGTATGAGATTGAGATGGGGAGTACGAACAGACCGATATGAACATCATCGATGTACCTTGCGAGGTCTTGGGCTTAATTAGCTTGATTGACATCGCAATTGCTCCCGCTCTGATATGGCAGGTTGCGGTATATAAGCAGCAGCAGCATCATCGAAACATCAACAACACCAACCCACGCAACTGGTCCCCACCTCGACCTATCCCCAAGATGGAGGACCAAAAAGAACCGTCAGCTACAGATCAGTCCGCTCGAAAGAGCTCTGAAGATGGTTCACACGAGCTGAACGTCGAGTCGATCGACCTGAATGAGAACGAGAAGCAGCAAGAGCAACAGCTGCAAGAGTCCGATGTCGATGACGATTTTGGCGAGGTTGATCTGGACGATGACAAGTCCGAATCAGAGAAGAATAAGAAGGAAATCGAGAAGGACGAGGAGAAGAACGAATTGAAAGTAGCGGTAGCAGAGGAAGAACAGGCTCAGCTACCGACTTTTACATCGTTACGGCCGCCTTCGCCTTCATCGTCTTCTATCGAGGACCAGAAGAAGAATAACAGGAGAGTTACCATGGCTTTCAGGTCGACTCCATCTGCGTCTGCATCTGCATCTCTCAATTCTAGCCCTGCGCTTGGGACCACCGAGAACTTTTCAGCTCCGCCTCGACAGAGTACAGATGAGGAGAACGTCAGCAAGCTAGGACCACGGGATGAACCTCACCCTACACGGATTGAGAACCTGGATCTAGAGCCAGTCTCGCTCGATGAAAACGAAATCGAAGAAGCAAAAGGAGAGAAACCTACGACCTTACGGCCTGAACGACCCGGCGCTTCTGAACAGACATCGCCGTCTATCGGAGCCAAGCTCGGTCTGACTTCGGCTTTCGGGTACGCTGCGTCCTTGTTACCTTCTACTTCCACCTCTCCTTCGAAGCCCATCGAAAGGGGTTTCAGTAGTCCTGCGGAGAACGCCGCAAATGGACAATTCATTTCCACCGGATCGTCGCAGGAGGAGGATGAGGATTCTTCGTCGACGCCCGTACCTAACGATCCCGTACCTATCACTAGCGATTCGGCAAAACCTCCCCCACCTCCTGCGGCGTCAGGGTCGTGGACGTCCTCGTTTACGAACTACTTTGGCTCGAAGTCACCTTCAGTCTCCATCTCGTCCCTCGCTTCCAACCCGCTTCCTAGCATCCCTTCTCCCTTCCGAAAAGGCACAAGGCCGGCACCTGAGCGGACGGATACCTCTGGTACCGCTTTCCTACTGCACAACCTCGATGCGACCAAGGAGGAGAGGAGGAGGAGTGTGGAAGCGGGTGGGTCGGTCGCGCTGAAAGAAGGGTTCGAGAGGGTCAAGAGGGATAGTTATAGTACGAGGTTGAGGGAGGCGGCAGAGTATGGCGATATAGGGGAGGACGAGGAGGATGAGGAGGACGAGCATGGACAAGGGCTGGGAGTTGGCGTTCGGAGGAGGTCGTCCGTCAGACCACATACAGCAACGAAGCCTCAAGCGCCTGCACAACCTCCACCTCAAGCCACGGACTATTCGGACGACCAAGAACCCGAACTCGGTCCGGACGGGGTGGATTGGCCCTTCTGGGGTTGCGTCATGAACGACTACGAAGCCATCGCCCGGAGTCGTCCCCGTGACCTTTCCCGGGCGATCCAACAGGGTATCCCCGCCGTGGTGAGGGGCACCATCTGGCAATTGATGTCGAGCAGCAAGAACCCGGGGTTGGAAGCTACTTATGCCGGGCTCTTGAAGGAGAAGAGTACGCATGAACGGGCGATCCAGAAGGATCTGGCGAGGACTTTGCCGGGGCATCGGTATTTCGCTCAGGGGGGTGGGGTGGGGCAAGAGAATCTGTTCAATGTCGTCAAGGCGTACAGTCTGTACGTTCGCGTAATCCTCTTCCTGGAGAGCTGAGGTTAGAGGTTAGGCGACGGCTGACATGCACGGGTGTTTCTCGTTGCAGGTATGATGTTGAGGTCGGGTATACCCAGGGGGTGGCTTTCATCGTCGCGGCTTTGTTGCTCAACATGCCGGACGAAGAGGCGTTTTGCGTCTTGGTCCGATTGATGGAATCGGTGAGTGCGCGTCTCCCCAAGTGAACACGCCTGAATACCCTGGAACCTGATAAGTTCCTCTCTGCGTCCTTGCAGTACAACCTGCGAACGCATTATCTACCCGAAATGCCTGGTCTACAGCTGAGGATGTTCCAGTTCGAGCGTCTATTGGAGGAATTATTACCTCTTCTGCATCTTCATTTCGTGAGAAAGGGCGTCAAGAGCTCGATGTATGCTAGCACTTGGTTTTTGACCTTGTTCACGCATCGGTAAGAACGAGATTCTTACTCTGAAGTTGCGAGACGATCACTGAGAAGACGTACCTCTACTTGACCCAGTTTCCCTCTATCGCTGGTCTACCGGATCTTTGATATCGTCTTTGCAGAGGGTATTGAAGCCATATTTCGCTTCTCACTGGCTTTGATGCGACGGAACGAGGACAAATTGCTCGCCCTCGATTTTGAGGGAATCTTGAAGTTCTTGGGCAACGAGGTGTTTGATTGTTACAAGGTCGGCATGTTCACGTTTTGCCGGTCCCGCTGGCGGTCTCGCTGATAACCCCATATATCAGACAACAACGGCAGCGGAAATCGGGGTTTCAGGACAGGAAGATGACGCCGACTGGCTTGCCAACGACTTTGTTCGCGACGCTTATGCGACTCAAATGTGAGTCGCGCAGTCGGCGCGTTTTCTGGCTTGCTTTGAGTCTGATGGCTCTTTCCTCATTTGTTCTAGAACACCATTCATGCTGGATTCTTATGCGCACGAGTGGGAAGACCTATGCCGTATCGCAAACGCTCACGCGACCGAGATGGACACGCTCAGGAGTGCGAACCGTGTCCTTTCTGCTCAAGTGTGAGTGAACGACCTGTTTCGAGCTTTTATCGATTCTGCTAATCGGATTTTGTTCTATAGTAAACAACTTGAAGGAGCTATGGCAGCGATGTGAGTAGTGACGTAATGCTTGATGTACCCGGACCTTTTCTCACCAAGACCGATGCGGACTGCAGGAGCGAGGAGCACGTGGACATGGTCAAACAACTTGTTCAAGCTCGTATCGACAACGAGGCGACGGAAAGCGAGCTTATCCGCTACAAGACCATGTAGGTTCGAGCTGTTTTGAGACAGATCTGAGGCGATCTTGGCTAATAGACGGATCGATTCGACTACTGTAGGTACGCCGAGCTTGTTCATGAGCAAGATTCCAACAGGGCCAGCTACATCGCTCCGCCGTCGAAATCGAAGCCAAGCAATACTTCCAGCATTCATCGCACGATCAGCAACGGGTCATTTTTGAGTCAAAATACCAGCACGACGTCGACCACCACCACCGGTATGTCTATTTCGCTCGTGCACCTGTGCCAAGCGGACCCTGACAGACGACTATTCTCGCAGCCATGTTCCATTTGACGCTCATGCGGGAGGCTTTATCTTACTCTTATCTGTGCGAAGTATCCCCTACGGCCTTTTCGGTTGGGGCGGTCATTTTCCTCCCTAGATCTGCTTCAGTGCCTCTTTTCGATCTGTTATCAGGGGTCTTCGCACCCGTCGACCGAGAGGGTCTCATCCTATCAAACGGCTACTCTCGCCAGATTCCAGGAAACACCCACGCAGAGGCCAACGCTATCAACAACTTGGTAGCTTATCTCAAGAACCTTCCAGAGGATACAAACTCTGCTATCAAGAAGACGACCGGGATCGCTGTGGATGCGTCAAGTGAAGACACTGCTCGAAGCATCCTTAGCAAGGCGTGGATATACACAACGCTGGAACCTTGTTCCAAACGGACAAGCGGTTTGAGGGACTGTACTGCCGAAGTCATTCACTGGGGTCTGAAGCGGGTTTACATGGTGCGTTATATCACCCGAGCATCTACAGAGATGAGACTGACCCGAACTGCACACATTCATTCCAGGGAGTGCGGGAACCGCCAGACTATGTACAATGCGAGGGCGTTCGACTGCTACGAGAAGCTGGAGTAGAGGTCATAAGCGTTCAGGGCATGGAGGAGGAATGTCTTGCAGCCGCTCGACGCGGCCTTTGATGAGCGACGACCTGGTCACGAGTGTTCTTACGATTTCCCCTTTACGATGTAGCTCCGTCACGCTATACCTACGTCTCTTTCATGCTAGACCATGCCATTTTCACGAAATAGCCATGTATTCATCTGATTAGTTTCAGATAAGATGGCGCGTCGCCCATGCTCTACTGGGCTCGATCAAATAAACGTCAACATTTTGAATAGCTACAGGTCCTTCTCCCGCTTGATCTCATCCTTGACGACCAGCTTCTCCGAAGGCTGGTAGTCGTCCATCGCCTTGAGCCTCTCCAGGAGACTAGGATGTGAGTTGTGGTAAGTCGAGTACAGCCAGTCTTGGTGAGGGCTCGACAAGTTTTCGTTCATCAGCTTGATGAGGGACGAAGAGAGGAGAGCCTTGTATCGGGGGTCCAAGGCGCAAGCAAAGCGGTCTGCAAACAACAGAGGGAGATTCAGCATTATATTATCTAGCAAGCGTCCCGCCCAGAGAAGCTAGAGATGACTCACCGGCTTCATACTCATACCGCCGGGTAACCGAGTTCATCAAAAGGCTGATGAGGGGGTCGAGCGGGTTCATGATCAATTGGTAAAGGAAGAAGCCGATGATGACCGGTTGTTGTCGAACGGCCACATCCTCGCTGAATCCGAAAGAGCGGAAGATGGCAGGGTTGTGGATAAAGAGGGTGAACGCGGAGAGGGTGATCAAGAGGTTGATCTGTCCGACGACCATGAGCTTGGAAGGGTGAGCTGAAAACAGGCGCCGATACTAGGTTAGTGGCTTCTTCTCGTATTCTAGGCTAGATAGATCGACTGAGTGCATACCGTGTTTCCAGTGTCCGAGTTCGTGGGCTATTGTTGCAGTGAAAGAGTTCAATTTTCTGCCGTTTATCGTAGACAGCCGGACTCAAATCTCACCGATAACGGCCTCGACCTCTTCAGGCTTGGATTGCTCAATCAAGGTATCGAAGATGACCTGTTCGCAAGATCACATAACACAACCTTAGCAAATGCGAGAAAATCCATTCTGGTCCTAAAAGACGTACGATGTGCTTTGACCAAGGCAATCCGTAGAAATAGCTAAACAACACGCACATGTCTCGATCAGTTTGATTGACGAGCCTGCGATTTAACTTACGGCCCCGATACTATATGGTGACTCACGCATTCGAATGTCCGCTCCGCTTGCTCCCGTCGATCACATACAAATGCTTCAAAGGGAACCCGAGCGATCCGGCGAGTTTCTCGATCCGCTCCCTCAGCTCACCTTCGGGCAGGGGGGTGAGCTTATTGAACAAGGGTTGGATGAAGATGGGGTAGACGAGTTGCATGATAAAGGTGAAAGATAGGCTAGTCGGTAACAAGGAATGGACCCGTTTGTCAGTCGACAGTAGCGGGGCGGCAAAAAGCTTGGAAGTCTGCTTACAAGAAGATCATGAGAGCGGGGATGAACCAGTCTCCAGCATAATCGACGATTTTCAAGAAAGCAGCGAGGACGGGCAGACCGATGACCGCACCGATGGCGTAGCTCTTGAGCTGGTCGGTGATCCATAGACCCCAGGTGGACTTGTTGAAGCCGTGTTTCTCCTCGATACCGAAGGTCGCGAATGCTGAAAGGGGTAGACTAGGTATGGAGCTGACGATCGTGAAGAATCCGGCGTAAAGCAAAGAGTGGGTGATCTACATAGAAGAAAATCGGAAACAGGTAGTAGCGCAACAGGATTCAATCAGTCCATCTCTGAATGATCAACGAATGCTAATAACTAGCCACGCTGCGACTCACGACCCGGTCACCGCCGAAACCCATCTTGGCCATCCACCCGCCAGTCAGCGTCCAGACCCATTTATAAGCTCCTCCTCCGATATACAAAGCGTTAAGGGTCTGATTGTAGACCTGTTTGAAAAGAGCCCATCGGGTCTTGTCTCGGCCGTAAGCTTGAGATTTCTTGTAAGTGTCTTCGGGAATATGGTCGGCGAGCGCGGCGGGCGGGGCGGGGATCGAGTAACAAGGGAGTTGACGGGTTCTGACAGGTCAAGCGGAAGTGTTTAGCTCTATCCGAATGGAAAGAAGTATCTCGTGGTACCCACAAGATGTAGCTTTCCAGACCAAAGATGGCCCAGCTCGCACCGAGAGCGAACTTCTTATAGTCTATGGCCGGGTTCTGTACGATCGAGCTGGCTTTACCAGCCAGGAATCCGAGCATGTCCATAATTGACGTCGTCGTGATCGGTATGATTCAGTACGGGATTGACGAATGAGATTCTCCGCTAAGGTATCTAGTTAGGTCCTATGTGTTAGGACGAGAGAACAAGTCGAACTTGCTTCAGCGGCAGAACAAAGGAAACGAGTATCGTTCGGAAGCAAATATATGTCCGGGCCACGTCATGCCGTTTCCGTGAAGCAAGTCGCACGACGAGACATCAAAGTACCGGGACATAGGTTACGTGTGTGGGGGGGGGGGGGGGGGGAAGTGAGACATGGATAGGGAACGTAAGACATGAACGTTGTGGCGTAATACAAAGATGGCGTCTGCTCATCCTAGATTTTTTCTTGTGATGTTTCTTGGTTTTGAGGTGTCGTAAATATCGTAGTTTGTATCCATCAACTATGCAGCTTGTAGTTCCGAGTGATCATCCGGCTAAGAGTTCCGGATTGACGTTGGTAGCCGTGTTTGTCGTTTGAACGATTGGAGATTCGGCTCAGTATCCTGGCGGTGACCGCGCCGGTTAGACCGCCTGATGCTGTTGGTCAGGCTCGTCGTCAGACCCCTCTTCCACCGTCTCCAGTTTCTTCGTTTGAGGAACTCCTCTCTCTGACAACAGATCCCAAGCGATGTTGGGATCATCTTGTTGAGAAGGCTGAGGAGATAGATTCAGGTCAACCTAACACTTCGCGAGCAGTCCGGCCAACTGATTCCTGTCGCTTACCTGTTCGGCCACCCAATCATCAAAGATACCAAAGCACTTGAGTAACAATCTGACCGTCCTGTTCTCATTATGCTCGTGCATCGCAATGACCGCTCCGATGAACTTTTCGGGATTGACGTGCCAATTGCCATTACAGATCTCGCCGTAGACCTGGGAAAGAGCTCGGAACGTCAGTCAGATTGGGCGAATTCTGGGTTGAGTAATCGCTTACAAAACCCCCGCCCAATTCATCATTCTCCGTCGAGCTGATCGCGATGACTTTCCATTCCTTGCCAGCGATGCACATCCCAAGGGAGAGAACTCGTTCTGGAAGATCGGCGTCCTCCTGCAAACTCTGCGCCTCAAACAGAAGATCGATCAACTTCCCGCACTGTTTGTCACGCATACGAATCAGCGATCGAATATCGTTTGGCAAATAGAGAGAATGGACTGACTTGGAAGACACAGGAGTTCACGATCTGATTCTCGCATACAGCCATGAATTCCTTAGTCGACTTGAATTCGAAAACTGAAATCGGATAATTCCCGAAGTTTCGGATTCGTGTTTTGTGAACGAAGCAGACCTGGAAGGCGATATCAGGATATTCAACAAGGTCAAGTGAGTGGCGGACGAGGCGGTACTCTCACCCTTTTCAAACGATCATGAGCATTGAACCGCCTCAGAGCAGGAACCGACAGCAAATGAATTGCCCGCTCGAACGAGACGTCCTCCCCTCTCCCTTCCATGTTCCGACATCGGTAGCTGCGAGATTGAACACGCTGGCAGATCCGGGATAGAGGGGTGGACTGTTCGGTCAGTCCTTCAGACTGATCCTGTCGCATGGATAGCGCGAGAGAGAAATCGACCTTGGGTTGCGACAGGTCTTGGTATCTCTCTTCTAGAACCTTCGATCCACGGTTCCAGGTCCCGGGATTGGTAGCCTCGAAATCCTTCCAACCATCCTGTACGGTAGCGTAAGCTTCTGAATCGATCATGTCGATCAACAGTGGATCCATCATCTTCTGGAACTGATGCTCATTGCCGTTGTATGCGCCTGTATCGCAGCGATTTCCGATGAAGGTCAGGGACTCCATGATCTTGTCTCGGGTTTCTTGAGAGAGCTTGGAAGTCGTCGCTTTGAGAGCCTGGACAGTACGAGTGGACATGCGGGGTGATCAGCTTGGTAGAGATAAAAACACAATTCTGTGAGAGATCACTCACTGTATCGGTGAATGTGCCGTCCATCTGATGGATCTTCAACCTGAAGTTGCTCATGCGTATGATGTTGTTTCTTTTGAGTTGTTTGACGAAATTTGCATGACGCTTAGAGCCGGCGGTAACGCGGCTCAATCTGTCAGTGTCCATGCTGTCGGTCTCGCCGTCACGGCAACAATCGTCGTCGATACGATAGCGGTCGTCGGCAGTACTGATCAACTGAACAGTCTGGTCGGGTTGTAGAGATTGAAGCCAATGCCAGGTCTTGGGATCGTGAGCGACCTGGGTCTGAGTGTAGGATAGGATCATGATAAAGAGAGAAGGGAGGGGAAAAGTTCGAGGGATGGAGAGGGAATTTGATGGGAAACCCCTCGTAGCAGGTGGCGACGTATAAGAGTCGAGCTGTGCTGTGTCTTGCTGACACTTGGCCTTTCTGATTGATCCCGGAGAAGCTGTGCCAAAGGACCTCCTTTGATGACTTTGACTCGCTTGGGTCCCTTGATCCCTTGGGTCCTTTGGGTGGGTCCTTTGATATTTTGATCGCGTCGTCTATTCGCTTGTTGCTTGTTGCTCGTTAGCTCGTTGCTTGTTGTTAGTCCTTGGCTTTGTCGAGGTGCACTTGCGTCCTGAGATTAGTATGATGCCTGTGCGCCCTATAGTCCTGGTAAGATACACAAAGTGGAAGGAGGTTCTAGAGGTAGTCGCTCGCTAGCTACAGTCCAGGTGCAAGCTGATATGATGATATGATGGTGATGAACGTTAAAAGGGGGTGTAGGGGGGTTTCGGATACGCCCGCGCTCTCTAGAGTGTTTTGTGCTTAGGTAAGCAAACACGCTCGCGCTAGTACGCTGCGTGAAATCGAGGAATAGTCTCTCATCGCGTTGACCTCAGGCCTAAGGTCACCCGGACGATTCAGCGACGAATGCATGGGACGATCGTTCTCTCAAGAGAAACGTTTTGCAGTTATAAATTTGCTGCTCTCCCTTTTGTATCACGGTAGCAGTATCCACGGGCTACAGAACCGGGCTGGAACGAACGGCAAGCAGATTGCGCATCGAACGTCATCCTATAGTAGTCATAATGCTCCATACACATCGTCAATTTCCCGTTCATCTGAGATTACCGTCTGAGCAGTGTATTGGGTGTTCCAGCGAATTCGATGATCGATGAGGACATTCGAAAGCCGCTGCGTTAAGTGTGGTGTAAAGCAAGTGAAACGCTCGACCATGGCAACGAATCGCAGTTGGACATTGTCACTCAATCACTCGCTCGTAACTGAACTAATCACGACCCTATTCGGTCTACAGTCTACGGTCCACGGTGTACGAGCTACGAGCTGCAGGGTCTCGTTCGAACGCTATACACACCGTAATAACATGTCACATCGCAGAGCGAGATCCTTCTGCCACCGAACGGACGTAATCGCATCCCGACCTGCGGACCGAGACGACGAGGTAGGTGTTAGTGAACTCGATTTCGATCCCGCAAGAGATCAGAGGCTAGAGGGCGGGATCTGAAGGATTGCGTGGGTTTTCCATTTTTTGCTGCGTTGGGACTCGCGAGCTTGCGACTTGCGACTTGCTACACGGGTATGCGTATTGCGTATCGGTTCGAAGAAGACGCGGCGAACCGAAACGCCCAGCCCGCAGGGTGGCTCAGGATAGGTTTGCGGGAATCAGGTTCGACAGGGTTGTCATGAAACCAGGTCCAGGCGAACCAGGGGGTCTGAACCGCCGGTATCCCTCTTCGCTCCTCGTCCAAGATCAAAGGCACATGTCGGTGCTTCCCGATCGTCCTGGCTGAAAGTGGCTTGGCGTGGCTTCTCCCGTCAGGCGGAAGAAGCAGGAGGGAAAACGACTGATGACGCGACGCCCTCTACGTCATTCGATCGTCAGGCGCCAATCGCTTCCATCTGGCCTCGGTCTTTGGCGCGATACCGAGGCAGCTGATTTCGGATCGACGACGATCTCGACGACCTACGTAGAAGGTGTTTCAACGAGGGTTCGCAGTAGGGAAGGCACCGGGATTTAATTTCGGTCCGTTTCTGTTCTGTTCGTGTTCGGGGTCGGTTGTTGTCGTTGGAGCCTTGGAGCGAAGGGTGAGAAGGAGAAGAGCAGGGCAGAGGGGGTAAGGTAGGTGGATCGTCGTCGGATTCTGATGATGATGCTGATCGTCTTGCGAGTATTTCGAGGGAGCTTCTTGTGGTGACAACGGGATGATGACGTTTCGGTTCGTGACGTAGTCATGTCGTCACTCTTTCTGTAGGGAAGAAGAGGAGGAGACGATGTCATCCTTTATGTGTGTCTACCGGCCCGTCGAAAGTATATAGTCCCAGTAACCTTGCGTCGACTTCAAGGCCCCCGTGATCTCCCCCTCGTCTCTCTCACACACAAGCCTCGTCCGAGCCACTCAATCTCACCGCACCGCCGCCCTTTCGAACTTTATAATCTCATCGCGCAATGTTCGGCCGACGAAAGAACTCGGACGTGGGCACTGTGACCACCACCTACACGGAGACGACCAGCCGACGACCCTCTATCAACTATATCCTCGCCTCGCTCCTCACCTTGGCCGGGGCCGTCTTGCTCTGGTTGTGTGCGTTCTCGACCCCGTTCATCAGGAGCATCTATTACATCGGTCTTCGTGGAGGTGATGCCGATCGATTGGGAACGTTCGGGTACTGCGTCAGACGAGGATCTATCCGTTGTATCCAGAAAGTCGGGGTGAGTCGCGATCTAGTCGTCTCGTTCGCCATGTCGTCTTGGCCCGTGGACTTACCTCGTCCTGCTTCGTGTGTTTTCTTTCCTTTGCGCCATTCACTCTGTAGTACAACTACCCCCTCATCCCCGGTAACCCTAACGGTCTCACCGGGTCCTTGATCATTACCGCCATTTCGGCCGGATTGGCCAGCTTGGCCTTCTTCGGACTGTTGTTCGCCATCTTTAGGCAGAGAGGCGGCTTCCCTGGGTTCATCTTGACCGTGAGTTTCCGGAGTCGAGTATCGGTCGTCAAACTTTCTTCGGGATCGATTGCAAATGCTGATGACTACGATTACCTGTTGTGGGCGACCTTGTAGTTCCTATCGGCCTTCCTCGCCGTCGTCTCGTTCGTCCTCGCCTTGATCGCTTTCGTCACCCTTCACGAGCGATTGGAGGATATCAACAATGGTCCCGAGTACGGTCCTGTAAGTCACCTCACACATCTACGATATATATGCCACCCACATCCCCCCGGGACTGACCCGACTTTTCGTCATGCCCTCAGGCCCTTTGGATGCACTTGGCCGGTACCGCCTGCTTGCTCCTCGCCGTCCCCCTTGTCCTCCTCGGATGGATCCGTCAGCGCAAGGGCAAGCACCAGCACGACGAGGTCTACGTAGCCCCTACCCCGGTCGTCAGGGAGACTTATGTCGAGCCCGAGCCCGTCAGGGAGACTTATGTCACACCCGTTACCACCGCGCCGGTCAGGGAGACTTATGTCGCCCCCACCCCGGCCCCGATCGTCCCGACCACCTATGCGCCGCCTGCTACCGCCTACCCTGAAGCGCAGGAACACACTGCGGTCTACAGGACCCCGGAGAACCAGGCCGTCTTCCACGGACAACCCATCACGACCAGGTACGAATCCAACTACTCGTCTACCGGAAACAACCAGGGCGTTACCACGGGTTACAACACGTACGAGAGCAACAACAACAACTCGTACCTTGCCAACCAGAGGACTTATTCCGGTGTCACAACCGCTCCTTTGGCTGCGCCCGTCGCGCCCAGTCACTACCGGGGCGACAGCCGATACTAAGGATCCACCTTGGCAAACGGAATAGCCGGAGAAAATGGACCTACCAACGGACTACCGTCATGGACCATACGAAGACGAATATCTCCTTGTAGAACAACCTCGACCGGGCATCAACGTGTGGTCGACACATCAAACTTATAATTCACCGCCGCAACCGATTCGTACACGATGTATCCACTATATATACGCATTCTCTGAAATTGAGAAATACTTTGTAGCCTAGCTTCTTTTCATGCATACACGGGACATGATATGATTCCACTGATCTCTGATACCATACCGAAGTTGTCCGAATATTGTTCTCTGGATACTCTACGTCTCGAGCGCATCTCCCGAAGACGCGCTCGTAAAATCGGGAACTGAAAGAACAGCCGATAACAAATTCGACAAATTTTACTTTCCGTTATTGCGGACTGCTGAAGAGCAGAGCAGACAAGTGGATCTCAAAGAAAGTCCTCAACATGATTATGTGGTGGAAAGTAGTCCTTCTCGCCGGGATCAACAAGGAAAAGCTTCCTGTGAAAGTCACACGATATCGTTCTATTTCGGAGTTTCATGCTTGCAGACAATGACTTCGTGTGGGATTCTTCAATACACGGCATGGACCCGTTCCGGATGCCAAGACCGATTGTACATAGTGTTCATTCCGCGCGCAATCACCTCTTTCTAATACAACTCGTTGTCAAGAAGTGTTCCAAAAGTAGCGTCCCGAACCCGTTCTCTTACTACGCTGCAGCGGGTCCTTCTGGTGGCAAGAGTAATCCGCTCCTCTTGACGGCTACGGCAAGCATCCCTCTCATCGTGCTCCAATTCGTAATGTCCGAGACGGACCCGGCCTCGATCATCTCGTCCGCCATGCGGTCCAGCAGGGCCTTCCACCTAGGTTGTTGCTCTGGCGCGGACATGTTCGTCGGCCTGCCGTTCCGCGACGAGGAGGCTACGGAGGGCCTGGGCAATGGTGATGCTGGACCTGGCGAGCTCGACGCCTCGCCGTCCACGTTGATGACACGGGATGACAGATCTGGCCGCTTGGCCGCCCGTCGGCCGCTCGTTTGTTGCTTGACGCCGCTAGCCTTGCTCGACACCGCCTTGGCGAATCCATCCTTGTATGGAGCTTCCTTCACGAACTTGTGATTATGGTTGAGCTGGGTACATGTCAGCCGCGCCTCACGCGGCAAGCTATTGAAAAGCGTCTCAATCTCGGCGTCAAGGGTTGGATTCGATGTCGTCTCTTCCTTGTATCCTGCAAGAGCTCGGCTGGAACACCATGCATGCCTGCAAGCAATGAAAGGCGGATGAGTTGCGTATCGTCGATACTTGGAATCTGCTTGAGCGCACCAATTCATGTTTGAGAGCTGCAAGACATCGTCCTTCCAGGCTACCTTGCTATTATTCTCGTTTCTGAATTCGCGGCTCAGCTTTTCACATCGCTTGACATTGTCTGAAGGTGAGTACGTGGCATCAGCTCTGACTTGCCCCATAAACGTCGATCCAGCGCGACTCACGCGGGCTGACAAAATCACAAGCGATCTTCATGCAATCGGCCAGATTGCAAACTTGATGTGCACAACCGGCCGGTACCATGATGGCCTGCCCCTAGAATCAAGTTGCCAGTTAGCAACGACGTGCTTTCGGCCGGGTCAAAGGTCGACTTACCGGGTACTGGTAGATCCGGTAGCTATATATCCCCTTCTTCTCAAACAGCTCCTGCCTGACTTCCGAGTCGAGGTAGAATTGCTGCGAGTGAATGGGATCGTGTGTGTTGTCATAAAAGCTACCGTATTTCTCAAGCAGGAACTCGCGTAGTCCATTGGCGTCTTCTGGTCGGAAGATGTCCCACACGGCACATCCAGGCGACCCGTCCTCTCGTGGGTTGGCGTGCATCAAGACATTAATCGCGTCGGCCATGTCCATATGGAGTCGTGTGCTGCGAGTAAAGGCGATGTATCAGTCGAGTGGGCGAAAATCGTTCGGCTGATGATTCCACTCACGAGCCAAGTCCCCCAGGACCTTCCTTAGCAGCCTACAAGGCTTGACGACGGATTAATACGGCGCTCGCGACCATGTCCTGCCCCTCTATTACTCACAAAGGCATTGTACATCTTGGGCCCGATATCTGGTACACCGCCACTTTTTGGAAACTATGCGTCGATGTTCAGCGTCTGTAACAATATCGGTGTTCATGCAGTTCTCTGAGCCACTCACATGAGCCGAAATGTTCAGGACGCCATCCCTACGAGTATAGTCTGGCGCAGGCATCGCCTGATGAAAATCGTCGTAGAGATCGGGAAACTTCTTCCCAAATTCGGTATCGGCCGGCCAATCCTTGAGCTTCTTCACGACGCTTCCCGTACGCTGTGCGCCCAGCATGTACTCGGCGAAAAAGTCTGCCACGCGCATTACTGTCGTATGACCTTCTGTCCTTTCCTGAGCTTGACAGTCCACGACATCTAGGGCGAGAAACGAAGTCAGCTCCGGACAGAGTAGCGGCGAAACGTAATCACGCACTGCACTCTCGATCTTCTTTCTTTTGTGCACCATCCATCCTTCTGTGAAAGTCCTGCGGGGTCCAATCCAGCTTGAAACGTTCGCCGATACCGTCTACCACGATCGGTACGCCCTTGGACCACATGGCATCGAAGATCGGGTCAGAAAGATGGTCGTTCTCGAGGCGGAAGAAAGCATGGGTTTCTAAACCAGCGCGATCAGTCGGTTGCATCGGGCCCGTCTCTCTCTTGGCATAAGATGACAGCTGTTCATCCGACACCTTCAGAGTGGCACGCAGGCGCGCTTCTTCGGCTTCTTGTCCGGGAAGCGGCGCTTTATCGCTTGTTTCGATCGCCCCTGATACGGCTCGCAAATGTCGCTGAAAGTCGGGGGCCAAGTCCGGCAAGGTTTCGTCGTAAGCGGTACGGCTCTGGGTTACGAAACCGACCAGAGCTGCCCAGTCTCTCTTGAGGTCGCTCGGACTGTAGCGAGTCACAGGGATGAGGCACGACCCATAGTGTGACCTCGAGATCCCGTTAAGCGTTGTACATCTGAGTAACCTCCCGGCGGGTTCCCTATTCCACTTTCGCGTCGAAGTCTCCAGGTCTTCTGTATTGAATTGAGATATAAAACCTTTGCAATCGAAGCAGTATTCTTTGGCGCAATGCGAACACGCCCAACTGCCTCCAAAGACGGTTGTGGCGCAAAAATCGCATATGAGCCGGCCGGTATCGTCGTCTTGCTTGCACAGCGCGCCGTCCTGAAACACGTGTTGAACCTCTCGAGCCAACAGTGGCAGAAGCCATCGAACGACCGTCTGCTGCAGATGAAAGGCATCGGACGTGGTTGGATTCCGATTGAACTCGCTCGGTGTCGGGTATTGCGGGGGATTCGACGGTTTGAGCGGTATGTTTCCAAAGTACGGCGGCCCGGTGATTTCACCCGAGTGTGGGTCCACAGGAAAGAGCCTCCAGTTGATGAATAGACACTTGGAGCCGGTCTGCTTCCCGACACACGGGCCGCATCTAGGATAACCTTGGAACAAACCATTCAGACAGCGGTTGTTCTGGATCAAGACGTTTGAAGCTAAAAGATCGTCGTTTGCGTCTATTGGTGTCCAGGCGATAAGTTCCGCGAAGTGAGGTACGGGCTCGTCGAAGCGGAATGAGCTCACCCTCTGCACCTTCCGAAGATCTGACCGTGTTTTCCACCGTCTCGCCGTCCTCGTGCAGCGACCGCATTTCGATATCGGTGTCATCCGGTTTGGCCTGAATGGCACCTGCCGAGGTCGGTCGACAGACACGGTGCAGCCCATCAGTCTCCCTCATATCCTCATTTTACGCATGTGACTACCACTTACGTTCCGTATGCTGAACACCGATGAGACCACTCATCGAGCTGTTAACGGCAGGATCAGACCGTCTCCGCGTCGTATCGCTGACGATCGGTGCGTCCACCAAAGTCAGATCCACCGTTCCAGTTGTTTCCATATCGTCTACCGGAACAGTTGCCATGAGATTACAGTTCTTTGTTGACGGAATTGCCATTCACTCACATCGCGCCTGGAGATCGACCTCGTTGTAATTCGGGCGCTGAACCTTTCTCCTGCCATGTATCGGCGAAGTATATCGCTCCGACCGCTCTACGAACAGGAAGATGATTCAGCATCGCCCGTATACCTTTGGGTTCAAGGACCGGAAAAACGCTTACGAGCTTTCGCCTCGGGTTCGGAGTCGCTAAGCACAATCGCCTTGTGCTTGTTACTCCTATGTCTCTTCGGACTGGCTCGAGAGGTATCGGTATAGTCGCTATCGACGTCTGCAGCCTTGCGTCTGCCATTATGAACCTTGGGCGAGGCGTGTTGTTGCTGTATCACGGGGCTTGCGGGTAGCGAGTCTATTCGTTTCCTCTTGATAGACGGGGATACCTTGGGAACATCCACGTCCATAGCTTGTCCTCCACCCTGGTTGGAGGTTGGGGTCGGGAAAGGCACCGGTCCAAGCTGGTCGGCCTGTTGCCTCTCCAACAACTCTTGCTCGAGCTCGTACAGCTCGGCCGTCCTCGATCTGACCTCTGCCGAGCCCGACCTTATCGGACCAAACTTTTCCACGGCCTGTTCGATCTTGACTTGAGCTGCGCCCGAGGCCATCCGTTTAGGTCGACTCGATGACGCCCCTGAACCCGGACCGGAGCCTGAACCTGGTCTCGAAGTTGATTCGTCCGGCTGTGCGCCGTTACCGTTGATCGCCCGACGTGCGTCGGTTCCAGTAGCGTGATCGATCTGATCGAGCAGTCGGATATTGGGTTTGCGTTGACGACTCGACTTTCGAGGCTGATCGGCACTATCACTGCCAAGATCGACGTCTAGCCGACCGTTACCACTTGGCACGGGAACAGTATGGGTAGACGGGGACAACTGAACATGGGTGATCCGAGGGTCTTCGTCCGAGAGCGAAGTCAATTCAGAGTCGTCGTCGCTGGAGTACGACCTGTTCTTATTGGTCTTCTTGGCCTTGACCTTGAGATCCTTCTTAGCAGCCGCCTTGACAGCCCCGTTGGCCTGAGGTTTGGGAATGCGAACTTTCTTCGGCTTAGGCTGAACACCGGTCACCTGACCGTCGTCCTGATTGACAGGCACAGTCTGAGCATTCGTTTGCTTAGACTTTCCGAGCTTTTTCGTAGTTTGCTGTGGTCTATCGATAATCACAATCTCCTGGTCCATAGCCTCCATATCTTTCGCGGTAGACCTCTCGGGCTGTACCGCAATCACCTCTGATGCGAGCTCCATAGGATTCCCGACCTCGGCAGCGGGTGTTGGTTCAGCAGCGGCTCGAAGAAGCACGTCCACCCAGCCTCCCGAGCCGCTTTGAGCAGATCTGGGCGAAGTGACTTGAAGCCGAGGTTTGGACGGAGCCGAGTTGGGGCGAGGCTGTGTTTCCGTTTCTTGAGGAGACCTTGCGGAGAGGGGCACGGCATGCGAGATCGGTTCGGTCTGAGGTACTTGCATTTGTACTCTCTCATTGGTTTGAGAAGCCGAAGATGGGGTCCGAGCCGAACCTTCTAGGACAGCCTGCAATTGGTCGTACGAAAAATCGGAGGACTTGGAAGAGACGGGCCGGTAGGGCGAATGCATTGGTGTCGGATCACCAAGATAGACTTGATTCGAGGGAGTCTGTTGGGTCTGTTGCAATTGTTGTGGCTGATACCACTCTCGTCTCGAGTCGTTGTTTCCTCCTCTGGGTTGTCCTTGGTTTCGCTCAGTTCGGTAGGATGACGACCCTTGTCCCCCTCCGTTTCCTTGATGATGATGGTCATGATTTGAACCGGTACCCGACCCGGACCTCCCGCTCATCTGGTCTTGCATGTGGGAAGAGCTATTCACTGGTCGGTGAGTGTTCGGCAGGTATCGGGGCATCTGACCGTTCGCTATCACCCTGGCTACAGCTGCTGGATCGAGTTTACTGATGTCGCGCCACAGATCATGCGGTCTCCCGGTATCCTCCCGGACGATTTTGTTCGTGTTCGAGCTAGATGGATTTCGCTCGACGGTACCTGCCTGAGAAGAAGAAGATGGTCCTCTGTCCGGACGAGGTTGACCGGGCGGCTGCGCAGATGTTTGTGATTGCGTCGGGCTAGGGTGCGCCCAAGGAGGATGTTGCAAGTTACGTAGATCCGGCACAGCGTTTGGAGCGTTAGTGTACCTGGGTGGTATGGGGTATTGGAATGCTTGCCCTCGAGACCAGTGTTGTTGTTGTTGTGAGGAAGACATCAAAGGGAAGGAAAGGACAAGGGAAAGTTCGAGCGGGCGAGGTAGTTGTTCGGTGAAAGAAGGCCTTTCGATCTGGGCTGGACTTGGCTCGAAGGGTGATTCGATAAGTTACCGGCCGCGACCCCGGGGTAGACGTGGACGACGATGATGACGTTTCAAAGAGGATGATGACTGTGAATGATGACTGTCCGCTATCTGATAGGCTTGCACAAGTGAAGGTGACGCTCGAGGTCGTGCAAGATGAATAGAAGTAGGATTCAAGAGTTGGCCTCAGGTCAGCATCGTCGGGTTTGAGCGAGCTCGAGCGGATCCGGTCAACTTCGGCTAAGCTCAACGGTGGACGCACCTGTCCCTGGCTGCGTGACAGCACAGGCAGTGCTGATAAATCTACCACGCGTCAGCTTAATCCTATGCTGGCCGCCCTTCTAGAAAGCACCGCGCGACGAGTCGCGCGATGAGGTCTCTCGACTAGAGCCTCACGTGACTATCGAGACCTCCTTTGATCTTTTTGTTTTTGTTTTGCTTTGTCCACCGTTCCCGTCGAGATATGACGTTCCCGCCCATAACAATAAGCGATTTTTGCATTCCCGCTAATTCGACCGTTCCATAACCTTACTCTAAATCGTTTCATATCGCGAGTCTTCCATCTGCTTATTGTCTGGACGACCTCCTATCGTTTGGATGCATATCCATAGTACCTCTCTATTGTCCATTGATGCAGCTCTGTACGATCGCTTGAACGATGTATATATAAACATGCGCAGATACACACGCACAGATGCACTCATAGCCTCGAGGAAAATTCTC
The DNA here is from genome assembly GCF_021052385.1 of Filobasidium floriforme. Lineage (NCBI taxonomy): Eukaryota > Fungi > Basidiomycota > Tremellomycetes > Filobasidiales > Filobasidiaceae > Filobasidium > Filobasidium floriforme. Next base: position 444,779 of record NW_025763646.1, read on the forward strand.
TATTCGCACCAGCATATCAGCCTCGACTCACTACCTTACAATCCCTTGAAATAACTTCTGCATAACCTCGAAGCTATAACGATGTCAAGTACGACCGGTCAGTCTGAGCCAAGGATTCAATGCGGGAACAGCATCATCTTGGTACTCACATATGCCCACCTCAACTTTTTCTTTCCCGCCAATTCTAGGCAATGGCTCTGCGTCCAATCGTCCGAAAACTCCGACTCAAGACCCGGCCGAGCTTGTAATCCTTCCGATCGCGGCAACCGGACCACCAGCGGATGAGGTCGACCGTTCCCGCCATTATTTGAAGTTGGTGGCGGATATGTCGACGGTTCTGAATGGCTTGGAGTTAGTGACTGAACGAGCTTGCTGTCATTGTCTGTTGTTTGTATTGATCCCCATACAACTTCATGCTCAGTCCTGCGGAGTATGGTGGCTACCGCTTTGCCATCATCGACAGTCCAGACCAGACAACCGAATCCAGGGACGAACTTTTCAAGGCAGTATCCTCGTGGGTAACATCCGGTGCTGAGGAGTTGCCGGTCCCGGAAGGTAGAGGTACGTCGGTTTTATGACTTTTGCCGGGGTTTCAATACATCTCACCGCAGACCCTGTGCCACCCGCAGCCCGCGAAGCTCTTATTCAGTTCAAACATCATTTGAAACTGTCGGTCGACCTGTTCTCCGAATTCAGTACGTATCTTGTGTCTTCCTCTGCACCCTTCTTAAGTTGACCGCTAACCTCTGCAATGCGATGTTACAGACAGACTCGCGGGCGATGAGCATTCCCGCCCCATCAAGCCTCTTCCCGCGCAGTCTGCCGTCAAGCCCAACGCGTTCCCGCTCAGAGCCAGATACTCTTCCCCCCCACCCGCCGCTATGAGGGATCGACCGCCCGCCACACCCGCTACCCCTGCCGCCACCCCCTCCGATCAAAAGCTCACATACCAATATGTAGCTACCATTCGTCCAACAGAAACGGACGCGGAGGCGCTCCACAACGCTTTGATGCGTGCTGCCCGACGAGCACGGCTATCGGACGATCCGTCCGAACCGCCTCCACCATCTCTCCACGTTCAATTACCATCGATTCCCGCCGCCCTGAGCTTCACATCGGTCAAACCCGACCTATTTGGAGTCGAACTTCCCCAACTTTCCCGCAATGCCGAACGTGTCCTCTCGCCTCCCTCTCTCCTCTTCACCACGGACCTGCCGGAGACTCTGCGCAAATACGTGAGTTCTACCTGCTTTTATCTCATGCCCTGACACCATATCAATCAGCTCTCCCTTCCCGCAGGCTAGATACCTCATCGCTCATTGCGACACGGAGCAGCGGCCTGTTTTTGGTGCAGAATCTACACACTTGACCTGCCCGGCGCCGGAGGTCACATCCCCTCCTTCGTGGTACCAGACATCCCCGACCGCAATCGCTCTGATCGAAGAATATCCTCGCATCTATTCGAGTCTTGCTAAAGGAGAATGGTTGAACGATCAAGTCATCGATGCATATCTCACTCTTATTCACTGGCGACAATCGACGTATCAGCTACTCCCATCTGGTCGCGTACCCACATTCGTCCATTCGTCTCAAATCTGCCCTGCAATTCAGACTCGGTATACCAAGCGGGAACAGTCGTTGGTGCCGATGGCTACTTGGTTTGAAAAGGTGAGCTCGCAACTCATTCTGTAGTCGGCATGCCACACGGAATTAACACATTCTTCTTGCACATACAGGAAAATTTGGATCCTTTTGATTATCGCTTTCACGCCCTTCCGTGGAACATCACGCAGTTTCACTGGTTTGCTGTCGTGATTGACATTCCCGCCAAAAATATCGCGATCCTCGATTCGCTCTCTCACGTTCCCGCCGCTCTGGAGGGTCAGAACAACATCGCCGCTGAGGATAGTGATACGGGAAACCTGGCCCTTGCGCGTTGCCGCAAGCATTTCCAGGTCAGTATCGCAGCGTATGCGTTGGATGCTTTGACTGATTTTGGTACCTCGCTCTTGGTCTTGCAGATGATCGGCACCTGGTTGTCGGAGCTTCATCTAAAGTTTCGGGGTACCCCACTAGTCCAGGCGGAATGGTCGTTCTCGCTTCCCGTGAGTTGTCTCGAGATCGGACGGCCCTGTCTATTTCGCAATCGTGCCTAATATTCCCTCGCTTTTTTAATAGCCTGTTCCGCAACAAGAAGATTCCTCAAACTGCGGCGTCTTCATGCTTCAGCATATCGAGGCCATCTGTAGAATCCAGGACCTGGGAGCTGTCTGCAATCAGCCAGCACCGAAACACGATGCTCGCCGACATATGGCCATCGAACTCGCCCAAAACCGACTTCAACGACGACATGTTACCGACGAGTATTGAAGCTGTATACCATGTTCCCATTTTCATTTGTACAGTGGTCTATTTCATGTTGATAGTTATGCTTCCCGCTGCTCGTGATAACGTTCCCGCGGCGAGCTATGTCATGCGATCTCAGTTTGTTTACAATTCCACCGTCCCTGCCATCCTCGAATCGTCTCTTCGTTGTACCTATATTCACTCCGTACATCCACCATCATCGAAGATATTGATCTCACTGTACTCTCCCTGCTTGCCTTAACTATGGCATCTACCAGCACCCCTATTCCCAGAACCCCCTCCAAGAAACGTCGCCGTCGGAACAGCGACCATCTCTTCCCCCTGTGGGAAGAACCAGTGACACCAACCCCTCCTCCGAAGATCGACTATCACGCTCGATCACGGCTGCTGAACAACCACAAGTACCGGGCCACTCCCCTATCTTTTGCAGGCCACCGCCCAAATGGAACAGGTCCTCACAACTATACGTCCTCCAATGGCCCTTCACCTAGACTCCAACCCACAAACGACGCACCCAACAACCCTTTCTTCGAATCTGTATTCGATGATGACCCTCCCCCTTCCCGTCAGCCAGACGCTTATGCTGCGCTGCTACAGGACTTGGATCACATGGGGGAAGATGGAGCTAATCAATCGTGAGTGAAGGTGTGCTTCCACCCTGATCCGCGAACCGACAGACTCCTCTTGTTTTCTTCAGCCTGTACCTATCTGAGCGACAGCAAGAGCAAACCCGTCTGCAAAGCCTCCTTCCCGCCCTTGTCATTCAATTCTTCAAGTTCCGCTATCGACCACCATCGATTCAACCACCTACTTGGCCCAGCGGGCCCATCGACCAATCGACAGCTGCGACAATGCTCCTCCTCGACACATATTGTTCGTGGATATCTTTGACGGGAATGCCCAGTCACTGATTCCCGCTTGCAATCTTCCAGCTTGCCGTACTGTCTCGTACTGCCGCACAGAATGGGAACGGAGCCCCATTGGTGTTGCAGCCCACGTCATTGCTCTTGGCCATCTGCCATCAAAACTCCATCGCCCATCTTTGGCTTTCAGCATTCGGACAATCGAATTCTACCATCTCTCCTTTTGTCACTCCCAAATCTCCCGAGTTGCGTTCGTTCGCTCACTGTGTGATTACAATCAGGTAAGTCGCGTTGACTATCACATCCATGCTAGATTTTCACTGAGGCATAGTCACTTGTCCAGATACCCTACAGTGAAAGTATTCGGGAAAGGTTTAGCTTCTGCGTTGACCTGTACGATCGGATCATCCAGCACATGGAGAAAGAGGAGGACGTCATCATTTCTCAAACATCGTCTCTTTCAGCTGTTCCCGTTAATGCGCCCCTTGAAGACCCCTTTCTGGGCAGCGTTCGCCCCGGAAACGAAGCCCAACCCGCGTTCTGTTTACCATCAAAATTGCCCTTGGATAAAAAAAGCTGCCCACTCTGCTTTCCCGCGGACGGCAAGTTAGGGATTGACGACTACGTCCTGTGTGCGGCATTGGACGGGAACAACTCACTCAAACGGCGGGATCGGCCTGGTACAGCATATCAAGACCATCAATCCAATTTCCGCTTGACCTCTGAGTATGTCAATCAATTTGCTGGGCAGACTATCTCTGCACAGCGAACGGGTCCCTCTCGCACTGGCCAGGCTACTTCCAAGCCGGCAGCAAAGGACAGCCTTGGACCTTGCTCCTCCCACTGGACAGCAGCAAAAGAACGACCCAGAGCATCCCTACGGTACGACGAGATGGGTTGGTTTCCGCTCATCTGTCGCCATGGAGTCGTCCTCGCCTATACGGACATGATCAAGGAGCACGAAAACGCGAAGTTCCCTTTGGCATTAGTCAAGTGGCTCGGAGAGAGATACTCTGGTCGCATATCTTTCGGTTATGACATAGGATGCAGCTTTGCGAAAACATTCCAGCATGCCCCACTGCTTTCCCGCCTAGCCAAATCGGATTCCCGCATTCAGTTCCGTGAGTCGCCTCCCGTTCCCGCCGTCAGTTCCCAGTCCTTAATCTCCGTAACTTGGACAGATGTTGGCGCTTGGCACGGATATGCACACAATCGTGAATGCCAAGTACGGTATCACCCACGCTTGACATCCACAGCTGGCTTAGAGGACTTCGAAGGCTGCGAAAGGCTGTTTTCCTATACCAACGGGATTGCGGGTGTCACACGCAGTGCAACACGATACCACCGGCATCAACAGCTGGAATGGGTCATAAAGCAGTGGAATAGCGACAAGCTGTTACATTTAGGTCAGTTTGCCATCGTGAGGCAGACTCTTCCGGCCCTATAGCTCATCGTTCCCTCATGAATTTTGTTCTTGGCAGCTACCAATATACTTAAGGGTTGGCGGGAAGCAAAGACCATCCAACAAAGCAGTCTGGCCAACATTTCCCGCCTACGCCAGCAACATCGTCGCCCAGAATTCTCCCTGGACTATTTCAATCGCCTCTGGGACCAAGAGCAACTGGCTCGCGCACGTGAAGCATCCGCTGCCACCACCGAGAGCTATAACTCCGGTCTGAATCATGCTCGCCTTTGGTTATTGGGTACAGATTACCTACGTGCCAAGAACCAGTGGATTGCACTTACCAGAACCAACGCAATCACCCACAGCCTCGATATCATTCAAAGCCAAGTCCAAGATTGGTCATCATTTGCCCAACTGGCTGCTGCGTCACAAAAGTTACATGACACACAAACTCGACTAGTCGAGTTCCTTGGTGGGCAAGGGCGGGTTGCCAGCTTTCAAAACGATTCCCGCCTGGCCGAATGGTTAGTCTCCCCGGATGGTCAGCGCGGGAAGGTCTTCCACCTCCGTCATGCGTACAACCAGGCTCTGGACGCGCTTGAGCTTGCTTGTGTCGACAGGTTCGCAGAGGCAGAGAGGTGCTGTCGACCTGGAACGAATTATAAAATGAGAGCAAAGATCGCAGGGGCATTGAGATCTCGTACGCAGGGGATCGAAGCCGCGTACAAACGTTACGCCCAAGCCTGGACACAGTTGCCACTTCAACATAAGCCAGCTTTGATGCAGCGGGACGCTCTCAAGGGAGACCAAGACTCCGTCTCTCAAGCATTTGCAGTAGCTCGAGATGGACTAGCCAGCTTCTCTCAGGAGGATTGGGTGCAACCTACCATGCGGGAGGGAGTTCGCCAAGCCCGACTACACGCTTGCGCCACCTCCGAGTTGAAGCAATTAGAGATCGAGATCTCTAGACTTCAACTATGGATCAAGTCGGAACCAGAAAGAATATCTGACGCCATCAATTCCCGCCCCCTAAAACTCCCTATATCGGCAATTTGGGATGAATCTCCTGACAGCGTGAATCCGGACCGCTATCCCACTACAATCATTCCTATGCTTGCCCTCCTCAGGCTGCAAGAGAAATTACAGCAAGCAAACCGGAGGAGTGACACTTGGCAGAAAGAATTGTGCAAGTTGGACGTTCCCGCCATGTTTTCAGCGGCGAGATCTCCGAGCACATATCACATCGCGGCCGACCGTGCAGTATCGTTTTCCCGGAACCCATACACATCCGAGCAAATGTCTTTGCATTTCCCGGAATCGAGTCGTTTACCTGCCGTGCCAGAGGAAGGCAACGACCCTCAAAATGAAGCACAATTACCTGGACTTAATGACATCGGTGATGATGTACTGGAAGCTGCAGAGTAATGCTGTTCCCGCCGTGTGTTATTCCGTTCCCGCGGTCGCATCGGTGCGGCAAATCGAACCTTTAGGAAGAAATAATTGAAAGGAGGGTACTCAACTGCGAACCGAGCCCAGGAACGCAATGATCTTCGGTCCCTAGAACACCTCGTCGGGCCCTGGTGAGGCTAAAGGAGGGTACATTCCAGATCTTCGTGCTTCTCGGATACACTGCCGATCCTTTGGGTCCTTTGTCTCCCTTGTGAAGAAGGGAACGGTCCACTTGGAGTATGATGTCGTACCATCATTTTTGCGATTATGCAAACCCTATATATATCTACCGTACCAGCGACGTACCTTCAACTTCTTCATATCACTTCCAACCAACTTTTACCTTTAAGTGTACTTCTGTCCACCTACTTCTTCCCACCACCTAGATAGTAACTTAAGGCGCACAACATATCGACGATGTCCGTTCCCGCCGGCGCCAACGACCTTGTCTTGGTCTACGAACCCACTGCCCCTGGTGTTGTCCTTCATGATGCTGCGGGGAGACCTTTCACGGTCAACAGCCAAGGTCGCGTCGTCTACCAGAACGGACCAGCCCAGCCGCCCAACGACCTGCGAGTCCCGCTGTTTCCCGTTCAGCCCCCTCGATACTCGCCGGGACCCCCTCCAGGCTACATCCGGGCTTACTTTCCGGAATGTCCCAAGCTATGGCAGAACAGGCGGGAGAATATCCCCTGTCTGATCTGGGAACCTTATAACGGCACTCGAATTATGTTAAGGTGGAACGATAACCTTGGGCTGCTTCAGTTCCCGCCGGGATTGCATGCTCGTAATTTGTCCCTGCCCGACTTCATGTCTCCCGCAAGGAGGCCTTTCGAATACCCTCTGCTGGCGTATTGCAACGAGCCATACACCCAATGGCTCTGTCACGTACGTTCTCCTTCTCGTGCCCCGCCATTGATGGATAACTGATATATACGCAATACTGGTGCGACAGGAGATCATCATGATGGCCATTGACGATGCGCGGGAATACATCTTGGCTACCGTCAATTACGAGACGCTTCGGTGGGAGGACATGCGAGAAATCTACTGGTTCGGGCAGGGATTGTTTCACCATATGCAGCACCACCAACTCTGCAAAGAACATACTCCCCAGTCTTGGTCAGCTGTGGCCGCGGCGTTGTACCGCATCCACATTTTGCGACCTCGACTCCGACGACTCGGATATTCGACTGAGCAAGTGGAAGCTCGCGTTCCCGCCGCCGCCGACATGTCCGTTTGGACGGTCTTTATGGAGGAAGTCAGGCTGGCTCGTTTGAGGTGTACCTGCTTCCATAACGGACGCATGGGCCCGTTGAGCTAGACTGGTACGCTCACTTCTTCTTGGTCTGGAAAACCAGTGAGGCTAACGAGTGAATTCAAACAGAGACTTTACCGACTCAAGTCTACCGACCGCGTTTTGTGTGATCGTGTGTGTGCGTGTGATCTCCGAGGGACGGGAAGGCTATCTTGGCCAATATACAGACGGGAATATAGATATATAGTGATTGTAGTAGCAGCGAGTGAGGTCCCGACAATATGAAGCACTATACTCTTGACTGATGATGAGACACGGCTTCTCACCAGCGCGCGGGAATGTTTCATATCATCACCTCGATGTCGCCGGTCATGCCGTTGCCTGCCTGACATTGGTACGTGAGAGACGTGATCTAATAGAGACCTGCCGCAAATACGATGCTCGGACACAAGACAATAACACTTACATATGTTGCACCGGCAGCGAGCGTGCTTGCGGTACCAATCGAATGCGACTCGGTCAATTGTTTCATTATGAAGTAGAGACTGGCGTTTCATGTTGGGGTGATGGCGCTGCTGTGTCGATTTATCCTGTCCTGCGCCTACCTGATAAATCTTGATCGTCGACACACCTGCCGACTTCTCAGCTGTTACCAATACAAACGTTGATACCAACGCCAACACAAACGTTAATACCAACGTCAACGCAAACATTAACAATCAACACCAATAACAACACCAAACGTTGAGTATCTCTGCCTCAGCACGATTTCCACTGACCCTTTCCACCTAGGCTAGCCTTCCGATACCACTAGGCCCGACCGTAACATCAGCCTTCAAGAAATATATGTTCGCCATCTGGACATGCCCATCAGCTTCCAGATATACATGTCATGACGACGACCTTCTCACGTTTTACTCAATCCACCTTACAGATTGAGTAAAACAACACGTAAGAACCGATCGGGCAGTAGTAACGATCTTCACATGCGACCTTTTTGTTGGGATGAAGTGGTACGTGGTTCGAGTTGACGACGGGAATGAACTTTTTGCGTGCGGGAACGCGCGAGATTTTTGCGGGAACACGAATCGCTAACCGGGGATCGCGGGAACGGCCAGATATCTCTCATCGAGGACTCTTTGTGGTTCTTTCCGGAACATATGACTGAGGGTCTCAATAGTTCATTGTTTGATCGATGTGCGCCAGAGGTTACCTCGTCGTTCTATATACCGTCTGAACCTTTTTGCATCCCTCCCCTTTTTTATGCCAGTAATATATAAGCTGTAAGCGTTTACCCCGGGCTCGGGTCGAGGTCATGTTCCCGGACCGCCTCTGGACCGAGTCCATGGCGACGTAAACGTCGCCATAGGCTCGGTCCCTCGTCAGTCCGGGAACATGACCTCGACCCTCGCTGTAAGGCTTGGCGTCGACCCAGTCATTAGATGCTGAGAGTATTGATTCCCGCCGCCAGCCATGAACGTTTGATTCTTCAGTGCCGAAGTGAGGGTTATTAAATAGGACGCCAACAGGTCTACAAGTCCATACAGACGGGAAGCTGTGCTATGCAGCGGTCGAGCTCAGATGACGAGAAGGATGGGGGATTACTCCCAAAAAATCGCTTAATCGCAGCCTTGTTGTCGTTTTTCAAGGCCATCTGTTTCAATGCAGTACGGATGGCGGTAGCGTAACCGGCATCGTAATCATTGATACTCTTGAGGACAAGTTGCCCTTTGACATATATTTCACCCAGGTACAAGAGCTGAAGAACAGGGAAGCGCCCGGATCAGCGCAGTTACCAAACTATTGGCCAATGACACGCACCGCTTCCTTACGCCCTTCACGCACCAACCCCCAGTCGAAGTCAACCTTAACGCATTCCCACCACACATCCCGCTCCAAACAGACCACATTCATTCCCGTCCAAGGAACTGTAGTCATCTTCTTGCTGAGTCCAGCACTCATGACATTATTAATCTCCTCTGTCAATCGCGATCGCTGAGCTTGCAACGACAGACGGGAATGCTGGACCGCAAGTGAGGCAGTGGAGCCGGTTCCCGTCACAGCAGCGGTGTAGGCATCCTCTGTTGAGCGCATAGAGAGGGAGAGAGATTTAGTCGCTAGAGATGGGGACAGCCCAGGCCACACTCACGACGGCGAGCACGAAGCTCATGAATCGCTGCCTGGATTGACAGGAGAACAGCCTGGCTCTGTCCGGAGTCGTTCCCGCCGATGCCCCAGCGCTTTTGCAATACCGCCTCAAGGTAAGGACTCTTAACAACAGCCTGGGGCATGAAAGGATGGTCTGCATCGAGAGGCATAAGCAGGAGAAAGCCGGCAATTTGATAGTTCTCGTGAAGTCGGGAGAGCTATGGGAGGATTTCGAACATTCCCGCCGTTATGTCAGAGCGTTGTACCAGCCGCGGCGACGTAAAGACGTTGACTGACCTGTAAAGAAACGTCCTGCATGACCGCGTTACCCCGATACGCTTGTAACCTCCGAGTATCTTTCATTTTCGGCAACGTGGCTTTGGATTGGCGCTTGTCCTCCGCTCGTTTTCTCTCCAACTCCTGTACTGTCCTCTCAATAACATCGGGTGACCAATGACTGGCAGCCTTTCTCTTCTTAGCTTCGGCCTGGAGGGTCGCGAACTGCTCTTGAACGCCAACAGCCGAGGTGGAAGGTGCATTGGTAGTTGGCGTAGAATTACCGCTGGTAGCTGAAAGTTCTGAAAGGCGACAACCAGTTTCAGCTCTGTGCAACGGGAATCTGGAAGGGGGAGCGAACGGGAAAGGAACCAGCTCCACTTACTAAGGTCTTTGGCAGTGAGATGCACCCACGCTTGCCACTCGTTCAGTTTGCGGCTTTTCTTTTCTTTCTCGCTTATATTAAGAACAGAGTATAGTAGTCTCTGTGGTCGGACATTGAGCTTAGTTGCATATTCCGAACACTGCGTGCGCAGCGAGCTGAGGATGTCTTGCACAGCGAGATTGTAGTTTAACTGGCCGACCTGATCGGCTCTCCCAGTCCTTACATCCAATTCCTCCCCAAGGTCAAGGTCGTCTTGAAACTGGTTGCCGGTGGTGACGAGATCGACATGTTCGTTGTTGGGGATAGCGAAGGGGTCGATATGTCCGTTGTTGGGGATAGCGAAGGGGTCGACATGTCCGTTGTTGGGGATAGCGAAGGGGTCGATATGGTTATCAACCAGGCTAGCACTCTCGTATGCAGAAGCGAGGGTTTGGCTATGGGGGAAAAGATCCATCTTGATGATTCAAATAGTTCAGAGCCGAAGGTAATGATCAAGTATCGAGGAGTGAATGGGTAAGTCTAGCGTGCTCTAAAACAACTGTCGAAGTTTTGGTAATGAAGGTATGGCTCGGACTGCCAAATCTTTCACTTGCAATACTTGATCTGTTTACTTTTCAGTAGGCGGGAATAAGAACTCTCCCGCGCAGATCAGCGGGAATGACGAATAACGCCTTAACTCTGGTGCTCCGGCTTCCCACGTGTCGTCGAACAAAGAGCTCAAAGGCAGGTCCCACAATCAAAACAAAAGACTTGTGTTTCCCGCACAATAACAATACCACTTCTAACCAGTCAACATATCGATAACTTCAAACAGAAGACAAAAGTAACTGCGCGGATCGACATAATATTGGGGAACAAAGAAGGTAAGTCTGTATATCGGCTTCGTCGAAGGATATACATATATACGAGCTGATAAACACCGCTCGAGAGTTGTACTCGAGGCGTGCGTGTGTGCAGGAAATCGAACTCATATCGCGAACTTTCATAGTTTTACAACTGTATCTGCCTCGATAATATCTTCATTATCCTCACATCATGTCAGAAAACGCTGCCCGAACTGAAGTGAAACAGCCCAAGCCCAAGCTGAGCAAGAAGGAACTCAAAGAGCTCAAAAGACAGCAGTGCTTAATCAACGCTGCGAATCGGAAGGGACAGAGTAAGCGGAAGGCAGAGGGGACGCTTGAGGGTCCCGATGTAAGTGCTATTATAAGGTATACGGCATATCGATGTTTGTACTGATCGTATATCACATTGTATCTTGATGTATTCGCCAGGATAAAAAAGTAAAGATCTTACCCAACAAGGAGGACGTCCAGGTCCCGCTAAAAAGAAAGCATGAACGTTCACGGAGCTCGACCCCACTTACTCCGCCTCCCCCTATCGATACCACGAAGGAAGAGCGACGGGAAGGTGAAGCAGGAGCGGCGGGAACGGGAGAGCAGTTGGAAAAGAACTTGAGACCGGAAGACAAGGAGGAGAAGTCCAGCCAGAAGGGGTCGGACAGACAGAGGGAAGACGATAGGAAGGAGAAACCGGTGAGCGATTCGATTCGGCAGCAACCTGCCCCGTGTATTAACTATTGTCCCTGGCAATCTTGCAGGTCGTTCGCAAGAATTTGGCGGCGACGGTGGAGGATATGGACGAAGATGAGGCGGAAAAGGAGAGAGCGGAAAGGGAAGGGGTAAGTTGACGAGGCTAATCACAGGCCGTTCCTTGCGATTGAGATATTGATTGTGTTAATGGAATTTAGATGCAAACGTTGGGGGCCTCCCTAGACGATGACCTTTTGGGAGAGTTTGAGTTTGATCTCGACTATGAAATCCCTAAGGCAAATCTTGGACGGGAAGGTCAGCAAAGCAAAGATGGCAAGAGCAACGCCGAGAACAACGCCGCAGCAAGCACGGGGAAAGATGCAGAGTTGGACGCCGGAAAGGACGGGAACGCGAAGGCCAGAAGTGAGAGTGAAGAAGGTCCAGCGGGAAAGGTCAGTTTTTGTTTGCGATATTCTCTTGGGGATCTAGAAAGTGATTGCGAGTGCTGATGCGTATGCGATTGCTATACATAGGACAAGGATATACAAAATTTGTCTCATCCAGCGGGAACGGTTCCATTTGAGCTCTGGGATACACCGACGATCAGCTTGACGCGTCCCGCCCCAGCTGTGCCTAAGTCATCTTACAAGATAGACGACAAGGGAATCAAGGAAAGCTTGGCGAAGTTTCAAGAGCGGTTCCCGCTATCCAAGTTCGAGCTGCCGGGTTCTTCAACTGTGAGAACCAGACAAGGCATGGCCGAGAAGGTAGAAGTGAAGGGGAGAGCTCGTAGGGAGAGGAGTGTGGACGAGTTTGGTGCCCCCTCGAACCGCGACCAACAGCCTCCAACGCCGTCCAAATCGCACAAGGAAGAAAAGGATTGGCTCGGCAGCGCTATATACGGGATGCATCAAAACTTGCGGGAACCGATCTACCGTTCAGGATCTCGCTGGGAAGAGCCATTCCCCACGGCTCGATACAAGAATCCTTACGGTCTTTGCGATGCTCTTCGGTTTGCACGGGACCACTTGAAGAATAGGAAATCGACGATTGACACGTGGACGCGGGAAGGTATTGCTCGCGTTGAAGAAATCCTTGGGGAAGGATGGAACCCGGCAGAATGGGTCAAGATCACAGCGTTGGCTGGGGCAGATGGACGTCCGACAGCAGCACGTCTTTGCGACTTCTACGAGATATGCTGGGACTCTGGAGTCTACGACGGCGCATTTAGCGGTGGCGGACAGTACCGCCCGGGTGGCGACTTTGGGCTTGACGTTGAGGAGAACCAGGCGCTCGGCATGGCGATACAAGTCATCGAAGCCGAGGACGACTACTGGCGTGGAGTATCGGAGCGGGAACTGTTGAAGAGAGCGGATGGACTTGCGGGAATGAAGTTATCCGTTCTCGACCGTGCTTGCGAGCTGCTCAGCGAGATCGAGCGTATTGAGGACCAAGCCGCTGAAGCCGTAGACGAATTGTTGGGCAACTCTCCCATCGAAACCCGCGGTCAACTTGGCATCGACGGCTTACCGATCGCTTGCGACACGCCGGAGAAGAAGAAACTTTGGCTGCATTCGAGGTCTCTGCTTCAAAGAGCCCGCGATTCAAGGGTCGCAGCGGGATTGGAGATTCGGCAGTTTGGTTGGGAGCAAGGGTACTTCATGGGACGGGAATGGATGCGAGGCGCAAGTCCCGCATTCATTATGACCATTGCTGGAATCATCTCGACGATCTTCGCCAGCCGGGCGGGATACAAGGCAGAGTCGTCTCTTCCAGGGGAACTGCATTATCTCCGTCGACTCATAGGAGCGGGGCGATTTTATGAGAGCGAATGGATCCCCGTGCTGGATATGTTTCGTCGTACCGATGGAGTAAGGCTCGCAACTACCTTGTCAAAACTGCAAGACGCAAAACGCCTACCGGAGGCAAGACATAGGTGGGCGGACATCGCTTCCCGCGCTCGAGAATTGTGGACGGGAAAAGGAGGAGCGGTATCAATGCCAGTAGCCTTCGACTCCAGCATCGCCACCGCCAATCCCGAGGTAGCGCTGCGCGGTCTTCGCAACTTAGCTTCGAGACCGCTCATCAGCGCTGGAAGGGAAGCTCTACGGGCCCATATCGGGGAGAAGCTCGATATCGTTGTCCATACCGAAACTTGGGCGGCATACCTCAGCGAGCTTTGGCAACTTCGGCTCGGTACAATGGATGGCCGGACTTTTGGAACACGCTGTCGTCTACGCGAGAAGGTCCTAGCACGGGTGATTGGGAAGATGTTCATTGCGCGGGAGGTGGGGACTTACGTCTGCCAGTTTCACTATCCTAGGCTGGATAGTCAAATCGGAGAGCAAGTTGTTGAGTGCGAATCTCAAATCTTGGAAGAGAAATTCCGGTGGTCGAAACCGGCCTTGACTGAAGAGATCGACCTCGACAACGATGCACTGCGCAAGGAAGCCCTGGAAGCGGAGCAGCGGGTGGATAGGGAGCTACAGGGAGGCAACAAGTGAGTGTCTCCCCTGCGAATGTATCATCAGTTTCCCTTACTGATGAGTACGATATTTGCAGAGATGTTCGCAACGCTGACCGACAAAGTGCGGATGTCGAGAGTCAGAGCGACAGCGATGTTACTATGGGGGGTATCGATACCGGCGGGAATGGAGGAACAAACCGCGGGAACGAAACTCCATCCAGCAAGGATGTCGCCGACATAGAGTAAGTGCGCTCGCGGGTCTGTGACGACTGCGGGTTGACTTAGAGCTTTGTTATAGCATGGGAGATGTGGACACCGACGTCGCAGAGGCATTTGGCCCGACCGGCGACGACGACATGCCAGCTGTGAATGGGTGAGTCATGTTGTGGAACTTGACATGAAAGAATGGGCTATTAACGCGAGAACTCATGTCTAATACGAAACAGAGAATGGGTTCCAGAAGCGAGCGATTTCGTCTACGAATTAGATGATCCCAAAACCCTTTATGCGGGTCTCCAGAGGAAGGAGAAGCGGGATATGCCCGTGTGGAACTCCATGGCAGACCCGGACTGGCTTCCTGAAGCTTTTGTGGGACCGGGCAGCCTTCCGAAAGGATCGAACGACCAGCGCGATGTTCAGCAAGCTGCTCACGAGCGAACAAAACAGGTCGGGCACTACGTCGAGATGCAGAAGACCAAGCACGTCGAGATTGCTGAACGGACGGGAAGATTCTCCGTGACTTTCACAACGGGCGCTTTCTCGGAGGGAACATCGTCTATCCTGATTTTCGAATCGCCGGGAATAAACGCCGGACGGAAATATCTGCAGCGGATGGGAGACATCTTCGCGAGAGCTGTTTATCCTGCAGCGCGGGATATGGATCGTCGAATTCGAGAAGTGGAAGAGCCCGGTTCGACAGCTGGGATGACATCGCCCTGGGAAGACGTAGCGGGAACCGAGTCGGAAGGTCAGAAGGACTCCGAAGACGACGAAGACTCTGACGATGATGACGAGATCGCAAAGGATACGGTCGACAACCGAAAGAGTAAGACAGCGAGTGAAAGCGGGAAGGAAGAAAGAAAGGTCGGGGCTCACGGGAAGGGAGAAAGGCCGAAGCCCAAAAAGAACAAGAAGTAGGGATAAGGTGAAGTGTATGCGATGTTGTCCTTATGTTGTATGTATTCTGCTCTACTACTGTATATTACTGTCGAGTGTGTCACAACAATCAGTATAATATCCATTGTACATGCAATCTTGGTATAATCGATTAATTTTGGAACTGGTAAAATGCAGATTGAAAAGAGAGAGTGAAAGAAATAGAGAGAGACGCCACAAATGACTGGGCGGGAAAGCGACAAGTTCGCACGGGAACATTCTTGTGGAAATGATATTATAGGCGGGAACGATTTTTTTTTTGTTTTGCTAAGGTCTCCAACGTACGCAGGATTTGTGTTGTCGCGCGACTCGTCGCGCGACGCATTTAGAAGGGCGGCCAGCATAAAATTAAGCTGACGCGTGGTAGGTTTATCAGCACTGCCTGTGCTGTCACATGGCCAGGGACAGGTGGTGGACGGAGCGGGGCGACCAACGTGCCCAAAGGCTATTCGAAACGAAGACATCATTCACGGCAACGACGGCATGCAGGATCGTAATACTTCATGACACTATGACAAGGTTGATGATCAGACAGGAACGGACATACAGAAGGAACCGAAAAGCCGAAAAACGTAAAGATGAACTGAAAAAAGGGAGGTCGTAAAGGCAATAACAGGCGAGGTTTTCGTAAGAGAGGAAAAGACAATCGATCGATGGTGGGAGTAATGCAAAAGTAGTGGCAGGTGTAACGTAGATATCCTGACGAGCTGGGTAGGGCTCTGATCGTTTCCGGCGAACCAGCGCCTTCCAAAGCCAAGAAGCGAGGGGAGGGACGGCGAGACCTATCGTCCTTCCTGACCGGGATCAGGGAACCTGTTGGCCGACGTCGTAGTAGGCCATTCGACGGCCGAGTTGGGTGCAAAGCTTGCCGAGTTGAGCATCCCCCCGAACGCCATCGACGCTGGTGATTGCATGGGGATCCCCTCGTTTGACAAGGACGACTGGGGCGGTATCGAGTTCATGTCGCCGCCTCCGACGTAGGACTGTTGAGAGTGTTGCGAGTACATGGAGGGGTTATGGATGCTGCCTCCACCGCTGCTGGTCGCGCTCGGTAACATGCCCGTCATGGTCATATCCAATTGCTGTTGTTGTTGTTGCTGCTGCTGGACCTTTTGCGGGTTGATGCCACCGACCATGACGTCGGGTCCGATAGCGTACGTCTGACCGTTCAAGGCGGAAGGCGGTGGCATGCCGTTGTACGGGTCCTGTTGCTGACCGAAAGGCATCTGGCCGTTGTATCCCGAAGCCGGGCTAGGTGCCATGTACCCGTTGTTCATGGGCGGCAAGGTGTTGGTACCCTGGAACGGACTCGCCGCCATGTACGTCTGCTGGGGGATCACGCTGACCGAGACGGCTCGCTGGGGTACCGGGGTGAAGTTTCGCATCCCGGGCGATCCTAAACGAGCTCGCGGGTCGGTACCGGGATTGGGTGACATGTACCGCATCCGATTGCTCGGGTAAGCCGGGATCGAAGCTTGACGTCGGTACATAAAGGTGTTCCTATCCGGACCTCCGTTCGAAGACACCCTGGCGTAGCTGGTTCCACCGTTGCCGAGCCCGACAGACTGGTGTCGACCGAGAGGAGGCGGAGGTGGTGCCATATACCCTGCCGGCATGCCCAAGTTTGGCACGCTGCCCATCCTCCCCATCGGCTGCATGGCAGGGCTTCCGTAGTAGGACGATGCACCAGAGTCTCCTCCATACATCGAACCTTCATAACCCATCTCGGCGGCCATCTGATCGACCTGGGCTTCGAGCATGCGAGCAAACTCGTCGTCCTCGGTCATCTGCGTGCTCGCTCGATCGCCCCGATCCTGTCGTTCGTGGGTCTTCATGTGCTGGGTCAGGTTGTCGCTCCTGCTGAACCGTTTCCCGCATCGTTGACAGACGTAGGGTCTCTCCTGGGTGTGCGTTCGGACGTGTCGCTTCAGATGCTCGAGACGTTTGAAATACCGCCCGCACGTGTCCAGTGGGCACCGGAACATCTTGACACCAGGAGCCGTAGGAGCCGCGCTCTGACCTCGAGCCCCCTCTGATTCGACGCTAGCGAAAGAGCTTTGGCGGACGTTGGACTCTTGCACACGAGGTGCTGTTTCGTCCTGAACGGTCTTCCACGTAGGTCCGTTGTGTGCCGGTGGGGGTGGAGGTGGCATGGACGAAGAAGGCGCTCGAGAATCGCCCTCGACGATGTCTGGCGTCTCTCTCGGGATGATGGGCTTGACGTCCGAGTACTCGGAGCCGAGTCGATCGGGACCTTCGTCCTCGTCTTCGAGGTCGGACAAGGCCTGGCCAAGAGCCGACCTCTTTTGCGCTCTGGCCTTGGCGTCCTTCTTCTTGCGCTGCTTGTACTGCGGGCTTCCTTCAAACAGGGTTACCGAGAACGGTCGGTTGCGCTGGTCGACACCGGTTGGCAGGGGTAGTTGAGGAAGCGGGTCCCGGTCCACCTCTTCTTGGCCAGGGAACTCGGGCGGTGGAATGGCATCACCGGGTTGAGCGGGTTCGAGCTGGTGAGCAGGGATACATCGGTTAGAGACCGGCCATAACGATGGAATGTGGAGTCTCTACCTACGGGCTCGGTGGTAGCATTGATGGCCGACAAGTCGGACGCAGCAAACTGCTCAAAGAGAGTCTTCGTGGGATCCCACCTGGAGCATAACAACATAGGTCATGAGCCTCTGGCCTGTTCTACCCATCCAAGCACAGCAACTAACCTGAAACTCCGGGCGGGCTCGCCGATAATTTCGGTCGTCGTAGCCATGCCCTCCTTTTCCCGCTTCAGATCACGTTCCAGTGCATCCAAGAAAAGCCGATCGTGAGGAACTGAGAACCTGTAGCGCGAAAAATCGTGATCAGCACTAGCAAGCGGGTTGCTACTTGTACGCCATGACTAACCAGTAGAAGACCTTTTGCTTCTTTTGCGTCCTAATACACCCGTACTTGAAGAGCAAGTCTAGGAACTCGCTCTGCAGCAAGGGATAAATTGCAAGTCAGCATCTTCCTACAAATTTGTGTTAAAGACAATACCCACCTTGGGTTTCTCCAAGCTCGAATCCTCGCCCGGCTTCAAGTTTCGCAAGTCGGAAAAGATGCCCTCCTCGAACTTCTTTACCAGGGCCGTCTTGACCGGTCTCCCAAACGCCTCGAAACGGAAGGCCAGTGCTCGGACTAGCAGAGTCAGACGAGAAATACAAATCAGCTCAGAGTACCCGGATCGTAAAAGTACACCGAACAGGGAAGATGACACTTACCGATATCCGTCCCCGTGATCATGTACAGACCGTTCCAGTATGCGCAACTGACGTGCTCTCCGTTGGGGAGCAAGAACCGGTTGAGAGCCGGATGAGGGCACGAGACGAACGAGACGGGTTCGCTATTCGGGCTGTTGTGAAAGTTGTACCAAGGGTTTTGTTGCGTGTACGGGTCCTGCGGATGTAAACGAGATCCAAGATCAGTCTCGTACTTTCGGCCAGTTGAGGATCGATGAGATTGGCTCTTGACTCACGCTACCGGTCGGGACAGTCCCGTGCTGTTGCCAAGCCGACGGAGCCGTCGCCAAAAACTAAAACAAATACGACAAAGATACGTTGGTCAGAGTCAGCCCTGGTATCCGGATATCAGGCATATCGAAACCCGCCTGTAGCAGTACTTACCAGCTGTAACCTGACGAGATGATCTACCAGCTGAGCTTCCCTCGTTGTCAACTGCCTAGGTAACAAGTCCGGTGGATTAGGCAAGGGGGTGTTCGGGGTCGTCCAGCCGCTACAAACACAGTTTGGCATCACATTTTCGAAAACGAACCACTGCGGATCAGCCTGATGGTTCCTCCTTGGTGAAAATTATGCCTAGGGGAGAATAGCACGACTCACCTAGCTCGACCTGACCACCCGCTCGTACCCGTCGTCATCCCCCCTTCACCCTCCACACTGCCTCCAGCGCTGACCATAGCCCCCGGAGCACCTCCCATACCCATACCCATACCGGGTCCCATCAGCTGATTAGGATTGACGTTCAGGTTCATATTGCCGTTAGGGTTCGGGTTGGGTAACAACCTGTTCCCCGGTCCGATCGGTTGACCTTGACCTTGACCCTGACCTTGACCTTGGAGCGACCCGGAGCCGGACCCGCTAGGTCCTGACGAAGGGGGATAAAGACTCGGGCTGCCGAATTGAGATCCAGGAAAGTTGTTCGGATGTAAAGGATGTCCGATGGGTAGTCCGTGGGCTGGGGGAGGTGGGAGGCTGGAAGGCGGGATGACGACCCCGGTGTTGGCGTTGGTACTCGAGTTGCTGGAATACACCGTAGCCGGGTTCAGGGGGTTGATGGTACTGTTCAAAGGACGAATCGAGGTCGTCCCCGTGCCGTTGGACGAACCGCCTGTAGACATCGGGGCTGGGTATTGTTGTTGGCCGGCAGACGAATTGGGTGGGAGGTTGAGGCTAGGGATCTTCACACCTACACCTGCTGACGTTGGGTGGGAAGTCGACCGAGGACCGGGATTGGGCGCAGGCGAGTTCGAGTTCCCCATCCCCGTCTCGGTGCCTGTGCTCCGAGCACCAGAAGTAGGATCCCCAAACCCCGCAGACCCAGACCCAGGCCCAGGCCCAGACCCGGGTGGCCGGTTCGTCAACCCATCCAATTCTTTCCCATCCGACCAGACACCCGGAGTGAGTCCTCCCATATTGGCAGTATTGCTCGTAAAAGGGGTCTTTCCCCCTGCCTCCCTAAAGTCACCGACCAGGGCGTCGATCTCGGCCGTATTCAGCCCCATCCCGACTCCGTTTCCCAGTCCGAGGTTGGGGTCATTATTGGATGATAGAGATGGTTGAGGGTGAGGGTCGAGGTCGAGGATGACATCTGAAGGTGGCTTTGAAGGTACAGGTGTGGAACCGGGAGGTGCATTGGATTGTGGTTGAAGCTCGAGAGGGGTGTTTGTCGCTGATGTGGAAGATGACTGGTTCAAGGCTGGGTCCAGACCTGACGTGAGTTGAGGTTGGGGTTGAGATTGAGGTGCGGCGGAAGTGGACGCGGTTGATGGAGAAGGGACGACCGACATGATCTATCAAGAGAGAGAGGGGGAAACGGGCACATAGCCGATATTGTATATCAGGATCGAGGTTTCGAGTGGTATGTGTCTCCTTTGCGTTTGAGAGTCGAGGTATGGTTGTGGTTGTAAGAAAAGGTGAGACGGGGGGACATACGTGTTTTGATCACTCGGGGGTGATGAGACGTGCTCCAGAGAAAAAACTACTGCTAGTCAAGCCGGATCTTGCTGATGTCTAACCTCGATCGACCAGCTCCCGATTCCCAGATCAGATGGATTCTAGGGCTGATGATGATGATGATCTTGCTCTGACGATGATGACTCGTAGATGCGGAAGCCCGGAGGTGGTTGTGCGGTTTCAGTTGGTCGTTGGGCGAGTTTCGACTGTCAAACGCGAGTAGGTGGTGATGGCCTGGACCTGATCGGGATCCAACCGAGACCTCGAGGGTTTGGTGCAGCTAGTTGGGAAGAAGAGTTTGGATACGGAGCGACCAAAAGACGACGTGCAGGTGTTGCGTTTGAAGTCGGGAGGTGTTGGGGGAGGTCTGGTCCTTGCGTATCAGAACGATCGGTTGTCCCCGTGTAACGTGTAGCGTGTCGATGTAACGTCCGAGGTTCAAGTACGAACCCGGTTCCGTCCGGACAAGGGGAAGATGATAACGAGCGAAGTGGGCAGTGAGTAGCCTGGGTATGTAGGATGTATGAAAGGGGATTCGTGGTATGATAGTAGGTGATGTGTGAGGACAAAGGATGATTTGATGAGTCGAATTTGATGGGGTGGTCGATTTCCGCTTTGGGGGTCGGTGGTCGGGAATTGATCGCGGATGATGGTGAGCGAGGCAGCCCGGGGAAGGACAGGTCAGGCCTTGCTGGGTGGAAAGCGTCACTAGGACGAGCTGACAGATGACTAGGTGTAATGGATCCAGAGGTCCTTGGAGGCAAGTGTTTGGAGGTCGAGGTCGAAGGAAGGTCCCGAGGATGTTTCAGTGTGCATGTCGATTTGGTGTTTGATGATTGAAACCTCGACGTCGGTGGGACACCATCCGAGGTCACACACACG
This sequence comes from Filobasidium floriforme, assembly GCF_021052385.1. Classification (NCBI taxonomy): domain Eukaryota; kingdom Fungi; phylum Basidiomycota; class Tremellomycetes; order Filobasidiales; family Filobasidiaceae; genus Filobasidium; species Filobasidium floriforme. The sequence goes on from NW_025763646.1 coordinate 466,185, forward strand.
CACACACCACTTCCGCGCGAACCAACTCGAAACGCGCGAGAGCATGAGAGGGTGTGACGCCAACTAGAAGCGCACAATCGATCGACGTTTCAGGGCAGTAGAGTCATCCCAAACCCAACAGGAGAGATCTAACATCGACATCGGCACACTCGGTAGATCGCCGTCGTTGTGGTACGCTTCTTGTTATACACCTCTTGTTATACACCTCCATCCGTGGTAAGTAGAGGTCGCATCGATTGTCGAGTTGCGACCCGATTGCCCCATCACGGTCATCGCGAATGCGACCGGCCCGAGCAGCCGTCTCAGATCTCGTAACGTGACACACGCGTCGCATCGCCAGCGGGGCCAGCGCATGCACGGAACGGGCAACTGGCAAACCGGGTATTATGATCTCTCTTCTTGCGCTTCTCTTTACAAAACAAAACCAACACTTTTTCTTCTGGCCTACCACTCAGGCTGCCAGGAAATTCGAACGGAACGATCAAACACCTTGCTACTAATTCCACATATACCGATGTTGTATCTCTATCAAGCCTCGCTCCCAGCCGTCCTCTCGTAATACCAAATCGCTGCGTTCATTCGAATTCGAGAGCAGTACCCCGAGACAGCGAAAGAGAATTTTATTTCAGCAATGAGCAACGATTTTCTAGACTTATGGTGGTAGAGACGGGGAATGGACTCACGGGCAGTGGCGTTACAAGAAGAGTTCCCGATCTTGTCGACGGGGATGTAGGTGAGGTCTTGGACCCGGCCGACGGCGTGGTTGAAGTACCAGACTATCGTTCAGACCAAGGTGGGCAGTGCGTTAGGGACAGGATGATCAGAGAGTGATGAATTAGCTCAGCAATCGGGAGGATCTGATAGAGATTCCAGACTGTAGCAAGAGCGGAAAATCAGGGCTTACTCTCGTTCAAGGTGGTCCTGTCAGCTCCTCGGCATCCCAACTACCATACCATCCCAATCACAAGCACAAGAGACGCTTCACGCGTCAGCTTCAGTCGATCCCAAATTTTCTCGCAAGCCAAGCTTCTCTGTACTCACGAAAGGTACCCCTCCCGACCCGGCCATGAGAGCGTCCTCGATCTGAGCCCGGGTGTAGGTGGTCGTGTTCGAGGGTTTGATCCCGGCTTTGGCTAGCCATTCGTAGGTCGGGTGCCTGATCTCGAACTGTATCGGGAGAGGGAGACGTGGGTAACGAAACGAGAAGGCGACATATTCTGGGTCAGGGTCTCGGACGTGATGTAAGGAGATGCATATGTATTCGAGGGAGGTGTGGACTCACACCAGCTACCGTCTGGAAGTAGTCCACGAGATCTTGTCCTTGCTCGTAAGTCGGCCCGTAACACTTGAGGTCGAACGTCGAGAAGCAGGTCTGTCCGTATCGAAAAGCCAGCAGTCGTCGGAATCGCAGTATATCAGGGTCAGATAAGAAGAAGAAGAAGGAGAAGATCAGAGCTTGTTGATATGGACACGAGACTTTCGACTTACAGCGTGTTTGGCAAACTCGTGCAACCAGAACACGTAATTGTTCCCGCCCCGGCTGACCCAATACTTGTTCATCCAGCTCAAGAGATCGTTCTTTCCGAAATACTCCAAGGTTGGGGTGACGATATCCCCACCGGTAAACGGTTCGACGGTTTGAGGTGGGGTGTAGGTGTACCCTTGGGTGTAGTTGGGGGAGGGTTCGGGGTCGTATCTAGCAAGGACCACGATGAACAGGTTCAGGTTTTTGCAGGGGATGTGACAGCGGCGGACAGTGACTTACTGTCTGGACAAGTCGCAATAGCCCGGGTAGGTCCCATCACAATAACTAGTAATTAATCGATATCCCGCGACATCAGTATGGCTACGAATACAAGTCGATTGGCAAGCCGACTTACTCGGCCCAAACACTGCATGCATCGGATCGACCGGTGAATGATCAGCTTCAAGGTAGCATATGACGTCTAAAGTCGGTGATGACTTACCCGTGCACACCCCAGTTGTTCTTGGGGAGCACGATCCCCTGTTCCTCTGCCCCGGTATACTACGAACACGCCCAGAGACAACCGTCATCCTCCCGATCATCCTACTGTACCAATCACAAGCACATTTGACTCGACTCACGGTATCCCAATACTGAGTATACAGAGTCAAAGCTGCTGCTGCACCACAACAGGTATCCTCCACGGCCGTCGTGTTCCTACAGGCGGTCTCGGGGAGAGACAGTTGACAGGTATGGTTCCGGGCGTCCGTACGGTACGTCAGGGGGGAGATCGTCTTGCCCGAGACAGAGACTGGAAGGGAGAGGGAAGCGAGGAGGGCGATAAGGGTGGTAGTTGAGAGCATTTTGAGGGAGGATGTCTCGACCGTTGTCGCAAGTTATCGGAACTTAGGGAGTCAGGGCGGAACTATGGTATTTGGGTGGAAAGTCGTTGAACGCGCGGAGGTGAGCGTGGATCTTATAAAACTGGGCCGGTCTTTATATATCCTCCGAGCAAAAGTAAGGCCCCGTAGAAATCGGAATCGAACGTGTCGAGATATGAAGTTCGAGGCAGAAATATGGAGATGGCTGGGTCCTAGATGACGGGCTAGCGGGAGGAGGGAAGAGAGGAAGTTGAATATGTCTTATCGGGTTGAAACGTGCGCCGGAGCAATTCGACTCTAGCGCGCAGACGGCGGACGAGGGGAACCATGCGGGGCCATGAGAATGGTGGGAAGGATGGCGAAGGCGAGCTTACGAGAATCCTTCCGACAGAGCGCTGCCAAGAGAAGTCTGGAGCTGGATACTCGGGACGTCACCGAGCTGTAGATCGTCGTTCTACAGTAAGGGCGGGAAAAGAACGTTTTCCAAGCACGTCGCATGTGCCACGGGTGTCACCGTCGCATCGGATGTGTATCGCAGATCATAATCGATCGCTCTCGTAAGGCGTCGTAAATTTGGCGGAAATGCTAACAAGCTGAAAAGGTTGCGGGGAAGTCCCCAGTAGGTCCTCAATCTCATTGGAGAGGGAGAGCTCTGTAAGTCCGAGAGGAACTGCTGCAGGGATCGACGAGGGAAAACAGGTTCTGTATGGGCGCGCGACACGTCGGCCACACCGATGTACCGACAACGATCTGCTTCGAATGCTCTCTGCCTGATACGTAGTAATAATGCTCGATGTGCGGACACTTTCCCAAAAAGGCACTTATCGCTCTACGCCTCGATGATAACGTTGGCCAAAGGGAGATGGGGAGGTCTTCTGCATACGGTTCACTACGAGTCCGCGGTCAGGGCGTCGAGGCATATTCGTCATCAGATGCTCACAGGGACAGCGAACATCTGATGATCATATCATCATGTCCCTTGTCCATTCGATATGACGACCTGTCCATCATCAACATTCGTTCATGCAGGCTAGCGAGTACATTTAACATACGCAGACTACGGCCAAGATGGCCAACCTCAGCCAGATCTCTACCAATCGCGGGGAAAGTCAGTCACGGCCGCACCGATTTCAGGCTCGATCTTTGCTCTCTTTCGCTGACGCCTCCGTCTCATCTCCCCCCATCCTTTGTTTTCAATGTGCATACATGCCTTTGCGATGAGGGACAGGTGTGATGCATACGTTTCCCATGTCAGATACCCCCACGCTGGATTTCGCAGAGACCCAGTCGGTCACGCTCGAATGGAAGTTGAGCGGGTTGAAACATGTTTACGAATCCACCGAGGGGGTCACCAAGTCGTGAGTCCAGTATCGATCTTTTGCAGTCTTCCTGCATTTAAAATAGGGAGCTTACGGGTTCATGGAATCCTGAATCTTGTATGATGGTATTGGTGCGTACAGGAAATGTATCAAGAGCGCGGTCTTTGGGGATCCGGATCATCTATGGGAGATCATCTTGTAAGCCCAAGGCCCGGGTCCTAGCTACGACACTCAGCTGCTTTAGCTGATGATCGACTGTCACGACATCCAACTCATCAATCAGTTATCCCAACTGTAAGTCCCCTGCCTGCATCCGACTACATTTCTCCCATTTCGCAGCCCGACCACAAAGCGCTAACCCAACAATGTTTTTCCCTACATCTCCCCGGAATCTGAACCTACAGCCGGCCCAGTAGGCCCGTCCCCCAATTCCTTAACGACCCCAGCTCCGGGGGACATGTCGTCCTTCTACCTCTCGGCCGTCCCGACTAAGGAGGAACAGGCTAGCGGGATCAAGGGAAAGTGGGTTAGGAAGGGGATCTGGGCGTTTAGGTTTGATGTGCGAGTGTGAGTTTGTGGGGTTCTCTACAGGGGTCGGGCGGGGACGCAAGCAGGAGCGGATGTGATCGTTGAAGGACTCGGGAGAATTGGAGGCTGATTTGGTTTTGTGGGGGGGGGGGGGGGGTTGTTTTCGGGGTTTGAGCGTAGTGGGGGGAAAGGAGGGCAGAGTATAGCTTACAAAGAGGCGGCAACGCACGTATTTAGCTCCAAGGCAAGTCGCTTTATGAGGACGTCCCTCACTTACAGACGAAAGCTGATTTCGATGCCGCAAACGACGTCGCAGACGGTCAACTGGGGCTGGCAATCGTTCGCCAAACGGAACACCCTCTACTACAACGCACCCTCCGCCGTCAGGGAATCCGACTCGTTCATCATCACCTGCACGGTCAGTGCCAACTCGGGCCCGCCCGCAGGTGCTTGGTTGGGGTACAACATCTCGAATTCGACTTGGCAGACCGATCCTGGTTCTCCTGGGTATACGTATGCCCCGAAAGGGTTCGAGGCGTCGGGATCTGGGTGGAGGGGGAGTGAGGGGGGTTGGAAGGGAGTGGGAGGGGGTAACGGGGCGATGGGAGGGGAGAGGAGGGTGGTACCGAAGGAACTCGTTGACGCTGTCGCCAGGACGTTTGATCGAGAGGTCTATTCGGATGTGGAGTTCGTTTTGCCAGACAGGAAGAGGAGAAAGGTGGTCGTCGCCGGTAGAAACAGTACGGTACCGCAAGACGGAGCCAGGGCGCTATCCGGGACGGGATCGAATACGCTAGCTGGACACGTCTCGACGGACGCCGGGATGAACCTGAACACCCTCTCGTCCTCGCCCTCGGCAATGCCCGGTCAAGGACATACCTTGGGCGAAGCGACTCCGCCGACCGAGACGCGCGAGGAAGCGCAGGGAGACAAGGGGTACAAGACGATCTGGGCGAACAAGGAGTTTTTGAGGAGGAGCGAATATTTCGAGTCGATGTTGGAAGGCGGGTTCAGCGAGACCGCAGGGGTGGCATCGGTGAGTAGAGGGTGGTGTTATGCTGCCGAGAAATCTTCACTAACTTTGTTTTGGTACCTGATAGCCCATTCAGGATTTGCACGTCGACGATGAAGAGTTGCCAGAGGACTCGGATATGGAAGAGGAATGCTTGTCGGACGACGAAGACGAGGAACCGATGATCAGGTCAAACTTGGGAGACGCTAGCCGACCCGCTACACAGAATAGGAACCAGGCGGGCTCTGCGTCCTCAGCTGTCGGACCGACAAAGACCAAGATTGTCGTCAGGGACGCTGCATTCAGGACCTGGTACGCGCTCATCTATTACCTCTACACCGACGTCATCGTCTTCGCCCCGCTGTCTTCGTCGTTTATCGAGAAATCGGATACGGTCGATACTGCATTACCGGCCAGGACCTCCAGGCAGACGGATCGATCGGAGAATCAGATTTTGAAGGGGATCAAGGGGAGGAAAGAGTGGCTCGAGACTTGGATGACTGAGATGGATACGAGGGCGGAAGGGACGCCAGAGCCGGTGCCCTGCAGTGCCAAGGCCATCTATCGGCTTGCTGATGTAAGTCCGTCGCTTATTGTCTTTCCTCGATCCAGCGAGACTGACGTAGTAATCTTTCCGCAGAAACTCGACTTGCCTCGACTCCGTCAGCGCGCGTTTCAACATATCATCTCCCAATTGACCGTCCAGAACTGCCCGTTCGAGGTTTTTACCAATTTCTCGGCCACCTACGAGCAGGTCAGAAAGGTGAGCCGGGTGCCACACTGACATAGCCCGACAACGTGGCTGACGATTCGACCCGCTGATACAGGTGGAGATCGCCTTCTTCCTCCATCACTGGAACGAAATCAAGGACTCGAACGCCATGGTCAACCTCTGGCAACAGATCCGACTCGGGCGCTTCGACGCGTTTACCGAGATCTGGCCGCACATCGTCTCGAACCTCTCTTTTGTCCCCTCGGCTCCGTCGTCGGATCGATAGAGTGCCTTTACGCCATTCCTTTACGCCAATTTACGACCTAGTCTACTTTACGCCATCTATCGTCTGTTGCTGTATTATGTGACCGTTAAAGTCGGTTTTGTTTTTCCATGTCAATTTGCGCTTTCCTTACGTCTACCGTCAGAGTTGTCACACGACGTCAAGGGATATTCTGAAAAGATGCAACTCGATTCATACATCTATGACATCTGGGAGGGCTCGTGGACTACCAGTTACCAGTTAGCTTATGACTCGGCGACGGCCTGGACCAAGATTCTGCGCTTCCAAGCAGACCGCAACGAACGGGCAGGGTCAAAGTGGCCTGGGCAAAATTCCATCAACGTATCATGTATCACCGAATACGGGTCGGCGCCGCTAAAAACGTTCAGCACCCACCTGTAAAACGAGCCGAACAGATCGTCGGGAAAATTCATCGTTTGATATCGCGATTTGCGCAGGTCTTCATTGCATATTGATTGCTCGATATCACCGTACTCATACGATTGTATCATTTTGCTCGTTTCCAACATCCTATTTCCTCGCGTGTTAGCTTATCATCGTCTAGCATCCGCCTTTTCCCCGAAGACCTAAAGCGCTCGACCACTTTCGTACCGGGACCTTGACCATCTTCGGAGAACTCTTCGAACATCCGCGAATTTGCTGCCGAACGTGGCGTAGCGGCGCGATGGTCCGGCGAGGTGTAGTCTTCGTCCTCACTTGATGGAGCCACTTCAGATCCGCTCTGGGATTGCCGTTGACCAAAGCTCAGAAGAGTCCTGACAGCATAGAGCTGACCCCGTTGCGCATCAGCTTGTAGAAAAGCGTCGGCCGTATTGTAAAAGTTGTTCACATCGATCTGCGGCCGGTGGAACATTGCCCATCCGGCGAAACATATTATCAGTTATCAGGGTGATTCTGAGCATTGACTAGGTTCTCACCGTTTCATCCCACATACCTTCTACGTGATAATCAGTGGCAGCAGTTTCTACAGAAAGTTCACGAGAAGTGGGGCTGCCACTCCTGGAACTGCTCCGAGAGAGGGTTACGCTCTAAGTACAGACAGTGGAGTAAGATCAATAGGCGGTTCTAACCTAGCCCATGATGACTTCGCACTCACGCTTGCTGGGCTCGTTGGATCCATGATTCGAATTGAGGGATTTGGGACTAGGTTCTTTGACGGAAAGCAGCGATATTTCGAGCTTCTCTCGTGGTGTGTAGTCCAGGGTCCACAGCAACAGAGCTGTCGTATATCGTATCTAAATACCTGAATAAGTCACGAGGTCACACAGCCTCAACTCCCCAGCAGGAATTTCCTCCTTTCAACCTCGCCCCTTTTGGCCATGCAGCTGCACGGGTTGCCCTCGGCAGTTTCATCTACCTGGTTTTCTTGGCCATTGCGGGTAGCGCACATACATGACAGCGTAAACTTCACTTCTCGAGATCAGCTAGTTTGTATTGGCAATGTTTTCCGCGTTTCAGCACCATCAATCCATCATTTGCGGAAGAAGTGGGCGCAAGGAAGCAGGAAGAACAGCGTTGAGGTTGCCTTGACGTGATTTCGTTCTCAAGGATTTGTCCCTGAAGCGAACTAGCATTACATGTATAGACAAGAATTGACACCGTGATGTCAATCAATTGGACATGTATGCTCAGCTGGTAGATCAAGCCAGGCGAGTTCTTGAATTATAGTAGTCTAATTTCATCCAAGTCAGTTTTACGGCAACACAATCTCAATACCCAAGCAAAGGTCGCGTCCTTTCACCCACAACCCCGTTGTCACGCAAGATCACGGGTTACCCTCACCTTGTTTTAAGTAACACGCGCGAGCACACCTCAAGGTGTATTCTCCCGTTGGAATTGCGTGATCCTCTACATTTGAAGCCCGTTTGCGTTTGAGAAATCTAACTGAAAGAAGGAGGCGGGGGCAGGGAAGACCAAGCGCTTTGTGTCGCATGTGATACAAGATTCCTATTGTCATGCGCCTGAACCTGAGAAGATCGTCAGCGAGTCGCGCTCGGCGGTCGACATATTCAAAAGCTACTCAGATGGATTTCGGCATCTCGAATGAGAACAATTACAGCCCTTCCGACCAGATCGTGTCAGCAAATGGCGGATACAATTTATCCTTTGCCGCTCTGCTTGCCATCCCGGTAAACATGCAGGTGGACGTGATCGCAGCCCAAATTCGAATCCTTTTTGCGGAAGCCGTCATATCATCTTGGTTGGATTGTCACGATATCAAATACTAAGGAGGTAGCCTGGTGTCATACAACGCTGGCTTCTGGGATGACGGATCTTTGCGACTCGACGGAACATTGATTCATAGTCCACTTTGCGAGAGTGTACGGGTATCGGCGTGCTCGACTATGATGCAGCCCGGTTGACTATGGAAGAATATCGGACGGCATCCCGTCGCACTTCCAATTGCGATTGGCGCGCGAGGAGAAGAGGGATCGGGCTACAGTATAGTATGGGTGACAAAGGTCCAACGCTGGAGAATGGGCCTCGAAGCGCCTAACATGGCATCGGGCCAAACATACCTCCAGTTTCATAGATCATAGGGAATAGACGGACAATACACAGCACATCAAGTATGCAGATTCCCCGTCCCCGGGCCGGGCCGGTACGAACCGCAACAAGGCGTATAAAACAACTCACCGACCAAGAGCTAGGGGTAAATCGGGTTTGTACCTCTTCTTGTACCTTCCGCCGGTCCGACTCGATAATCCTCTTCGACCCTACAGTAGAGACCCTGACGCGCGAGGTAGGAAGATACGATACGATACGATGAATACGACACGATACGAGACACGACTGCAAAGTCGGGCGCGAGCTAGGGCGATAGATATAGACTTTGGGATCTACCAGCTAGTGCGGGATCTAGGGACTTTGGAATTTTACGGGCTTTGGTTTTGGGTCTTTTGCCAAGAAGTTGAGGGTTTTGGTTGTTAAGGGTGATCGGGATGACGAATACGAGGTCGGAGAAGATTGGGCGGTGACCCTGTCGCGCGCAGAAGGTTGGGCGGTGGAGACGAGGGTACGAAGAGGGAATGAGGGGGATGTATAGTGCGAGCTACTCTCTAAATATTGATCATTAGATTGAGTTGGACCATAGGACGTTGTACTCCCACTAAAACATCGTATACTGATCTTTCGCTCGAACGCCTCTCGTCCGGTCGCGCTAAAAGCTGTTCTCGGACCCAAGATGCTCTTGGCGTGACATGTGTCTGATGCGATCGAAAGGCGAGCGGGAGCTGATAACGAAGATTACTTTTGGTACAGAAGGCGGGCGTCATCGAGAAGGACGTCGAGGTTCAGAAAGACGTTCGTTGGTTAGCGAAGGCTAGGTCGCCAGGACCAGGTCCTGTATCGTATCGGTACGGCTGATGTGAACGTTCAATTGTGAGAGGCGGCAGAGGCGTCCTCGATACATCAATGATCGATGATGATCAGCGATCAGTTTCGAAGTGAAACCCCGACCGGTGATCCAACGCAGACTTCGGTACCTATCGCATCATGCGCTAACCCTTGCTGTGCTGCGGATCTTCTCTGTTGATCGTCGTCGCTTCCCCACGTTTCGTCTTGGTCGCGCTACTTTTAAGCGATCAAGGCCCCAGACTTGGACGACGATGATGATGCGATTGTGACTTCCCGACCTTGTTGCGTTTTAGCTCGTACTTCTTCCCTTCGAATGTGAATCCATCTTTTTGCGTGATCCGTGATCGGAGGTGACAACGGGTTCTCCGGACCTGTTCCGTAGACTTCTCTCCTCGCTCCCTATCCCCCGATGTATATATATACTTGACCTCAGTTGGGCCCCCACGATTAGTCTGCACACTCACTCTCCTCCCTCCCCGTATCAAACACCTTTCCACTTGTCGTTTGCCACTCGTCACCGGAGGATCTTGGCTATCGAGCAGCTGTCTACACACGATCGTTTCATCATCTAAACATAAGGCATCGGGTGGTACCAGCTAAGAGCTACAACGTAAGTGATCAAGTGAGGACATAAATGGCGACGGATCGCCGGTCTTCTTTCTTTCGATCTGGGCTGACGAACGTGTCTGAATTTCCAGACCAGCCCGAATCGATTTCAACTCGCGTTTCGATAATATATAAACGACGTTCTTCACCTCCTCCTTCTACGATGTCAGGCTCGGAGCATACCCACTCTGCGTCTGGACAACAAGGACGAGAACCTCAAGTGAGGACGATGACGTCTACCTCGAACGTCAACGACTCTGCTTCAACTCAAAGGACCCCAGTACCCACTTCAACTCCAATCTTGAGCCCAACTCTGAACCCGCGTAGACCATCCATCGCCTTCCTTCCGGACGAACGTCGACCTTCCCTCGCACCATCTTTGGCGAACACTTTGGTCAACTTCAACTTGGACCCCAGCACTACTACTACCGCTGCTGCTACGCCGGGATCGTCGGTCGGGCCTTCCAGGGCTGGGTCGACGGGTCCGAAGGAGGAAGGTCCGTGGGGGGTACGGATGACGAGGGTGAAGAGTGGATATAGGTTTGGGAATAGCCAAGAGGATGGGGGTGTTAGTGATGCGGTCGATGATGACGGTGGTGTTGATGATGTTGAAGACGAGGAGCACGATGAAGACGGACCGAGGAGAGGATCGTCGGCTACCGACAAGACCTTGATCTGCACCCCTGGTTCTAGCCCTAATGGCAAGTGCATGTTCATGGGTTTTACTCCCCTGAAAAAGGGCAGCGGCGAAGATGAAGATGAGCACGGGAAAGAGGATACCACGGAGAAGAATGGAGGGATGGGCACGGTCAGGACGAGGACGGCGAGTTCGAGCATGACCAAGGTGGATTCGTTCTTCGAGACGTTGGATTCGAGGAAGAGCCAGGCGAAGTCCCACATGAGGTCTTCCGAAGGTGAAGGTGACCAGGATCTTGAGGCTGGAAACAAGAACAAGGAAGCCGAAGGTGGTACCGATAAAGCCAAGACGCTTCATCAGGAGCTCCAGGTGGATAACGTCGAGCTCTATCGGGTGTTGGAGAGGGAAGGGTTGATGCTCGACAAGATCGATGTGGGCGATTCGATGAATGTCTCCGACAAGCCCCGATTCGTCCTCATCGCTTCTCCACCGGACCACTCCCCTGTAATTGGCGTCGACCTGGAATACGCCCCGGTCCACCCTATGCCAAAGACCTTCTCCACGGCGAGGAAGACCGTGATCGTCTGCCTCGCTTCCTGGATCACCATCCTCGTCTGCATGTGCGCTTCGGGGTTCAGCACGGGCGCTCATGTGATCAGGGACGAGTTTGGGTTGATCGAGCTGGAAGGCATGGAGAAGGAGAGCGGGCACAGTAACGAGTGGGTCTGGGGGACTTTTGGAGGGTTGGGGTTGTACCTCGTGAGTCTCGTTCGGGCGGAAGGTCGAGTTCAGGTACTCTCGACGAGCTGTGATCGGAAGTTGACTTAACGACTGGGAATTACAGCTCGGATTCGCGTTTGGTCCGATGTTGCTCGCTCCGGCTTCCGAAGTATGGGGCAGGAGACCCGTCTACCTGGTCTCCTGGTTCTTGTTTTGCCTTTGCCAGATCCCGGTAAGTCCGGTTCGCAGCCAGTCGAGCAGGTTGAGAATATTAGAGCTGACGACCTCTGTTTCATCTAGATCGCCCTCGCACACAACTTTTCGCTGGTCGCCGCCTTTAGGTTCTTTTCCGGATTCGTCGGATCGTAAGTCACCTCATCCCACACAAACACTTCACATGCCGATATTGACGTCCTTTTTCTCATGCGCAGCGCCCCCCTGAGCAATGTGGCCGGTACCATCACCGATCTTATCCCAACCGCAAAGTCCGGCTATGCCATCGCCCTCTATGCGCTCGCCTCGGTCATCGGTCCTGCCCTCGGGTCCGTCATGGGAGGGTATCCGGTAGAGAAGCTGGGCTGGAGGTGGTTGTACTGGATCTACGCGATCGTCTTTGGAGCCCATATCATCGTCATCTGGGCATTTATGCCCGAGACGAGGGAGAACATCGGTAGGTCACACATTCCATCAACGGCCCTCGTAGCAAATTCTGACCGAGTGAAGTTGCCGTGAACAGTCCTCAAAGTCAAGGTCCGCCATATTCGCAAGACGTATCCGGACGTAGCTTCCAACTGCTATGCTGCATCCGAGATCACGACGATTTCCGGCAAGCAACTCTTGAAGGCGTCCCTGACCCGGCCATACATCTTCTTGTTCACCGAGCCGATTACCTATCTGAGCGGAGCCGTCAATGCGTAAGTGCCGAGGCGCTCGCAGTTGATCAATCGATTGGCAGATGTTGATGTCGATCGATTGTTCTTGCAGCTTTGCTCTGGGCATGATCTTCCTCTCCAACGAAGCGTTCCCTCTCATCTTCGGGAGAGGTAACGGTGGTCACCTTTGGACTTCGTACGGCGCCATCAACTTGACGTTCTTGAGCTATGTCGTCGGGTCTCTACTGTGAGTGGCTATCGACAAGCGCTTCACACAAGCTGGTCCTGACATGCCTTCTCTTGCAGAGCATTCGCCTGCCAGCCTCTCCAGCAACGAGCGTACATGCGATCGGTCGCCGCTTCGCCCAACGGCATCGCCTCCCCAGAAGTCCGCTGGTGGTTCAGTCGTTTTGCCGTACCCCTCCTGCCCATCGGTCTTCAGCTGGCCGCCTGGACCTCGGACGCCGATACTTTTTGGATTGTACCCCTCATCGGATTTGCCATGTTCGGGTTTGCCTTCTTTTCGGTCATCGTCAGCATCTTTGCCTACATGATGGACTCGTACAAGTCGTTCTCGGTGAGTGGGGGGTTTGGGAAGAGGTCTGTTTCGGGGGTGCGCCGGCTGATTTTTCTCTTCGATGCCTACCAGGCGAGTGCCATGTCCGGCGTAGTACTCTCGAGGAACCTGGTGTGTGCTTTCCTGCCGCTGGGTAAGTCCTCCTCAGCTTACAAACCATCGTTCATCCGGCTAACAACACATCGTTCCGCAGCCGCGCGTCCGATGTTCAAGACGCTGGGCAACAATTGGGCTCTTTTCACATTGTCCCTGGTATCTTGCTTGTTGGTGCCGATCCCTTGGTTCCTCTACTACAAGGGCAAGGCGATCCGACAGAAGAGTCCCTTTTGCCGACAGCACATGGAGGATTAGATGCTCTTTTTCCCTGGCTGTCTCGCTATTCTGCATTTCCTCCAACTTTTACTGTATCGACCACATCGACTGCAAAGCGAACTCTGAACTGTAATAGATGTTAGACTAGACCCCACCTATACCCATATCTCTGTTTTCTTCCTACCAACCAATAGACGAGGTGTCCCGGATCCGACCAGGTTCCGCCGATGTGTAGTCCCTGATGGTACCTGACGATGGACGATCTTCGGCGTGATCCCGTTGCCGATTGCTGCCGACCGTCCCGTCAAAAGGTCAGGAGAGCAGCATCTTCGAGCGGGTCGATACATCTTTGGGACGTTCACAGGGTAGCAGAGCTGCTTAGTATATGAACACCAGCTCACATCTGAGCCCATCTCCCGTATAACGTGAGTTACACTGCCCTATCAATTCGTTCGCGCTCCAGATTGTCAATCACGATGCTCACCGTCACTCAACAAGCTCAGGCGGCGCTCTCACACGTCAAACATGCGCTCCAGGCGTCCAAATCGCATGCCTATCTACTCGAGGACCAGGCATTTGTGGACCGGCTGGATATGAATTTTGTCACGATCTACGGGATCCAATCTGAGCTGTATGGGTATCGAGCGGATTGTTTGGCGAGCTTGGTCGAGCTCGTCACTATCATCGCGGAAGCTTGGCAAGAACGGCCGGATCATCTACGAAAGCTCGACAAGAAGCGAGAGCTCGAACCAGAGTGGTTTCAGTCCAACGAAATGTTGGGTGAGTGCTGGTTGGAAACAGCTCGCATTCGGGCGGTAGTTTTACGTCTTTGTATTCTAGGCGGAGTTTGCTACGTCGATCGCTACGCGACAGACCTCTCCTCGGTTCGAGAGCGAATACCCTACTTCCAGTCGCTCGGTTTGACATACGTCCACCTCATGCCGCTCTTCGACAGCCCTGAGCCGAAAAACGACGGAGGTTACGCGATCTCCAGCTATCGAAGGGTCAAACCCGCCCTGGGTGATATGGAACAGTTGAAAGCGTTGGCAAAGGAATTTGACGCAGCGGGGATTTCCCTTGTTCTGGGTGAGACGCAAAGATAGGCGCCTTTGAGATACAATGGAAGGCCGACATCTGACTCCCGATAGATTTCTTTAGACTTTGTCTTCAACCATACCGCCTGGGATCACGATTGGGCCAAACGAGCACGGGCAGGAGAAAAGGCGTACGAAGAGTTTTACTGGATCTTTCCCGATCGGACCATGCCGGACCAGTACGAACAGACGACAAGGGAGATCTTCCCGGACGACCATTCGGGGAGTTTCATCCAGCTGGAAGATGGGAGGTGGATCTGGTCGACGTTTTATCATTATCAGTGGGACCTCAATTATTCGAACCCGAGGGTGTTCAACGCGATGGCTAGGGAGATGCTCTATCTCGCCAATGCTGGAGTCAATATCTTGCGGATGGAGTGAGTGGGTCCATTGTCGCTCTCAAGATTTAGTGCTGATGCATTGGTTCGTCTGTAGCGCCGTCGCCTTCATTTGGAAGCAGATTGGGACCACCTGCGAATCCCTTCCCGAAGCGCACAAGATCCTTCGCTGTTTCAACGCCGTATGCAGGATCGCAGCGCCCTCGCTAATCTTCAAGTCGGAAGCTATCGTTCATCCGGACTTTATCGTCCAGTACATCGATCGCTACGAATGTCAGATTTCGTACAAGTGAGTGGTCCACCCAGTGTATGATGCAGCGACGTAGCTCAGCTTGCCGTGGATGCTATGGTAGTCCTCTACAGATGTGCCTGTTATGGGAAAGCCTCGCCACGCGGAACGTCGAGTTGCTCTCCCAAGCGCTGGAAAGACGGCACAACCTGGTCGGAGGATGCGCTTGGGTCAATTATGTGCGGTCGCACGATGATATCGGCTGGACGTTCGCGGACGAAGGTAAGTAGTGCTATTCGAGATACGAGCGGGATCTTAGATTTGAAACACGCGCTGAAGCTGTTTGCCGATCTTGTGTTCATGTAGACGCTATCGAGCTAGGTAAAGAAGGAGGCCAGCATAGGAAATTCCTCAATGCGTTCTTTGTCAATCGTCATCCGGGAAGTTTCGCTCGAGGGGTACCATTCCAGGACAACCCAAAGACCGTCAGTCCCGCCAGAAACGAAAATCCCATGACGCTGTACTGATACAAGTGTGGCTTTGTCGTTTCGTAGGGGGACTGCCGGATCGCCGGGACGTGCGCTTCTCTGAGCGGTCTCGAATCCGGCGAGCCCGGGTCGGTCGGACGGATACTGCTAATGCACTCGATCATCATGTCCACCGGAGGGATCCCTCTGCTTTACCTTGGCGACGAACTGGGCACACTCAATGATTATTCTTACATGTCCGAACCGGACAAGTGGGACGATTCGAGATGGGTCAACCGGCCCAAGTTTGATCTGGCCAGGTTTGAGCAACGGAAGGACGCGAATTCCATAGCGGGACAGATCTTTGCTGGATTTCAGAGGATGATCAAGGTGCGAAAGGCTACACCGGAATTTGCTGGAGGCCGGCTGGTTGGGTTCAGGACGCACAACCCGGCCGTTCTCGGGTACCAGCGACCGGGGAAAGACGCGTCTGTCTTGTGTCTTGCCAACTTTTCGGACGATAGCCAGTGGGTAGGAGCGGAGACTCTTGGGGCATTGCCAGCAGAAGCTTTGGACCTCGTCACGGATCGGAAGATCTCGACGAACCAAGGCATTCATCTGGCGAGTCATGAATACATATGGCTAAAGTATTAGGCGAGCATCATCCTCGGCGCCGTTGTAAGTTCTTTCCGGGTAGGGTACTCCTTTTGTGCCATTCAGTATCTATTGCATGACCCGATTTCTTTGGCGTGGATTGGCAAGTTTACTTGCAGAACGCGTCATGAAGAACTTGATCGACTCTTTTTCTATTGTCGAGGCGCAAATTGTCAGGTTAGATAGACGGAACACATCGAGCTGACTCACTTCCAGTTGATGGACCAGGACTTCCCACACAGAGCGAGACTTAGGAGGATCAGCTTGGTATGCGAGGATTAGATCAAGCTACTCGCGAAACCTGACTACCCACAGCATCCAGGTTCTTCTGCCTCACCCCCAACTTTTGCGCGATCTCTTTCCTCGTCTCGATCGTGACCTTGTCGAGAGCGTGCATGACGTAGTGATAGGCCATGTCCTTGGAAGTAGGCTTGAAACCGGACTCGTCGCCTGTCCCGGTGATTTCTCTCTTGACGGATCGGGAACCGGCTTTGGAAGGGCTCTTTTTGGTGGGCGCTATCGCAGTGGATAGATCAACATGGCAGGAGGTAAGACGTATCAGCGAGAAAGTGGGTATATCGCAAGCACCTGCGAGCTGCTCACCTTTCGCCTTCTTGCTTGGTGAGACTTGTTTCGGGAGGTCGAGGTCTGGCTTTACATCTCGTTCGGGCGAAGACATGTCGTAGTGGATCCGAGATTGTTCAGTAGTAAAGAGGTGACAATATTAATGATCACAAAATGAGCTGTAGTGGCTATGCGACGGCGTGTTCATGAACGTTCTCGAGAGGGGTAGAAGATAGAGGGGGGATGATGCACGAGGGGTGGCATTATCATGGTCTACATATATACTTCAAGCGGTCGTCGAGCTTCTCAACGATGTTCGCCGTCGGGGTCGATCTTCCGATTCTCGCCTCTTTTATCGCTTTTGTTCCGAGGCGCGCGTCTACAGAAACACAAAAGAGAATGAATGAACAAAAGCCATGAAACGCCGTTAAAAGGGAGGCGGGAGATCATGGCAACATCTTTGATCATCCTGGTCGTCGGTACAGTTTGTCATCTATAAGCGGATCGAGATATCGTCGACATTGAGAAGCTAGGACGAAATACGAGGGCATCACAGGGGAAGTCGGAAAGTATCCCAGGGTTTGTGGCGCGCTTTCAGGTCGCCCCGCGGAATTCATCGTGGAGGACCTTTTCGACACGTTTCCTATAGAAATATCCAACGGGTGGGTGAGTGACTCGGTTTTGAATCTACGAACACAAGAAGGGACACAAGAAGGTATTCAAAGAAAAGGGAAGGAGAGGTAGATTCTCACTTCCAATTGTTGTTCCAGCTCTGCCAAATACCCCCGTCAACATCCATGACAGACGAATTCGCACGAACAAGATCTGGTGACTCACGTTGATGAGATTAGCCGGCTTCACCCCCAACTCTTCAGCCAAGTCCTTCTTCAACCCGGGAGACGAGTTCATGTTATCCAACGCCTTCATGACCCAATCGTAAGCCATCGCTTTGGTCGTCGGGTTGTAACCTTCTTTCTGGGCCGAGTTGCTTTTCAGGGATTCTTTCTTGACGGGGGAACGTTTGCCGGGCTTGGAAGGGGAGTTGACGGGTTTTTGTTCTGGGATTCAATATCGGACAGGACGTGTGAGCGACGAGTCAGATGGGGTAGCAAGAGATATATGTCCCGGTGAGATCTGGATGAATGATGGTTGCTTGAACTCACTGCGAGGCGTCTTAGTTACAGGTTCGTCCTTGACGTGCACGTCCGGCTTGACATCAGCTTCGGGGGTCATCCGGTCACACATGGAGGTCGGTACGTAGCGTGCTTATTTCTTTCACATGTATCAATGTGTATCGCTAGGTCGACCGAGATGAAAGAGCCTGTATATATACCTGTACATTCCGAGCTTCCTGCGATAGGATCGACGTTTCCCTTTTGTTCACGGCCGAGCTCGGCGCTGATCATCCTTTGGAAGCTTCGGTCATACAAGGTGGATCGTTGGGACGCTTCACAAAGATAATAGAATGGGGTGCTTGATGGTGGATGTAGTCTGGAGACTAATCAAGCCGTGACGAAGAGATATACTGTACGTACTGTACAACGAAGAGATATACTGTACGTACTGTACGAGTACTCGAGTACATCACGTCTCACTCGCGCTCTTGGCCTTTCTGAGTTAAACGAGACCAAGCGTGCGAAACTCGTCGTCCTGCTCAAAGCACACGTTTTCGTCTTCTCCCTCACCTTTCTCCCAAACGCCGCTGGTATCTGGGGAAGACATCATCTCCGAGATCGATTGCGGACAGGCATCGAGCGCCCAGACAGACTTTCCCGGCTTTGTCGGTGAGTGGACCTCCGAAGCCATCTACAATGACACGCTCGACGGAAGGGCGTTGTTGTACCAGAGTCAACAGTATGCCTAATCTCAGGACCTCTCTGGAGGCGCTTTCTGCGGACATGAGAGCGTCTTCGGTGAGTCGCCAGGGCACCCCATTTGAAGACACGAGACTTGCACGGAGATACGACCACAAAGATCGACGACGAGGGCACCAAGGTCGACTACTGGAACTGGCGCAAGCTGGCTGAGACTGACGGGATCATCCTGCCGGGAGACGCCATTGAGCAGTCGTTTTGTTAGGATGTAATGCGCTTGTTGGTATCGGTATGAGTGGGAATCGATGACAATTTCGCTGTACAAGACCTTTTGCCCGCGACGTGTGACTCGTACGAGGCTATATTGATGGGCCCGAGTAGTTCACTCATGACTTCCGTGCTCGTCTCGCTACCCCGCCTTGTGCCAAGGTATATGCTTTTGTCATTGAGTATCCTGCGCCCCCTGGCCCACACATGAAGCTATACGCTCAGTCCTCTTGGTGCGACACCTATCGGCTCTCTCGACCGCTACGATGACGCCCGAATCAGTTGAACATAACAACCTGATCACTATCTGAAGAGCGCATCCGACGTCCCAGTGTTGGGTAAGAATTAGCTGATGGAGTGCATTGCGGGGAACCCGTCCATACCGTCCCAACCCAAATGCCGTCTCTTGGAAATGATTTCCATACCTCGTCTGGAGGGTCTCAGTCAGTAAGAATACACCTTCTCTCGCTACCTTGTCGGTTAACCCTGACCCCTAATCACATGACAAGCAGTCAGTGCCCTCGTCACCGGATTATGGACAGGCAGGTAATCACCTAATAACAACACAACAAAGAAAGGAGTGTCATTATCTCATCGTTTGTCACCTGACGATCTTCGTGATCAGCTGATGATAAAACAGGGGGTCTGCCTGACGAAACCACGCCTATCAAAGGAAGGCAGGGATTCTCAGAGCTAGAAGGGTGTCCTCGAATGCCTATAAAGCCTGCAGCAAGATGAAGATGATCAGATAGCAATCGACCCAGATGAGATCCTTCATCACTGCATTACTGGACCTTTTACCTACACACACCATGACGACGAGCAACCTATCGAACGACATTTTTTTGGCCATCGAAAGCAATGTCTCCGATGCGCTTGCGAAGTTCTCGATGGACTATGACCGATGGGATGGTGTCGACAGACAGCTGAAGAGACTGTCGACCAACCCAACGACGCAGCAGTTGCTGGAGGTGCAAAATTGTAGGATTTTGAAAGCTTCCATCGAGAAGCTGACAGATCTGGAGAAGGAACACCGTCTAGGGAATGAACAGAAGGCTACCGCACTGAAGTACACGGTTAGGGTCTGGGAGCTCTGCATGGTCCGTCAGATGGCCCTCGAGCTTACCGGGAAGGAAGCGGCCGAACTTCATCGCAGAATTCCCGTTTTTGTGAGAATTCTCAGTCGACCGAGTGTGGTTCCGAAGGTTTCGTTGCGAGGATGCGAATTGCAGGACGAGGACTTCCGCGAGCGGAGGGAGTGGCTAGCGGCCTTGTTGAAGACGTACGGCGAGATTTCTGTTAAAGAGCCTCCTGTTCACGATTCCGAGCTGGATGCGGAACTGGAAATGATTCTAGAGTCTTCCCCTCAGCTCGAGCGTCTCGCAGGCGAAACTTTCTCTCCCTTGAAGACTTTGGAGGCGGGTCCCGAAGGATCGCTCAAATCTACGACCGAAACTCGTGGTTCCACCGCCCGTTCTGTGCTGACGTCCGCGTCAAACCTCTTTTCGAGGTTCACTGGGAGCGGGAGCGTCTCCGCCTACACTCGCAACACAAACGATTCCAATTCGGGCGCTTCCTCGTGAGGTACGAACGCTTAAGGATAGCCAGCTGCTTGTGGACTGTGTTTACCTTTTGTATCAATTATTCAAGAACCTTGTATTATCTGTTAGCAGGAATGACACCATCAAGCTTTACGAAATCTGCAGCCGCCTCTGACTTAACCTGTCCCTCTTGCCCCACAGCACGATATCAAACCTCGAACCCAAATCGCAGTCGCAGGCTTATTCTTCCCGACCCGACGGTCGATTCAACAAGCTTCTGCGGGAAGATCTCTCATATGCTGACCGGCCAAGACCGGGCAGGCATCGAGCGCCTGCAATGAACCGACTGTTCTTATTTCTGTCCCCGAGCCGCCCCTAGAAGCTATCTCACTCTCGCTACTGTCGCCTGCCGGATAATGACACAATGAACTGTGCTTAAGCAGATATCATATCAAGCCATCATTGCCAAGGTCGAGATCCACAGCGAGAGGGAATCACGATGAAGTCGACAGATGATACTGCAACTACGGCACTATGGCACGCAGACGGCGGAGATGAGTTGAAGCGGCAGTCTGATGATTTCGATGTCGATACATTCGCCCGGGGCTGTGGTCGTGTCAAACGAAGTTAAATGAGCCTATCAGCTTGTAATTATGCTTATGATAACATGGGCTTCTTGCGAGAGATGGGATATGCAGATGTTAGCGTATCACAGTGTGATCTAATGTGGAAGGTATAGATGCGTTTCAATCTACAGGCACCCGGATCTGATCTGATCGATTTGTATTTCCGTTTCTTTACCGTAGGGCTCTCAACTTTGAGCTCGTGAGGTTTGCGCTCACCCATCTCTAAAGGCCGCTTCAGGCTCAGTTCGGCTGATGTATTGCCGGACCTGCCATGCCCGCTCATTATGGGCAGTCCTTGGGATCGCATTGATCGAAATGCCGAGGCGATGTCATGTAGCCGCATCTCTCTCTCTCTCTCTCTCTCTCTCTCTCTCTCTCTCTCTCTCCCGCTCTGTCGTCCGTAATCTCTCAGGGAAAAGTCTACCAGCTAAGCGGAGACCCGTGTCTTGTTGCTCGCCTCTCTCTCTGGCTCAACCTAGATATCATCGTTTACATCGTCATTGCCCACCCGATCACCCCTTACCGTACGAGGATATAGGACAGAGGGATGTTGTCGATCACCGTTTCAGATCATCACAGTCTGCTACGAAGCTGTTTTTAGCGACTTGGGCGGCTGAAACCCGTTCGAGGAGGTCTCGGCGATGTCTCGGAAGCTAAACATGAGCAGAATCGGGCTTCGGTGATCAAAAACCTTGGGGTGGGTCGGACGATGACGATGACATCATCATCGAACATCGTCGTCGTCGGGGAAGGATCTTCATCAAGAATCGACACATCAGCGATTCGAAAGAGAGAACGATGGTAGGTTTGCGATTTGCGACATCGAGCGTGAACCTCTCGCTCTTACAGCATATCGAGGGAGCTTTGGAGAGGAACGTAGGTTGATCGGAGGCTGGTCGTGTGTATGAAGAATGACAGACAGTCTAGCTGCGCTCCGGGGGGGAACTCGCCGGCCCCGGGCTCTGGCTCTGGCTGACGGCATCATCGCCCGCAGCTCTGAGCGCGGGCTTGCGTCGTCATTCACTCCACATCGATCTCAGATCTCTGATATACCTTCGTCGTCGTCGTAGTTGCTGATCGTACCACCTCTCATTCCAAACCCCAATTCAAGAGCACATAATACACCCTACACAGCACAGCGTTACATCGTCCTCATCAGACGGTACACAGAGTATACACAGCAAATCCCACTTCCTTTCTTTACGCCGAAGGAGAGAAAGAACCTTGTTCTCCTCCCCGCTCTGCTCCGTCGGACCATCTCCGCGATCGTCCCACCACGTCTCATCTGCATCCCATCCCATCAGTCCTTGCATAATAATAATAACAAGATCAAGTAAAGGTTAAAGGATGTCCATCCAACTCGGTGCACCTACCCTCGGTGGGGTCGTCAACAGCAACGGCGAACAACACGACTCGAACTTGAACCTGCCGCCGGTTACTTCTTATACCACCGTCAACCCCGGTCAACCCGCTACCGTTGTTGACGTCCAGCCCGTTCAAGTTCAACAACAACCACAGCAGGTCGTCTATTCCGACCAACCTCAACACGTCCTGCCCGTTCAGTCTCAACCTCAAGTTGTGGAATCGGCCACTACCATCGTCCAACCTCAACCAGTCCCTGCCCATGTCCACGTACAAGGAGACGGTGACGAGATGGCAAGAACTTCTTCCGTCAAGTTCGACAACCCGGCAACATCTTCTGACTCGCTCCGAGCTACAAATGCTGAAGTCCGGAGGGATCGAGCAGGGTCGACAGCGACTACCCGCTCGATCGCTACCACCGCGACTACGACCGGCACATCTTCGATCGGAGGTGGGGATGGGGAGGATTGTGTAAAGGAAAAGAGGGTCAAGGAGTGGAATAAACATTTCGAGATCGAACAGGGGGAGGGGGTGGTTTGCAGTGAGTAACGGGCGTTGTTCTCGAAATGAGAGGTGTTCTGAAGAGAAGAGATGTAATGTGATGTGCGGATCTGGTTGTTGAGGGTTGGGGTTGTTGAGATTTTGTGGTCATGTAATGTCAGAGAGGCTGATCTCGTGAGACCTGCGATTTTTTTTTTTTTGTTGTTCTTTTCTACAGCCCATGGGTGCGCCCTGGTCGTCTCTGGGGTGATGATCCACGGGAGGATTTATATGACCGAGAGGAATATCTATTTCAGGGCTAATATTGTTGGGATCGTTACCAAGGTGAGCACCCCCCCAGGGTTGTTGATTGGCCTGGGCAAAGAACCAAGGCAAGGCACTGACACTCGGTACGAACGTGATACGTTATCATATGATATGATACGTTGTTATCGGTGGGGGCTTGACTGTAGCGACAAATCCCCATCTCCTCCATCACCTCGATCTCACCGAAGAACGTCGCTGGGAGCATCCCGAACGCCATCGAGATCCTACACGAACCGCTCGCTCCCGGTCGGAACTCGAGCATCAAGTCCAGCAGCAACAATGACGGGGACACCCAGAGGTCGTTGTTCACGACTCTGCCTAAACGGGATCATACTATGGGCATCCTCGTTGGGGCTTGGAGGAAACAGGCTCCGGAGGCTTATGAAAGGGCCATCTCCGGTGGAGGTGGGGATGCGAGCGAACTGGCTCGGTATGGCGATGGGAACCGACCTAGGAGTGCTAGTACCGCCGCTAGCACTCACGATAACGATAGAGGGTACGAATCCTCCTCGTCCTCTTCGTCCGCTTCGACTGTAGGCCGACACCCTAACAACAACAACAACAACAACACCTCGTCCGGAGCCGCAGCGAACGGGTCCAGCGACAAGTCCGGCGTCGAACAACAAGGCGGCGGGTCGACGGGCGGGGATGGGTCTTCCCGAGGACCTCACCCTGCAACCAAGGCCGATACTCCGGATCTGGACAAACAGGCCCTGCATACGAGGTTGCCTAGCGAGCCCAAGAAGGTTTACGAGCTCTTGTACCACAAGGAAGAGTTTTTGAGGGGTATCTGGGAGGGCGAGGGGATGACCAGTGAGTACCGGCGTGCGGTTCGGGGATTCTAGACAAGCGAAGCGTGCAAGGTACCGGTGTTGATTCTCCCCGTATGACGTCTCGCGCGCAGACATCCAGATTCAACCTTGGACCAATGGCAAGCGGACGATCTCGTACAGTCGGCCCCTGGGAGGCAAGATCGGGAGCACCAAGTGTGAGGGCGAAGAGACCATCATCCAGCCGGACGGGTGTGAGGATTGGTGGGGTGTCGAGGGGATCACCAGGACGCCCGGGGTGCCCGCGGGGAAGAGGTGCGTGGTTTCGGAAATCGGGTTGAAAAACAACGGGCTGATATGTTGTTGTGTGCGGTGGCATTCGGCAGCTTCTTTACTCGTAGCAAGACCGTGTTCACCTATGCTGAAGGTGGGGGCACGCTCATGCACGCTACGTATCAGGTCGAATGGACCGGCAAGAGCATGCTCAAGAGTAGGTTCCCGAGTCTCTGGTTGTGTCGTGACATCGCTCGAGGTTAACGCCCTGACTTGATCCTTGCAGGCACCATCAACGGGCAGGCCGAGACGGGGCAGCAAAAGTGGAACGACTTGCTCGCCAAGAACTTGCGCAAATACATCAAGGAGCATCCGGACGAGTTCCCTTCGAGCGGCAACGACGAGGATATCGACGGTGAGCCGCTGTTGGAACGTCTGTTGTGGGTTCAGCTGTTGACGACCTGCGATGAACTCTGGTTGTAGAACCCACCGAGGCCGCCTCTGCCGCCAGCAAGACTGACGAAGCGGGCACCCCATCGACCACGACCGGAGGCGACGGATCCAACAGCCGCACGACGACGTCCAACGTCCGGGCCAACGCCGCCGAGGGCGAATTCGACCCTATCGGCTGGGTCATGGAGGATCCTCTCCGGGCCGCCATCTCGGCCGTCCTGGTGACCATCATCCTGCTCTACTTGTGGTCACTCGTCAAGGGCCTCTTTGGACACTCGACGGTACAGATCAGCAAGAAACGGTTGGCGCAGCTGGAGAAGTTTGAAGCCATGTTCTTGAAACACGGTCATCCTACCGCCGCCGCTGCCGTACAGCCGGGACCTGATGCGGTCGCAGGCGCACGGGTCACTACGGAGACGGTCATCAAAAAGGTCGTCCGGCCGAGATGATCCAGGGTGTGGTGGCGAGGCGGGACGTGACAGATGTATCTCTCGAA
The DNA here is from genome assembly GCF_021052385.1 of Filobasidium floriforme. Taxonomy (NCBI): domain Eukaryota; kingdom Fungi; phylum Basidiomycota; class Tremellomycetes; order Filobasidiales; family Filobasidiaceae; genus Filobasidium; species Filobasidium floriforme. The sequence goes on from NW_025763646.1 coordinate 491,242, forward strand.
TGTATCAGGCAATATAGGAAATGGCGCAATATGGAATAATTACGTTCGAAGACCTGGAAACTCGACGCCTTCATTCATTCCCCTCATACTGCACCTCCAGGAATACGCAGGACAAACGACTAGCTCGGATAGGATCCTCAAATATGGGTACAATGATAATTCGCGATTTCTTCTCAAACGATACCACACAGACGCTAAGACACCGGGTCCCGGTCAGCTGAGCGATCCAATCCATTTTCGCATGGGATCCGTTGCTGCCGTCCGGTCGTTAGATGGGGAAACGCCAAGCCTGCGATTTGTCGGCTTGACCTCGTTCCCTTCTTTGCTCATTTTCGACATCGTTTTGGGAGTCGAGCACTTTGTTCAGCCGGTTGACCCTCCACCGCACAGCCAGTACCGATAGGATTGAAGCGCCACATCCGACCAAGAGCAACCCGCCCGCCAATCGATAGAGTGGCTCCTGATTCCGGAGGAAAAAGTACGGACTGAACCAGTGGGACGTGGAAGAGACTGTGTACATGCTTGGATGGTCAGTACGATCGACGATCTGAAAGGCGACCGGAATAGACTTGCAAATATTTGCGATAGCGATCACGGCAGCTGCAAAAGACGTCGATGAGGACGAGCCGGGACGCCACAGACAAGCTCGGAGACGCACCTTTCTTGTGTCGCGGAGACGGTATGACGGTCGTTTCCCAGCTAACCTGCATGTTGAGACCCGAAGCGGTGCCCTGCAAGCCAGCAATATCGCTATCAGCGGGTGCGATCAGGGTTCCTGTTCCTGATGGCAAGACTTGCCATGATCAGGAAACATATGCCGGTGTATCTGACCCCGATGTTCTCGGTCGAAATCATCATGGCGACTCCGACGATACTCAGTACCAAGGGGACGGCCTGGCGGTTACCGTGATCAGTGCATTGATCGACAAGCAACGATACACGCATGCATACTCACAGTGTGATAGGTAAATTCCTTGAATCGCCCGGAAGACCATCCAACGCCTAGGGTGGCCTGACCATGCCAGATTGAATTCACATGAGCGCAAAGTCCGAATCGAGAGTTTCTCAAGTCGACCCACGAGGTACCCAAGGAAGTAGCAAGGCGATTGCAGCTGAGCATATGCTTGACTTCAGTAAAATGATGGTAACGATTCTTTTTAGGACCTTTAGCTCACCAGATAGGTCGTTAGTTTGGACTCGCCAAACGTATGAAGAATACTAGGAAGGAACTCCTTGTAGGCTTGCTGAGGGTCGCGAGAACAATCGCATAAGCTACTCCTCCTGCCAACCTCCTTACAGCAATTACTCACGCCGACAATGAGGAAAAAGTGCAGGGCAGCAAATAACCAGCTATGGTTGGAACCCAGCATGTATCAGCGCTTTTTCCCCTAGATCAAGCCGACAGAAAGCGAGCACTCACGTAAAGGGATCTTTCGCAGCCAGTTTGGCGCCCTGGAATAGCGTGTAGTCGCCCTGAAACAAGATCGCTCAGACCCAGGTCGTGTCTGTTACCGCAACCTCCGGACCAACGCACCTGCATCTCGTCTATACCTCCGGCAGATTTGACGATTCGATACTGCGCCATTTCAGTCTCTTCCAGGGTCAACCAGGGTGTGTTGTTAGCTGTCCAATCCAGATCGTCAGTCTCATCGCAACTCGAGACCTCGTCTGGGCACCCTGACGTACTCCAGTTTGGCAAGAACCAATACGAGGCGACTCCAACAAAGATCGAAATCGCGCCTTCGATGAGCAGGACTAGAGTGATTAGACGTGACGAGGGTCAGTCGATGGCTAAAGAAGACACTGCTCTCGATCGCGAAGGCTGCTCACACCATTTCCAGGAGGGCAGATTCGCAATTCCGCCCATCGTCTCCAAGATAGATGCGGCGAAGGGTCCTCCAAAAACGGCGCTGCTCACCAATCGCACTCGTCAATTACCGGAACACACTGAAGACACGGAGGACCAGCATACTGACGACAAGGTGATAGCGCCTTGCCAGATGGCCATCCTGAAAGGGAGTTCTTCCTTGACTGTGTCGAGACGGAGGTCAGACTTGCCATACGGGCTGGCGATCGAAGATTCAGCTCATGAACTGACCATACCACGCTGTACAACGGGGAGATCACAGATCCAGTCTTGTCAACAACCGTCTACCTGTCAAATCGCGCGGGTGCAGCGGTATTGAAACTCACATGAGGTTAACAGCGCAATGCCAGGACTATGAAATGAGAGGATTCGACGCGAGTCAGATGGTACTCAACCAAGACGCACCAGCGGTATCGACATGTTTCGCTCACTAGAAAGGTCCTGTGATTGGTAAACGAGGCAGACGGATCAGACCCTGTTCGTGTTTGACAGCATTCGCCTCACATAAGCCTTACCCTCGGCGAATCCAACGAGAAATCTGCAGACCATGAACCCAGCGGCATTTGTAGCAAGGGGCAAGCAAATCGTTGGAATACTCCAAGCGATCCTGAAGAGCGGAAGGCGGGCTTGGTCACGTCAGTGATGTGTTTCGACCGCTTCCCGGACTCTTGCCCGCTGTGTGACGTACATGGTAAGGGGTAGGATGATTCTCGGTTTGTACTTCGATAACAACAAAGAGCCTGGAAGTTGGGTCAACATGTAGCCGACTGATCCCCACCCATATACGTCAGTTTCGGCCATCAATCCTTGCCTCGGGGTCGAGTCATAGAACGAATTACCATAGAACAGAGAGATGCCGGCAGACCACTGGACATCGGTCATGTGAAGGTCCTTTTGCATGCCAGCGATGCGGGCGTTCGTGACTGTAAAGGGAGGAGCGCCGAGCGAATCTTTCTCAGGTCAACTCCCGCTGTCATCTTTCCGCCTCGATCCATGTTTGTGCGTACCGTTTGAGCGATCGAGGTAGTTGACTGTAAATCGTCACGCACGACGAGACAACGATCGCTCAGCATGGTCCCCTTTCATTCGAACGGATCCGGTGCTCACTGAACAACATGAAAGTGATCATGGGTAACATCCAGATGTCGCTATGCATGCAGATCAAATCAGCCTCTATACAGCCAAACACATACGCGTGTGGACACATCTTACATCCGACGACGGACCCTTCGATTGAGCTTGTCCAGCTCTGCCGGGGTCATGTCCCTCAGCAAGGGGTATCGTTCGAGAATGGCCTCGGGAGAGTTCTCGTCATCTTCCCGTCGACCTTCCAGGGCAAAATCCGCCTTGTCCTGGTCGGCCGTATGGGCGTACTCTCTCATCTCGACCTCGGCCTTGTCGGTGTCCTTTTGAAGAGAGTGGACCATCATATCGAGCGGCTTGTCCAAGTGGCTAGTTCAGATGAGTAGAGTTTGACCGTTTCCTATGCGATGGTAGTACAGGTCCAGCAAGGTGCGTCACTCCGTTGATCGCTTAAAGCTCTGTCCTTGCTCTGTCCGGCTGACCATCCCGGTTTCAGCCTAGGCCTGGAAGACTTCTCCTCGGATTGTGTCTTCTTAAATAACATTTGGATTATGAACGATTGTAGAGAGGGGATCGATCGCAGACAAGTGGTCGTTTAAACTGGGGACGTGTGAGTAGAGACCGTTTGTTTCGTTGTTCCCCGTCCTCGGAGGGTCGCTAGCGACCATAGTGTGAGCCGATCGGCGATCGGAGGCCTCGGATGGTCGCTCCTGACCACGTGCCAAGGACCCTTGGCGTGGGTGTGCGTATGGGCATGTCCGAGAAGCGCGGTCCAGCTTCCTGGACTCTGTATGGTTCGCCAGACCAGACACGCTAGGAAAGAACATGTTGACAGGAGCGGACAACAACTACCAGCGTGGAGATAGTGACGGGAACGCTGCTCTCGTCAACGTTGAGATAGGGGTCACCCCCGACAGTCGGTGATCGCAGATTGATGGTTTGAACCCTACCCCCTTGATTGGCGCGCGCGTGCCTGTCGTTTCGATCGTTCTCGAGCGACGATCTGATCAAGATGACTGGGCGGCCTCCTCACCCTTTCGGCTCGACAATCAACAGCAAGCAACCGAACTGACATGCCATACTTTCATTCTTCTACGATCATGAAGCAGAGAAGATCCCGTCTACTCTTCGGTCGACAGTACATCCCGCATCGCCTTCTGCATCCAGCCTTGCATAGCTTTGACATCGCCGCCACATCCTACCATGTCGAAGCGTCCCCTAAACGCTCTACCCTTGACCCCATCGGGAGCCAAAATCCCCACCTTGACTCCGGCGACCTTGCCTGCTTGCCTGACTTTCTCGATGGCGGCGAGGTAGGGTTCCTCGGTGTAGTGGGCGGGCGCATAACCCAGCATCGACAAGGCGAGATCGTTGGGTCCGATAAAGATGGCGTCTGTGAGGTCACCGAAAACACGTTTACGGTATATCAGTAACAATTTCGTGGAGACAAGAAACTCGTTCGATCCCGAACTCAATACGCTCGAGCCTTTGAAGACTCACCGACACCAGGAACAGCGCAAATTTCCTCCACGTTATCGACACCTTCCAGCGTTTCAATCTGAATGATCACCAGCACCCCCTCGTTGGCCTGTACGAGGTACTCTGGAGTAGTCAAGCCCCAAGCCATTCCAGAGAACGGAGACCCTTGTCCTCTCTCTCCGAGAGGTGGAAACCTCGAGGCAGCTACCGCGGTTCGGGCCTGGGCGGCCGTGTTAACCATGGGAACCATGATCCCGCTGTTTGTTCGCGTTTCACGCCGATTAGAACATGGGGAGCAATGTAATTATGATCAACACCTAGACTCACTGGGATCCGCAGTCGAGTGCTCGCTTGATGAGCGTTGGATCGTTCCCCCGGATCCGTACGATAGGCGAGACACCGCACGAGGCGATGGCATTGACACTGTCGTGCATGTCAGAATCTCCTATATTGCCTGTGAGGGCGAGATCGTGAAACGATAGACAGTAGCTCAGCTAGACCGATCGATAGTAGCGAGTGTATAGGCGAATGGACGCCGACTCACCATGTTCGCAATCGACCACGATCCACTGCTCGCGCAAAGATGAGTGTGAGTTACCGGAAGAGATGTCGCATGGCGTCAACAGAGGTCGTTCAGCTTGAATACCCTCGATTCCGTTCCAGAGGAACACACTCACATCCCATCCGGTGGACGCGACGATCCTAGCGTTCCAAGCGGACGAGAACATGACCCAGGTGCCTACCGCACATCGGTCAGAATTGAAGGCGTTCTTGAGGGCGAGCTGGGCAGGCGACATAGTCATCATGTGGGAGTCGTGTTCGAATAGTAGTGGTCGGTGAACCGAGGGAACAGACACATCAAAGGTGCCGTTGCTCAAGATACAAGATTGCTAGGTTATATATATACCCACGTAAACATCATCATGAAATCAAGAAACAACAAACTCTAACTGATTTTGTACAAATCTATCGTTTCGGCACACGCTTCGGACCTACCCACCGAGATCTAAGCGCGATCGGCGCCCTTTCGCGGCTGCATCCCATCGGTGATCGCTCGGCGTTGTTCGTCATGTCGTCTACGAGGTTTGACCGCACCTGATCGACTCTCACTTCCCCCTCCTCTCGGCCTGGAGCAAAAGCACTGGCCTTTCAAAATCGCTCGTCTTGTCATCAAGGAATTCCCATTCCCAAACGGAGGTCAGCCACCGATGCTGTAAGCCCCATGAACATCGGCAATCTGGGAGTGAACACGTCGTCGTCGTCCCATAACATCGACATGGACAGGGCTCCCGGTTCCAACATACGCACGGCCTGTGATTCTTGTCGAGCTCGCAAGACCAAGGTAATCGTCGTCCTCTCGATACCGCGTCATCTACATTCGACCTTGGCATCGCTTCCGTTACTGATCGGCGGACCCCTCTTGCTCAGTGCTCGGCAGAGAAACCAGCCTGTGCTTACTGCGTCAAAGCGAATCGGGAGTGTACCTATTCTAAACCTCCTCAGCGGGGCGAACCGTGAGCATCTCGTCTCGTTCGTCGCTGAATGGCATTACAACAAGTATCGACCCTAGCCCCTACGCAACCTTGTGTAACGAGGAATCGCAGCGGCTACGTAGCATCGCTCGAAGCCAGGATCAAGGAACTCGTCGGAGCTGACTCGTCGCAACAACCGATGGAACGTGAGATAGAGAGGTCAAACGAGCCGATCCAGCATCGATACCGTTCACCAGACCCCCTTGTTAGCCCTTATCGTCGCAAGCGAAGACGGCATACGGATCGACGGGGAAGCCAGACCGACGCTCGCTCCGGCTCGGACCTCGAGAGCAACCACCATTCTGCCTCGATTGCACAGTCGTCATCCCGTTCACCTGCCCGGACTCGTCGATCGAGTCCTACAGGTTTTCAAGATTTTCATCCAATTCTATCTGAACCAGTTCGACATTCGTCGCCTCGCTTGCCACGTGGGCAGAGCAACAGAAGCTATCTACCCTCCAACTCTCAGCTTGTCGACAGACTTCCAGCCGCAAAAGAATTGGGTACGGTCTACCGGATCCATCCGTTGGGCTATTCTCCACATCAACAGTCGGCGGACCCGACCACAACGCGACAGCACGAGACCGTCACTGAAGGCTCTGTATCGAATACTGCAGCGCTAGGGCCTACCTCGAACCTCTTACCATCGCTTGACGAACGCCGAATCCTTCTCGATCGGATTCTGGAGCATACCAATACTGCGTTCCCCATCCTTCACGGCCCGACGTTGCAACGGGATCTGGAATCGGTATATCACCGAGAGCAAGGGACCCCACCGACAGATTATGCGACCTGTCTGCTCTTTCGTCAGTTTTCCCCTTCCCGGTTCTCATCAGATCCGAGGGGAGTCAGCTTACGTGCGCGTCTTTGCGGGGTGCGGTGTAGTCGTCAGCGCGGTGTCCGCCTCGTCCCTACCGAAGGACGTCATCGAATATCGTGAGATCCGCGACAAGTCGACGGGTACGTCGTCTACCAGCCGTGACAGCTCGAGCCGACCAATTCTGACACGCTGAAAGTGAATCCCGATTTGCAATCGCAATAGCATGGTGGAGACTGGCTCAAAAGGTGACGAGTTCTCGGACGATATCGTGCAGAGAGATAGGGGTATTGAAACGGGCCGCCGATCGCTCGCAGCATCTTCCCGCCATGTTGGTCCGTTCGGACTATACCAGGTTGCAGTTCCGACTGTTACAATTACATTACGTCTTGTTGAATCCGGACGCAGGTGGTGAGGCTCGACGTGCAGGTGCTCGTCAGCGGCGCGACACACTGATTATCAGCCCGTTTACCCGTCTATCGATCTACATCAGACGTCTGGGAACTCGTGGGTACAGCGATGCGGACAGCTGTAGACTTGGGACTCCATCACGAACTGGCCCAGGGCGGGTGGCGAGAAAAGGATGATCCTCTTGCTGTCGATATGGGCAGGCGATTGTTCTGGTCGTGAGCGGGATATTTGAGTACCGCGATAATCAGTGTGCACGTGTTCACTGATGGTGATTGCGCAAAGTACATATGCCATCGAGCGAAATCTTGCAATCGCCTTGGGAAGACCTACGACCGTTCCAGACAACTGGATCAACGCCGAGGCGAGTCGAAGGATACATCGCCCGAAGTTGAAACTCAACGAGCTGACATGTGCATATGAACATTTCATGCTTGTCACGCAGTATCCGTCCCTTATGCCAGATTCTGCCATCACTTCGCGAGGCATCGAGGCGGGGATGCCCTCATCTGACAAACTGGCTGCGGTACATCAGCATTTTGCCGTGAGGAGGATACAGTCCGAGATCCACCAGTGCCTTTACTCCAGCGTTGGACCCTACCCGACCGATCCCGAATGGCAGCGGACCATGCTCGATCGCGTGCAGGCCTGGCGGACGATGGCGACGACTACGACGACTTTCATGAGCCAACTATGGCTGGACTTGAACTATCACATGACGATCATGAACCTCTGCAGACCTAGCCCAGGTAACCAGAATCCAGACCGATACACGACCAAGAGGGCTATTCAGAGCAGCAGCGAGATCATGAAGATCTACCGGGCCATGTTTCGGCAGAAGATGATCAATTTCAGTGAGCGATTGCTTCACAACGTGGACGGACGCTATCGAGGCTGACGAGCTCGCTCTGCGCTGGATCTTAGACTGGCTTGCAATGTACCATCTGTTCATGAGCGGCGTCACCTACCTCGGTAGTCTGTGGCAGGCGCATAAACAGGGTTGGACGATCGTTCCCACCTTGATCGATGCGCTGCTCGATATACAAGGTTGTTCTGCGACGATGGAGGGTCTGGCAGGTCAGTCGATCTGGATGGGAGCAAGCCTATAGGGTTTCTACCGACTGACGCAGAGGAATCTTGGCTTGTTGCGTTACCAGCCACCACTCCCGGGACCAACGGCATCCGCAACGCGCTCGAAAACGTCTCTGAAGGGGTGCTTCGCCATCTCAGCTCCAACAGCCGTGCAATCGGTGCTTCACGGCCGATCTCTCCAGTAGCACATCGACCTCACATCACGCAGGGCGCCGCTGCCGACCTTCCAATCGGAGCAACGATGGACGCGACGACGGAACAGCCAATTTTGCAGATGCCCTTGGAGCCAAGTTTTATCATCGAACCGGGACTTTTTGCTCCTCATCAAGAAGATGTTATATCTGGAACCTATCTGAACCCCCTGGATGGCTTTCTCTTTCACCCGCTCGGAGACATGTCCGAGCTCGAGTGGAACGAAGCGGTCGAAGGTATTCTGCAGCAGATGCATAGGGAAGATCCGACCATGCTCGTTGCACAACGATAGCGTACACAGAAGACGTCCTTGCACCATTGACATCTGGGATCGTGTTACATGTGATTCTACGATGATCGGGCTTAAGATCCCTCTAGCGCTCTTCAGCACACTCGGTCGCGCAAGGTTTTACCCTCGAATGCCTCGACGAGGTGCTCCACCATGGATCGGCAAGTGTCTTGTTGCGCCGCTTCAGTGGCAGCGCCAATGTGAGGCCTGCAAGGTCGATCGTTCTTATTAGCTCCCGAGATGCCCCGCAGGCGGACGACGATTATGCATCGAGTGACCCACGTCATGACGACCCTATCTTCTCTGCACAACTCGGGGTATGCCTCGAGTGAAGGCGGCTCGTTGACAAAGGCGTCCAGACCGGCACCAAAGATACGATTCTCTGCGAGCGCAATGGCCAGATCTCCCTCGTGGATGATCCCGCCCCTGGCGGTGTTCACGAGTATCGCCGAGCGCTTCATCAACCGGATCTCCCGGTCCGCAATCAGGTTCTCGGTGCTCTTGGTCAATGGGACGTGCAGGCTGATGATGTCGGCTTGTTCCAAGAGCCTATCGAGTGCGTCGACAAGACGGAAAGCGCCGTCACCGCGGATCGCTCCTTGCCACTTTCGGAGCGCCTCGTCGTCGATGAACGGATCGTAGAGGATGATCGGGGCATCAAAAGCGGCGTGGAACATCTTGGCTACCAAGAACCCAATGTTCCCACCTCCTACGATACCCATCGTCTTTCCTTCGAGCGTCTGCGAGCGGCGTTTTCGTGACCGACATGGAAATCAAAGTCAATTCCTCGTAGAGCTGCAGCGTAAACGATGGATGTAAAGCCGTCTCGACTTGCCTGTCCAGCCCAACCGTCCTTTTTGGTGACTGCGACCCCGGCTCGGATCTTGCGATCGATCGCGGTGCACTGTCGGGCGACACTGTGTAGCCGATACCGATGCAGAGCAGTGCAGCGTACGATGGAAAACCGAAAAAAACAACAAGAACAAGAATACACATCGAGATCAACCACAGGGTTAGCATTTCGTCAATCGTGTGTGGCGCTACGTGGTATGCGCGCGCGATTTAGGAATGTAATAGTTAGATCGGGACGTACTCTAGGATCAGACCGAGTGCGAGCTCGGCGACGGCACGGGCGTTGACCCCGGGGGTGTTCATCAACGGTATCCCAGCTGCCTTGAGCGCATCGAGATCAAAGTTGTCCACTCCCACGCCTATCAGTATGGGTATGGGTTTACAGGGTAAGAACACCGCTCAGTATGATCCCTCCAACAGACATGCAACGTCTTGTTGCAGTCCAACTTATACATGACCGGGCGCGGGAAGACTGACCTTGCTTGCTGATATATCTCAAGCGAGATTTCGCCAAGACCTCGACGTCTTCCCTAGTGACCACCGCGTTCCTGGCCATCAACCCCTCGGCCTCTTGCCTCCACCTTTCGAACCCATGTTCGCCGGGAAGTACGAGATCGAACCTCTCCCTGGCCAATGCGAGAGCTTCCGAATGCAGGGGTTCGAGGCTGAAGACTCTGGGCTTGGGGGCGATGGAAGGCGACATGATGATGATGTTCGGTATGAGATTGGACAATCAATGAAACAATCGTGGAGGACGAAGGGTTTTTCTCATCAAGTCCCGAATCGATCTCTCGTCTAGAACACTGGGTTCTTGATCTACTAACAGTACTTTATATACATACTTCTAGGACGTTGTCCCGAACGGTGATTGTAAGTCATACTACGTAAGTCGGCCCGAAGAGCTTCGGAACGGGGGGGCCCTCCGAGCCGAGACGACCATGGGCCATACCTACGGTGCAATACATTCGGCACAAGCCACGAGCGCTGAGCGCTGGGATGTCATGCGGGCTTCCGGCGAGCTCGAGAGGTCCAACGATTACCAGGTGCACCAGACCGTTTGTAGACCGGGAACGAGCGAGGGATCCAAACGATAGACAGATCATGGATTGCGGCGTGAGGACGATGGGCAAGGGGTTTTATTTGAGCTACCAAGCGCGATCTGTGGATCCATCCGATGGCAGAGAGCCGAGTCTATCAACGATCCTGGCAAGCTGTGTATAGGACACACTCTTATGCTGAACTGTCTCTCTTACATGTGACAAATGACACGGCTGCAGCAGAATTGACAGAGCGCCCGTGGTAGCAGTGTAGCCTTGAGCGGTTTGGGCAATGATCACGTGATCTACCTTCTCGGTCTCGGGCAAGTGCGGGCCCGTCGACGGACGATCTACTTAGTAACGACGATGGTGGTGATGGTGTTATCTGGGAGCTATGGTTGGATAGGGGACACGGTAATCACCTACAATCTGTCAGTAACCGGTCGCAGAACGTCGGCTGCCGGGTAGTCTCTCCTATGGCCTGGGTCTGGGTGTATATACAGCCACGAACATGTTTGTCGAGACATCGAGATCCTCCATGACCGTGCATCTCTTGCGCCTATCCACTCGACGCAACGTCTTTGAACCATCATCATGTCTTCCGAAACTACCACCACCACTGATACTACCAGCGACTTTCAACTCCGACCTATCCCTCAACCGCCTCCCCGTCTCCTCCTGGGCAACCTGACGGACATCGACAAGGAAGATGCCATAGGTTCCATCACCCAGATGATCCGTCGGTACGGCGAGATCGTCAAGCTCCAAGTCCCCAACGGGCCCAAGAACGGCAGGCTGTTCGTAGGCAGTCAGAGGCTCGTACATGAGATAGCCGATCAGGAGAGGTTCGAAAAGGTCGTCAGTGGGGCTTTGGAGGAGGTCAGGAGTTTGGCTGGGGATGGTACGTCGGCGTGGCGTCTTGATCGATTTTTGCACGTACGGGGAGATCATCTTCTGGTCTGGTCTGGCCTGGTCTGATTTTAACACTCCCCGCTTATTTACGTTTCTCTTTGAATTGCAGGCCTGTTCACCGCTTATAGCAAGGAAGAATCGTGGCAAGTCTCCCTCTCGCCCATTGATATTTTATTATCAATTCCATGGCCGACTTCTGAGCTGATCATTCTCATTCATCCTTTTTCTGTCGTTGTTTCTTTTTGCGTAATCGCAGGGCTATCGCTCACCGGATCCTCATCCCAGCTTTCGGACCCCTGAGTATCAGGAACATGTTTGAAGGGATGGTCGATATCGCTACTCAGCTGGTCGACAAGGCAAGTTATAGTCGAAGTGGAACTCAAATTGTTTTCCCGGCAAATGTTGACGTATGATATATTGATGTGTGCTATCGACCTCGACCTCGACCTCGCCCTCGACCTCGACCTCGCCCTCGACCTCGACCTCGACCTCGACCTCGACTTCGACCTGGAACCCATAGTGGACCCGGTTTGGAGACGCTAGGATCGACGTGACTGCCGATTTCACCAGGTTGACTTTGGACAGTGAGTTGTACCCAGCTCGCGTGATGTCGAACCCCCAGACCGTACGTTTACCTCTTCGACCTTCGCGGCCGACTTTTTAGCTATTGCCCTGTGCACCTTTTCTCATCGGTTTAATTCGTGAGTCTCTCCGTTTCCTGCCATAAGGTATGGTTATGCGTCTCGTCCCAAGCTGATCGCATCCTCATCTGGTTTCGGGAAATTCCATTTTGGCACGCTCACACCGAATTTGTGTACACCCACGTTTAGCTTCTACACGGAAGCCGAACCTCCCTTTGTCCACGCCATGGCCTCGTCCCTGCACGAAGCCGGAGTCAGGAACAGGCGGTTACCGGGGACAGGCTGGATGTTTGGGAAGGCGAATCAACGGTACAAGGATGATATCGCTTTGCAGCATCGGATCGCTGACGAGGTGAGTTGTCGTCGGCAGATGAAGACGTAAAATCCGGACGGGGCATTGTGAACTGATGATATTCTTGGTATGATGATCACGATGCAGCTCATTCAAGAACGGATCGAGGGGAAGGATAATGCTCCGGATGACCTGTTGAGTACCATGTTGAACGGCAAAGACCCGAAGACCGGTCAGTCTGGCTTTGTGGTCTGGTCGCCCCACGTCCCGGGGCTAACCTGCATTCGGTGAACCTTTATTTAGGCAAGGGGTTGATCCCGGAGAACATTCGATACCAGCTGGTCACCTTTCTAATCGCCGGTCACGAAGTGAGCTATATGAGTTTGAACGGCTTGTCCCCTGTACCCCGACCCTCACTTACCCCCGCGTTCACCCAGACGACCTCGGGAATGCTCTCGTTCCTCTTTCATTACCTCTTGAAGACCCCCCGCGCTTACCAAGCCATCCGGGACGAGGTCGATCGGGTCTGTGGCAACGAGTCGGTCCGATACGAACACCTGCAGAAGTTCAAGTACATCGACGCGGCGCTCAAAGAGACCCTTCGGCTGAAGAGTACCGCTCCGGCCTGGGCGGTCGTGCCTAAAAAGGACGAGGTGATCGGCGGGTGCTACAAGGTCGACAAGGGTCAATCCATCGTCGTGGTCTTGGACGCTCTGCATCGAGATCCCAAGGTCTGGGGGGACGACGTCGAGGAGTTTAGACCGGAACGCATGCTGGATGGGCGGTTCGAGGCTTTGCCACCGGACGCTTGGAAACCGTTCGGTCAGTGTCCCGTGCTCGGGCGTTTGCGCGTCGTCCAGCTGACATCTGGGTCGGTCCGCATTCAGGTAACGGTATGCGAGGGTGTATCGGCAGACCGTTCGCCTGGCAAGAATCGTTGTTGGTCGTCGGCATGGCAAGTTGCTCGGTCCGAGCTGCAGGGCGTTGAACGTGGCTTGAATCTGAATTTCTCGTTGGAAACAGCTCTTTCAACACTTTGATATGCGCCCGGACGACCAGTCCTATCAACTAGCTGTGAGTCTCCGTGGTCGGAGCAGGTTCTGGGGTGTCGCAAGCTGAACGTCTCTTGCGCACGGCTCAGATCAAGACGTCATTGACGATCAAACCCAAGGGCTTTTACATGCACGTGAAGCAGCGCAGAGATCGACTCGTTACCAGCATCGCGTCGGCTGCCAGTGACTCTCGTCAAGGCCAAGACCAGTCTGACAACGAGCCTCCCGTATCGCAAGGTAACGGCAAAGGCCCTAAATTGGCCATTTACTATGGTACGTGAGCTTTATCCGCTACCTTCCACGCCTCGTACTGAGCTGCCTTGTGCCTCTCAGGAAGCAACGCCGGTACCTGCAAGGCTTTGGCCTACAAGCTGAAAGGCGAAGCGACCCGACGCGGCATGAACGTCGAGATTGAACAACTCAATTCGGTCGCTTCCGGTGATCTGCCTCGGGACCGCCCTGTGGCGATCGTGACCGCCAGTTACGAAGGGCAGGTGAGGGGTTACGTTGCGTTCTGCGGGTTCCGACGGGGTCCGAGCTGAACCTGGCTCCCTAACACTAGCCAACAGACGATGCCAACTTTTTCGTCGAATGGCTCAAAAATGCCAAGGCCGACACGCAAAAGGGCGTCAAGTATGCGGTCTTTGGGTGTGGTCATCCGGACTGGGCGGCGACGTTTCACGCCATTCCCAAGTTGATCGACGACCGTCTGGCCGATTGCGGGGCCGAGAGGTTGCGCGATCGAGGCGAAGGGAACGCAGCTGTGGCCGAGCTGTTTGACCAGTTTGACGATTGGGAAGCCGGGTTCTTGGAAAGAGCCGGCGGACAGGCGAGTGACTCTGATGGACCCGGACTCACGGCCGACATCGACAGCGAGATACGCAAAAACCTGCTCCAGCAGCAGTCGCTGTTGTCGTGCAAGGTCATCTCGAACGAGGTCATCAGCAAGGGCGACGTCGACATCAAGCGCAAGATCGTCCTCGAGCTGCCCGAGGGGGTCGAATACCGGACGGGTGACTACATCGGTCTGTTGCCCGCGAACCCCATCCCCGTCATTCAGCGGGTCTTGGTGCGCTTCGGTCTGCACATGGACGACGTGGTGACCCTGCACGGGACCGCAGGAGCGTGGACGTTGCCACTGGACGTGCCGATCAGCGCGTTCGACCTCTTGGCCGCGTTCGTCGAGCTCGAATCGCCGGTGACCTTGAAACAGGTCGAAAAGTTGAAGTCGTACGCCGCAAAGGAAAGCCAAGAACTCGCTCGGCTGGATGAGTATTGCAAGCCAGACGTCTTCAAGGCGGAGATTGGTGACAAGCGGGTCGACCTGTTGTCCCTCGTCGAAGAGTTGGAACGTCTCGACATGCCGTTTACCGACTTTTTGATCGCCATGCCGTCGATCAAGATGAGGCAGGTGAGTCGGCGCCGGCCTGCTCTATATCAAGCTGCCACGCGCTGTTGGCGATACTGACCATCACTGTACGTTCTGACAGTACTCGATCTCTTCGTCTCCCCTTGACGATCCCAGACGAGCCGCACTCACCATCGCGGTGATCGATGCGCCCCACATCTCGGGTCGCGGCGTGAGGTACTATGGGACGGCCACTCATTTCCTCTCTTCGCTCGTCCCCGGCAGCCTGATCCGAGCTGGGGTCAAGCCGTCTGGAGAACAGTTTCACCCCCCCGCGGACCCTTCGGTGGACATTTTGATGGCGGCGTCTGGGTCGGGGATCGCCCCGTTCAGAGGGTTCGTGCAGGAGCGAGCGTTGCAAAAGTGAGCACCGGGTTCTGCGGACTTTCGTCAGATCGTCAATCAGCCGCGTTATACGTATCTGATCGTGTTTGTGCCTTGCTTTTTGTTGATTTGCAGGGCCGCCGGACGTCAAGTGGGAAAGGCGATGTTGTTCTACGGTTGTCGATCGCCGGATACGGACCTTCTGTACGACGAGGAGATGCGAGAGTGGGAGCGGCAGGGGGTCGTCGAGGTTTTCCATGCGTTTTCTCGAGCTCCGGAAGAGTCTGAGGGGTGTAGATACGTCCAGTGAGTCAGGTCCCTCTCGGCGTTCCTCGTCGAGTCGAAGTACCAACACTTTTCCTCCTTTACACCGACAGGGACCGCGTCTATCACGAACGTAAAGAATTGGCGGAAATGTTCAAGAACGGGGCCAAGGTCTACCTCTGCGGCAGCGGACGGATGGCCGGTGGGGTCAAGGAGACGTGTGCACGGATCTACGCGGATTACAAAGAGGTCGAGTTGGAAGAGGGTCGGGAGTGGATGAAGGCTGTGCAGGCGGAGAGGTTCGCTACGGATATTTTCGGTTGAGCGAGGATGGAGGCAGGGGTAAAGGTGATTGGCATGATTGTGGAAGGGGCAGGATCGTTCTCGTGGACTAGGTAGTAGATGATGCCAGGTCTTGTCGATTGTCAGAACGACGTTCGTGAAACGGATTACGTCGTCTGTTTTGCTGCGGAAAGGGTAACTTCGGGGTCTGTCACCGGCGGGCGGGAGGGAGAAAGTGGTCAGATGTAAGGTTTGGGGGACTCTGGACGACGTACGACGACGTATATCGATCAGCATATCTATCTGTATGATAACCACACGGTCTATGGAATATGATCTGGGCCAGTCTGGAGTGTTGCTAGCTATATCTGGTATCCAGCTATCTGGGTGTATCCGGTCCCAAACTGTCGGCACCTCGGGGGGCTCATCGGTAGATTCTACCTCAACAAGACCTCGGACCCAGGAAGTTTTGGTCGACAAGCTTTGACCTTCCGACAAACCACGACGACCGCCACCGACCAGCGATCACCAAGCGAGATGAACATGTTCTTCCCATTCCCCTTGCCTCTGACACCGAAACAATGGTTTTACATCGCCGGAACGCAATGCCTCGTCGCCGGGATCATCGATGGAGGAGCCAATTTCGGGATCGCCTATGCGATGTATCATGGGCAGGATCAGGTCAAGATGTGGGTGTTTTCTCAGGTGAGTTCGAGAGATGAGACCGTTGGACACAGAAGGGAGATGATGATATGAGGCTGATGGTCGTTGTTCCCGGGTTCAGAATACGATCGCAGGGGGTATGTAGGGTTACGCAGGGTGGAAGTTGGATGGGCCGAAAGCTGATGTATCGTCGACTTGCTATCAGATCTCGGAGTCACGCCCATCATCCAGACTGCCGTGTCGGTAAGACCAACCTTTTCTCCAGCCCTCCAATACTTCGACATACGTCATGTCAACTAAACGCCGTGCTGCTCGCTCGTCTCGAATCTAGATGATCATCACCTCGACCCTGGTACACACCGATCTACATCATTCGATGATAAAACCGCTGGCCTTTGTCTGGCCGCACGTCGAGCATCTTCCGGACCCTCACAGGCTGTTCAAGGGCCGGCAGAAGAGTCAAAAATCCGACCTGGAGAACAAGACTAGCAGCCCGGACCACGCTTCCTCCCACCTTTCTTCTTCCACCTCTTCGTCCCAGCCAAGAAGCACCATCGGCTACTACTGGGCCATGTTGATGAGGTTCATCTTTGAGGGGACGGAGAATAACATGCTGTTCGACGCCGGGATCAAGCGGTTCCCGAAAAGGTTGGCTTGGACGGCTCTACAAGGGGTAGGGTTGGGGGTGGTTGTGGGGTTTCCGTGTTGGTGTTTGTTCATAGTGATCTTGGGGCCGATTTATGGGATGAGGGATATGGGGAATCGGTGGGATCCGCAGGTGAGTTTCGGTACAGGCTCGGAGTCTCCGAAGGCTGTCGAAGTTTCGAGGTTCCGGGGGTTTGACAGAGGGCCCAGGCTGAGATACTGGCCCTCTTGGAATCTATGAACAGATCATCAAGTGCGTGTACGGGTTCTTGCTCGGGATCATCACCAATCCTATTATCGCCATGTTAGCTCTAGGCTCGCAGGCCGAGCACAACCTCCTCGTACAACGCATCGCCGAAAAGGAGAAGGAGAAGAATGCGGAGGAATCGTCCGACTCGGAACCTCGGGAAGTTCTGGTGCCCAACCCAGAGACACCTCCGACTCCATTGCAACGACCTGCCATGCCCATGACCCCGTCTTCTAGGATCTCGAGACTGCGTAGCGGGTCTTATGCCAGTTCGATCCGTCAATCCGGGTTTACCGTCGATGTCAGCGACATTCCTGTGGATTCGCCCAGTCGGCTCGCCCCGCCGTTGGCCTTGCCAGCGACACCGATGGGCCCGACGATGATGGAACGCTCTGGACCGCCCCAAATTCAGACTCCTGGGAGTGTCGTTCCTCGACGACCGAGGGCGTTGACGGGTGCATCTGAGACGGGGTCGTATTACTCGTTAGGAGGGACCGGAGGGCGAGCCCAGAGGGGAAGAAGAGCGAGCGTGCTCTCGGTCCAACAGGTCGGGACGTCGGGCACACCCATGGCACCCAACCAGAATCAGAACCAGAAACAGGCCCAGGCCCAAGACCAAGATCGAAGCGGGACGGGCGCGAGGCAGAGGACGATGACGGAATCCACCATCAGCCCTATCCGACAGATCCCCCCAGCGTGGATGTCACAAGGCACAGGGATGACAACGATGACGGGCATGGGGATGGGGATTGGGTCGGGGACGGGTCGAGCAGAAGATCCGGACTCGGTAGAGACGCTCACGCTCCCGCCTACGCCTCATCGGCAGCATACGGGCATGTCCCGGTTGATGGCTGAGAGCAAGTTGGATGCGCCCAGGGAGAGCGTGGAGATTAAGGCAGAGGGGGTTGAGGGGGACGTTTTTGGCGGGAACAGCGGATCGGGTAGGGACAAGTAGCGAAGGGTACTGTGGATCGGTAGATGACCGAAATGTTCGACAACTTTATAATTCACGTGCAAGTCTCTGGTTTGTAAGCCGACCCTTGGCGTCGGAATAGATGGATTTGATTGGTATCGCTTTGTGGCATAATTATGACAACTAACACTGGATTATGGACAACCGATTCTCTTGCTTTGCTACTTCATTGTGAACGCTTCCTGCCTGTACTAATGGGTTCAACGAATTGTCCTTTGCTTTCACGAACGCTCAATCGGTGCATGGTCTGCTCAGTAAGCCGACTCGTCCAACTGGATCTGTCCACGGATGGCACCGGCAGGGAAGGCGACGGTGTGAACATCGGCAAAGAAACCAGCGGGGTTGGCCTCGATCTGGGCGAGGGTGAATCCTTCGGCCGTGTCGGCTGCAAAGAGAGACGAAGATTATAAAACACCTCAGCTGCTGTGACGTCGTCCCTTGTAAGACCAGCGAGGTGCGATGGACTTACTGCCATTGGCCAAGACTCCAGTCTCGAAAGGTCCCTGGAGACAACCGTACGAAGTCCTCCATCCCTGTTCGGTCAAGGGCGAGTCGCCAGTGGGGTTGGGGAAGGCGATCCGGGGGGGACCAGCTCGGCCACGAACGGCTTCGTGCTGAGATAGTCAAGAGCAACGTAGCACCGATGAGCATCTGAACGAAATGTAAAAGGGAAGCGATGAAGCAAAGGTGGAACGTACGATGTGGGTGGCGGTGACAGCCGGGCTCTGGTAGTCTCCCGAGATGTAGACCGAGATGTTCTACGTTGACAACCCAGGACGAACGCGGATGAGCATGAAGATCGAACGAAGATGATGAGCCGGCAACGACCTGGACTCACGTAGCAGATCAAGTCCTCGTCCGCGTTGATACCGAACTTGTAAACACCGTATGCGCCGGGTTCACCGGGTACGGCGACTTGCGAGTTGTTGATGCTGCGGGCAAGCATTGATGTTCAGCACAACTTGCAAGCGCAATACTATAGCCAACAGAACACGGTCATTCGTTTCACTCACACCTGGTCAGGACCCGCCCAAGCAGTGTATGTCGAGGTAAAGTGGAAGACGCCCTTGACGAGCTCCTTCTCGTGGTGCTTGTCCTCGTGGTGATCGTCGTACTCCTTGTGGTCGTGCATGTCATCGTGCTCCTTCTCTTTCCCCCAGTTCTCTCGCTTGGAAGAAGGGGCGGCCATAGCCAAGGCGGGAAGGGCGAGGAGGGCAAGGGCAGCGAATCGCATGATGACGAGGATGTTGTTGGCGTGTGGTGGTGTAGGTTGTGAATGCAAGGTAAACTTGGATGGATGCAAGCTTAGCCATTCCGAAGCCCACCTTATATAGTCGTCGGGATGACCTCGCTGCGAGACGACGTACATCCGAATCGGATGATCAAGCAGCAAGCCATAAGAACTTGCCAAGAGGTGCGCCTTGTCAACGCTCGTCACGCAATTCAATTTGGCCCGTTTGGGGAGCACTTGTTCGCCCATCGCACCTGTAGACGCTGCTTGTCGACCTATGAACGCTCTCGTCGGAGATATTACTGTCCTTCTCGACCTCGGTCTTGGCGATCGACCTCATCCGAAAAGAACGCCTTTCCCGGTCCATGGCTTCGGCGCCCCCGAACTAACTTCTTTCCCCATGGAGGATCGACAAGTGAGTATGCCCAACCGATGACGTCCTAGCCAGAAGTGGTTAGTCCCATTCGGTTCGTTGCCAATCGCCGGGGGCACCACGAGCAGTGTGGGAGAGTGCGATCGAGAGCTCGTACCAAGGTTTCGGGTTGTACGGGCTTGGCGCAATTTACGAGACACGGGATCAAAATCGCGATATTTGTCTTGGGAGCGTCATACGTCTCGTTCGGGGTTGCTACAATCCATTCACCATCGTCGTCGTGTTGAGACTAGCGCTACACAGCATCAGATCACCCACACCACGTCGCTCTACTTCCATACAGGGTCCCCGTTGGCGAGAAGCTTGGCGACGTAAACCTTGGTCTCGGCCAGGATGACCATCCTGCGGCGAAGCGCAAGCACGACGAGATATGACGAATCAGCCCTAGTCGTATTCCCTCAAACTGACCACAATAGCGATATAGCGTTCTCTAGAGCCGACTCACCTGCCCGGACCGGCCCATTGAAAGTTGGCACTCCCTGAACCGACAAAGATCTTGCCCAAGAGTACGCCTTGCGGGTTGAACACGGTCACGCCGTCGCCGGTGCCTGCAATCCGTGTTCAACTCGTGTTAGCGATCGGGAACCCTCATGGCTCGTTGACCTGAAACCGAGGCCGCCGGCTGAAAAGGCAGACGTATAGACTGACCAGCATCTGTGAAGTATACAAAGGATACAATCAGTACGGGTATTTCGGCTTGAGAACAAGCTTAGGACTGAGACTCGGACTCACAAACATTGCCCGACTCGTCACATCGGAGTCCATCGGGGACACCGGTATTGACTGAAGGCGTCGGGGTTCAGTTCAGCTCATAATCCATTTTCAACGGACCGGAGATGAGATAGGAAAGGGCACCTACTGAACGCAAACGTCCTTCGATCGCTCCAGTTTCCTTGCTCATCCACGTTGTACTCGTAGCTACATAAAACTCAAACCAATCGTTAGCAATTCACGATAAAACCCGCGCAAACCTTAGAGACAGAGAATCCCGCTGCAACGCTGCACCCCTAATGAGATGCTTCAGATCCATGCCCCGACTCACATCGTGGCCGGACGTCTGGGATCCCGATCTTTCCCTACCAACCCCGTATCCGCCACATACGCCTTGGTCTCGTCGGGCGAGAAGACGATCCCGTTCGGTCGGACCATCTCGTCCGCCACGAGCGAGACCAGGCCTGTAGTGCGGGGCGAGACGTGAGAGCGAGCGAGCGGGTCCATCTCATCAGTAACTACTTTTCCTCGCAAACAATGTCGATACGCGAACGTGCTAGCGCTACGCTTACCGCTCGTCTGGTTCCACCTATAAACTTGTAACGGCAGATCCGGCGTAGGTCGAAAGTCCTGCGAGTTGCCATAGTCCGGGTCGGTGAAGAATAGGTCTCCGGTACCTCTGTGCAGGGCGACGTCGTTGAGCGAGTTGAATTGTCTCCCAAAGTAGTTGTTCAGGATGACTGCGGGCGGGAGGAGGGGATGTTGGGGATCGTCAGCGGCATGTATATCATAGGGGACATGAACCCGAGGAGTGTTGCGGAATCTTCCGACTGACCGGTGGAATTGTAAGGAGGGTACGGGTTGACCAAGGTCATCGTAGGTGGGAACTCTTCCCCCCGACCCTGAGCGAGGAAGACGATCTGGTCTGCAGGGCGTGTATCGAAATTAAGACCGAACGCTCATCAGCCTTGCAAGCTTGTAAAAAGAACGCGGGGCAGCGCCCCGGGGAAAGAGTTCAAGAGTTGGAGCTTACCTCGGTAATTGGTACCTGCAGAGCAAAGGTTTTATATCATGGGCCAGTAAACCCGTCAATCTCACAAGCCGGCTCTTCCTTTCCAAAAGTTGTCGGACCCCACGTCCAACTTTTTTTCAAGACCCACTCACCTCCGTTCACGTTGACCAACCTCCCTTCCGTCCCATCCTCCCCACTGATCTCCACCAACGTCGCATTCCCCGCCTTCCAGTCCCCTGTGGTTTCGTCCAAGTAGACCTGGCCCTCTTTATTGCTCAAGGAGCTCTCGACCTCGTCCAAGGAGATCTTGAAAACCCGATTAGAATTCTCAGCACCGGAAAACCCTAAGGGGGCACCGGCGTTGGAGCAGAAGAAGAATGATTGGGTGGGTTCGTGGTAGACTATAAATACGGGTATGAGTGTGAAGTCAGGGGGTGGAGGTGGAGATGGTGATGAGGATGGAGATGGGGGTAGAGGTGGAGAGAGAGAGGAGAGAGAGAGACGTGGAAAGATCAGCTCAACTCAGAGAAGATCGGTATATCCCAGATCCCAGAAAAGTAAATTAAAGGTATAGCACGGGGCAAAGACCTTTAACCTCAACCAGGAGACTCACCGGGGGCCTCGTGAGCGCTATAATACCCCTCGGTCTCCAAGACCAAAGCTAACCTGGGATCTTCCCCGATGACCCGGTGGAAATCGGGATGATAGACGTGGAACGGGCTTCTTTTGGCGGAGGCGAGGGAGATACCGGGCGGGAGGAAGATGGAGTCCCAGGTGAATGATGAGGGAGGGGGGACGGTTGGGAGGCTACCAGAGGTTAATAGCGGGATGGGAGGATGTCACGAGCGTGATTGCAGGCAAGGGTTAGCTGAACAGAGGTGATATGGATGACGAGTTGGACGTACACGTTGGTACTAGCAAGAGGAAACTCGTAGAACCAGTCGTGTTGCTCAAAGTCGACCTGCAACACAACATGGGTCTTCAGTTCGAATTTGATGGCAATCCGGGGATCCGGGGACGAGGGTCCGGCGTTCACGATATGGACTGACCTGAGCGACGATAGAGGTCGAGGTTGTCAGCAGGACGGCTGTCACGAGAGCTTGTCGGAGAACCATAACTGGGTAGAGGAATGATGTTCACTTATCCAGTGATTTGTTGTACGAGTCGAGGCCGGGTCGATTGCTGAATTGCTGTACATGTTCAACTTGCTATATGCTATATGCTATATGACCTTGTAGGTGTTCTCGTCGATCTCGGTGCTACTTTCGACCGAAACATTCCGCTTTTTACACCTCTCGGGGTAGAAGGACGTGACGGTCCCCCCCTCCCACAGCCCTCAGCAGATTTCAACCATACAGCGAGTAGAGCTTGCAGAAGAGGGAGAGGTCACGCGGTGTGCACGGAGGGGAGTGACTGGTAAAGGTCGCAACGCAAGGCGAGTACATATAGATCGGATGAGAGACGGCGGGATCCGACGACCGACAAGCGAGCGGAAAGACATGATATGGGGCAGGAGGATGAGTGTGATCGAGGTAGCAAAAAGCAAGAGGAGGATTCGCTAGCAGCTAGCAGACGGCTGTACACTTCTTGTCTGATCCGTTCATCGAGTCGATCACATCGAGTGGGGCACAAGTAGTACACAGTAGTACAGTAGTAGTGAACAGTATCGCAGTTGCTGCGAGCGAGGTGTGTCTTGGGTGATCACGTGACTCGCGTATCGTGTTTCATCCACCACCTATTTACACTACTACTACTACTTGCACAACATTATTACTCTCATGTCGAATGTGACTGACGGTCACTTCACGCCCCACTCCGAACAAGTGTGACATCGGGACCTTTTTCGCACATCCTACAGTTACAGTATCAAAAGAATATCGGTACGCCTACAGCAGACTAGAGCAAAGGGCCTTGTTTCATATATATTACAGTACCAGACGACCCGCCTCGGACTGCGGCTTGACACGATGGAGGACCCGTTCCAGGTTATCGAGGTTCCATCGATCGAGGACCAGGTGATATTCGTCCCAATCCGCCGACGCTGGGATGGATCCTGTCCAGGAAGGCGTGATTCCAGGCGGGTGGGCGTCATCTTCATCGACCGATCTTGACTTTGATCCGGACCCATCGTCGTCGTCGTTATGGCTCTTTAAATTTGAAGGAGGTGTGGTTCGTAGCCTGAGCCGGAGGACGCTCTTCATCTCGCTCTCCCCGGCGGTATGTAAAACGTACGCGACGGGGTGGAGGTAAGGGTAGGCATCGATGATCGCCCGGTAAACCAAGGTAGGTACCTAAAAATGTCAGAAGTCAAAATTATAATCATTCCCCCCCCCCCCAACATCAACCCCCAAAACCAGTTCCCCCAGGGATCAGCGAAGTGATTATAATCAAGGCGGGACAAATTGTTGTGGACCCAATCTAGGGTGGACGATCTTAGGGGGGGAAAAAGGGAAACCGGGAACGGACCTACCTTGGCGTTGATCGCAGCGCTTATAGAGGCGCTCGCTCGTTTGGCCCAGTATTCGTTATCGATCCAAGCGGGGATCGCTAGGTCCTAAAAAAAAACATTATTCGAGATCGAGCATATAAGTCCACCCCAAGCCCCCCAAACCGAGCATTAGATGATATCAGCCCGTGTTTTATCGCATTGCGAAATTTCAATTTCAAGGGGGGTGGATGTGGATGTGATGAGAGACACGACGCCGGGCCTAAGAGACTGACCATTCGACCGAGGATGGAATAATATTCCTCGTACGTGGTGTGAGAGTGGATTTGGACCACGTTGCCGGATACCAAGAGCGATGGGATGGGGACTTTACCCTTGTCGCTACCGAGGATGTGTAATTTGAACGCCGAGGTCGAGGTCGAGGTGGGTTCGCTTTCCAGGTCGAGGGGGGTCAAGGTTTTGAGAGCGGGGTCGTACCGGTAACCCCAGGCCGACGGGTCTTCTATTGCATTGTACGAGAATCGCCACGCCCGTGACAAAAAAAGAACAATGAGACCGGGAGTCAAGTCAGAATCGATAGGTACCGTGCTGTGCTGGACTCTACACGACCCAGGCCTCCGGTTTTCCCCGGCTACAGTATGGGTGTGGTCTTTACTCACGTATGATCTCCGACTCGAGGTCGGTAAATATTCGATCGAAATGTCGACGGCCATAGGTCAAGTCGCCCATGATCACGGCGTTATCACAGCCGGTGCGCCTGTTCTTCTTCTTGTCCTGTTGATGGGGGACGATGTCTGCGGAGATCGGCAGTCTCTACTTACCAAAACAAAGACCAGAGAGAGACGAGCGGGCGGGGGAACAGTCGAGGGACCCTCTTCGTGAGCTTTCGATTCCTTTCCCTCTCTCTCCGGGGAACGAGAGCGAGGACGAACCGTGACCAAAGTCTGTACGGGATGTACCGCCCAGCCCGTATTACGATCCCGAGTGGACCACTGCGTCAGGTGTTCGGCGTACATACGTGATGTATGCGCTCCCAACGAGACGAACTGGATCCGACCTTCCCTGGCTAGGTTGTGGAAGGGCTCGTGGTGAGCGTGAAAGCCGTTCTCTTCGTGATGCATGCAGACGACCTGGAGGTCGCTCGGCTGCGCGAGAACGGTTCTTAGGGAATCTTCCAACCATCGTTGGTCGCCTGGATTTTGTCGAATGGATCAGGGTCAGGGTCCATTTCTCGTGCTCCGTGTCATATTATCCGGGCCTGATAGACACGAGGGGTCCAGGGACTTACAGCTGACAATGATCAAAACGTCGAATTCGGCGCGGGATATCGAGGACTCTAGACTGTCCACCGAATTCGGAGGGGCGCTGATCGTAGGACCGTCATGAAACGCGGATAAGATCTTGCCGAACCCGAACCTCCATCCTCCCGGGTAGTCGGGCGAGACTCGAAGATCTGGGGGGTTGTTGACAAGACAGACAAGTGGGGGCGAGTCAGTCTGGATTGTTTCTTCGGGGGGACGAGCCGTGTCATGATCCGAAATTCTGGGACCAACGTGTGCGATAGCTCGTCACGGTCGCGCCGGACCGTTCGGCAGTGTAGATCAATGCGCCCGCTACGTCTATTGGTTGGGAACGTTGTGGAGGGGAAACTGGTCAGCGATGTAGACAAGGTAGCGATCGTACGTCAGAGCGACGCAGCAACAGATTCTCGATCGAGATGGAGACAACAGATTCTCGATCGAGATGGAGACGATGCTGTCGAGGGAGGATCGATCTCCCCGTTTATCCTGTGTACGGCTCGAACCAACTCACCGTCATGAAACCCGGAGCCTTCGTAGACGGCTATACGAATACCTCTACCCGCATCCGAAATTGACAAGGCGGTACTCGAGACGACGGGTCCATGGCGATATGTCAGACATCCGAGGCCAAAGAGCGAGATCGACACGACTGTCAACAATAGTAAGCGATAACGAGACCGCCCGGCCAACCTGTAACGAGGGTCGTCGCGAGTCGAGCCGTTGTTTCGAAGAGAGATGGGCATCGCGGAATGGCCACTGGGTATATCGCCTTGGTTGGCTATGTAGGTACTCGCCTGGAAACTGTCGGGCCGGGTCGGATGAAGGTAGGAAAGATCGACATGTCGTATCTGGTCGAGACGTACTTGTGTGTGTCTGTGCATGTGTGTGTCTGTGCGGTCTGTGTGTGTGTGTGTGTGTGTGTGTGATCGGTCGTCGGCGGGATTTTGGGTCGCGGAATTAGATTTCGATACCGAGGTTCCCGGTGAGACACTGGCGCGCGGGATGGATATTTTAAGGTTTAGCCTCCGGGGGGGACCACTGTTACTTCCGCGCCTCGTACTTTGGGTCAACACCCCCTCTCCCCCTCACCTATCCCAAGATCTCGAAGATGCATACAGCATACCCCTCTCGACTCGATTCATATGGCATGGACTGGAAGATCACGTCCATATAGCGAGCCGGATCTTCCTTACAACAGCCTCTCGACCGATCCATCTCTCTCTCATGGCGACCACATCGACACGCAAGTTATGGAGGACCCTACTGGTCGCGCTCGCCGGCACGGTCGTCGTCTTTCCATTCCTGTCCCGGCCCTTCTACGGGACCGATCAGATCTCAGCATGGTTCCCGACCAGCTCATCGACTCCCCGGTCTGGAACGATCACGCAGGCCGACCCTGAGCTGTTCAAGGGGTTCATGCTGAAACCCAACGCGATCCCCACCGACTACTACCAATACAACACGGTCGCCCTCGTCAACCTCCACGCCTGTCTGGCGACTCGCAGTTGTGGAGTCAACCAAGCCAAGGTCGCGATACTGGACAGCAATTGGTTCAGACAAGGTATCGCCGAGGGTTGGAAAGGCGGAGAAGGTGAGTTTCCTCTCCTTGCTGCTCCCAGAGACCAGGAACGCCGACTGATCGCTCTGGTGATACGTTTCAGGTGTCTGGGGGCAATCTATAGTGAGTGAGACTCTCTGAGTTTTGTCTTCGTGGTTTCCTGCTCATGTCGCGGTCAACCCTTGCTCCCGCTGCCGAGTAGTACAACTCTCTCACCAACCTGGGCTACACATGCATCGTCGCGATCAGCGTAGGTGAGTCCAAGAGCATCCGCGCTACCCTCGTCACGACGGAGAAAAGAGAAGATGACGAGCTTGATCTCGAATAGACGAGGTATATCGGTACTACAGGCAAATGCCCGACCTGGTCAAGATCATCATCACCGAGCATGTCCGTGAGTGTTGCGCTGGTAATGTATTTTAGACCCGCTTCGCCTCGTCTACAATAGCGAGGAGCAAACGACCTTGTCGAGCATAGGTTGATCGTTTGGGTTGGACCGGACAGCTTTGATGGATCAGGATCCAAAGTATATGGAGAGCGTAGAACATCCCGATGGGATACCGATCTGGAAACGTGAGCATCCTCTGCGAATTTCCAGGAACGCATAGCGGACCAAATCCCCCTGGGCCAAGCAAGATCTGCTCACCGCCTGTCGTGCTTTCGAATCATGCCCCCGCCTCGCAGTCTTCTGGATGACGTTCTTCCCGAATCGCGGTCAAGGCGTTCTCAAAGGAAAATGGACGATCAACGCGGTCAAGCATCCCTACGACTCGGATTCATACAACTACCTCGGCTACTCCATCGAGGATCACTGCAATTCCGTGCCGTTCGTACCCCTGGCAGATCGACCTGAACAAGCGTGGTTGTTCGCAAAGCAAGCGACATACTTTTACAAGTCGGCCTTTGCTTGGGAACGGACGTGGTTTAACAACCTCACGAGGGACGTCCCTGGTCTCTCGGTCAAGGGTGCCTTTAGCGTCGACGAGCACTACCAATGGAACCCGGACAAGGATGGGCACTTTGATAATGTACCCGGCGGTCTGGTGGGGGTCGAGAACGTGGGGCGGATCGGACCGGAACAGTTCAACGATGAGTTGAGCCATTCTCGAGTCCTCCTCGGAGTCGGAGATCCGTGGTACAGTCCCTCGCCGTTTTATAGCCTGTGCTTTGTGAGTCACAAGGCGGTCGATCGTTCGGGTCGTCAAGTGTTTTCCTGCTGAAACCGCTCGAGTCGTGATGGTCGGAAATCGATATCAGGGGGTGCCTTTTATCAACGTGGTAAGCTTCGACGAGCGAGATACTCGGGCTCGAATTTTGTGCACGATCTGAACGGCTGTGACCGTCACTACAGGTTCGGAAATGGAACGAGGCCAAACCGGACGAACGGTGGAATTGGGATGTTCAGCAGCCAGAACTGGTCACGTGGGATCCTCCGTAGGTTTCGGTCGCACGATCTTCGGACTCGAGCGGGGCGCGTCAGCTCAAGACAATATGCTCTCGTGTCAGATATGTGTACCACGTGAAGAGCAAAGATTACGACGGTCTGGTCAGTGCTCTCAAACAGGCGATGACGGTACCTATACCGAGGACGATCCTGCCTCACATGACACAAGCTGAACACGAGCTGAGAATGCAAGCTCTGATGGAGACCGATTGGTACGACGAAGCTGTTCAAGAGTTGGAGAGGAGGAAAGAATCTGGCGGCAAGGTCAGTCTTCTGCCGCGTTTCCTAGCTCATCATCTTGCGCGAGGCAAGCGGACTGACGACGACGGCCGTTTCTTTAGCTGTTTTATGTAAAAATGTGAAGACGTCCTCTTCAGGACCCAATGTAGATAGACTCTTCCTGATCATATGCAAGCGGTGTGACACTACGAGATCCGGGCCTCCCTCGAGCATGCTTCGAACTCTTTCGCATCATGATGGGGCCATTGCGAACCAACTACAAAGGCTTCGAGACAAGTATGCCTGCCGTGCGCCGAGAGTAGGAGGAAAGATGGCATCGAGTTTCAGAGGTTACTCGCCCACCTGGCCCGAGACGTCTGAGATAGAGACCCTCGAGAGCATTTTCAAAAGGCGATACAAATCTGGTACCCCAATCTCGTCGATCACAAAACCCAGTACTGAGGTGATAAAGCTTCGACCGATCAGATTCGCCCAGAGTTGATCGAAAATCTCAGGGTAGAGCGCGCGCTCGCTCACCTTTCGCCTCGGGTCGTCCGTGTTGTCCCCTGATGCCTGCTGGAAGATGACTTCTGCTTCGGCGGAAAGATTGCGCGAGGTCAACTTGTGCATTCGCTCTTCAAAGGCTTCTAATGTCATGTGAGGCCATTGGTAACTGAAGCAACGAGTCCGTCGTCAATCTCGTCGCCGCCGAGTGGACAATGCGATACTCGACTTGCCTCGGTGTGGGAGTCTGCAGCGACTCTCTGATAGCCTGTAGGAACTCTTCAAACACGAATCGTCGCGCGTGCCAGACAAAGCTAAATCGAGGCAAGAAGGGACGGGAGGTCAGTCTAGGCGATTTTGAGTGAGCTCGACTCGATCGTATTCCTCACGGAGGGTCCAGGCGCATCATGGTAGCATGTTGAGCAAACCGCCAGCTTCGGCGATCCTCCATAGTACCGAATCCGGGGAGTACAAACTGTCAAGGTTGGACAGCATAAGTTCCGCCCGGGTGTTCGATACCCCGAGATCGTTCATAGCGAGAGGTACTTACCGGATTGATAAACGATACGCCCTGGGGAAGACAGTGCACGCACCTCTCATCAGTCAGGCCTCATCGATTCGACGTGCTTCCGACTCACCATGCACAAGGCAATGTGCGGGCTCGGACTTAGTCCGGGGGATCCAATGCCAAGCATCGTCCTGGATGCAGCAACTTCTTGCTGAAACTGATCCGCATTCAACGAGCCTAGGTTCCGAACCCCGTCGACGGCCACCCATTCCGGATTCTTCTTCTTTTGCTCTTCGGAGCGATCGTCGACATAGGCGGCAACGAACTCGAAGTCTGGGAATTCTTTGCTCAATACGTCATGAGCGCGGCGGAAAAAGCTGGGTTCCCAAGCTGGGTCGACAGAGTAAAAGTATTGTAGTCGCTTTGTCAAGACCCAGACTCGATTGGATCGCTTCTCATACGGGACCACCTGCGACGTGTTGCAAACCAGTGGGTACCTGTCGTCCAGGAAGCAAGCAGTAAGCTCTTCAGCCTTCGGCGAGTATATCGAGTTTGGCGATCACAGAAGACTCACCCGATGTACGTAAAGCCTGATTGAGGATTTGACGACGGTCAGCAAAGATGCAGAGGACACTGCGAACGCTTGCGCGGCTCACCCCGTCCCGGCTCGAAAGCTTCTGGTTCTGCGCAGATGATCCATGCATCCGAGATCGGGCTCCTGTCTTGCGTCGGGAAGTAGTAGAAATCGATATGCTGACGACGCCCAAATCGAGCTGGTCAGGTATGAACCAGGCGTGTCTACCGGCGAGTTCTTGTCAGATACGCACTTTCCACGCTGGTATGCCCGACGGATCTTGCTTTGTCTTGAAGACGTCTTTGGCCCTTTGCTCGCCGCCTCCGATGACCATCTGTGCCCGGAAGTTGACGGGAAAGCATGACGAGGGTCGAGGGATATCAGAAGGTATTCGAGCAGGACTATCGATCCATGCGAGACGGACCTTGGTGAGATCGGGAATCTGTAGATGTAATCTCCGAGCTTCCTCTTCAGGGGTCATATTCATCAATGAAGGATCGTCGCAAGGGGCTCCCGTCAGTGTCGCTTACCGTAGTCATCAGAAACCCATAGGAGGGTATATCCAGCTCTCTCCAGCCAGTCGACGATAGCTAGACACCTGCAGAGGTGAGATGGTCAGTCGGACCGAGGACGTAGCCATATATCCCGACCGAGACCCCGCACCAGACGCCTTCTCCCCCTCTATACCCAGCATACCGCGCAACATGGCAATGCCAACTTGCCATGATGATGACCTGGCTTCGATGATCTCGGTCAGCTGATACAACGTGGGAAGGGGTAGACGACTGCGATGCTGCTCACCTCGTCTCGGTGAGGCGGGCAGTTGTTCGCTTCGACACATGCTGCGATCCTCCTAATCTTCCATTCGTTCTCGGCCAGATGCCTCGAATGGTAGTTCGGATGGTCCGAGGCCCATTGGGGACGTGGAAAGGCCGTCTCGAAATCACGTCGAGGCGTGTTCGGACCGCCGTCGAATTGGTATCGCCCGGCCAACAGTATCACCAATCCCACTAGCACGAATGGCAAGATCCGATTCCGTCTCCTATTGAGATCCATAGCTGGTGCCTTTTCGTTTGGTCAAAGGAGAACTAGCATCAGTTGCATGTGCAGGTCGTCTATCTGTGAACAAGCTGGATGATGCATGATGATGATGTTTGTGGTCGATCGCGGTGTGAG
This sequence comes from Filobasidium floriforme, assembly GCF_021052385.1. NCBI lineage: Eukaryota > Fungi > Basidiomycota > Tremellomycetes > Filobasidiales > Filobasidiaceae > Filobasidium > Filobasidium floriforme. Next base: position 522,710 of record NW_025763646.1, read on the forward strand.
CCGGGCCGTCGAAAAGGGCAGGGTCGGCAAATATCAGGCAGAGACAGCCAGGCGATATAGGGTTTGGCTCCGCCACGAGTCAGTTTCCGTCCCGCAGAACAGGTACAGGGAATCAAAAGACAAGGTTTGCCTCCGAAGCCGATCCCGTTGACGGAAGCAACCTTATCACTTCGGAAACAGATAATTCATCGTCGGTCGCTGCATTGTGCTACATTGTCGGGAACATACAACTCCGTAGAGTGACACTATCGGGCAATATCTTGGTCACAGCCCGAGTTAAGGCCTTGCCCTATCCGTACCAGCCGGACAAGGGCGTTCTTCGAAGCACCAGCCGCAGATCACTAGCGCCGGGGGCGAGATATCTTGACGAAACGCTTAGGGTTGGAACCGACACTCTGCAACGAGGTCCCACAGCAGCGTGAGTTTGGGTCGAATGGCGACAATCTGTCCAGCAGTGCGACTTACGGTCGATGAGGGACTTGCGGTGACGGTTACGGTGGCAGTCTCGGTACGATATATGTAAATGTACTGCGCCGCGGGCTGCGATTGTAGCGGGCAGGCTATACCGTTCTGGACGGGCATGGACGATTGCGTTCCGGTACTGGACGCAGTACCCGTTTGGGTCCTTGAAGCCGAGCTGATGGAGCTTACGGAGCTTGAGCGCGATACCGACGATCCCTGAGAGAGGATGGATGTTGCGGCTGTTGTCGCAACCCTTGTGACGGCTCCAGTTCCGATGGAAGCAGTGAAGCCCGAGCTACTCGATGGCACCGTAGTGGACGATACCGAAGACGAGACAGACGCCCTCGTAGCCGTTGCCGAGAACATCGAGGTGAATGAGGAGATCGAAGACAGAACGGTACCTCGCATGGTCGAGGTCACACCGGTAGCGGACCGAACAGACGAAGGCGACGTGCCAGTAGCTTGTTGTGTGGATGTGATGGGCCGGGTGGTCAAGGAGGAACTTTGACTGTAGCTACTGGCCTGGGTTGAGGTGCTGAACGAACTTGTTCCCGACGCCGGCGAGTCTGAAGTGTTGTAGAGGCTCAACAGGTTGTTCCCCCCACACAGTTGCGCACCGTTTCCTGAGAGAACGAGACGCCCTAGTCAGATGGCAGTCGCGAGTTGGTCTGTACCCTGACGTATTTTGATTCTCACCTGGGCACGTGAGAGTGCAGTCACCTAGCGGCCTTATTCCTCCCCACGTCTTGGCCGTCGTACAGTAACAGTCTGAGGACGAGACGAGTGAACACGCTTGTCGGACATGTATCCTTGGAAGACACGCTTACTGTTCTTGTTCAAGGCCGCAGTCGTATATCCGCGGTTGAGGCAGGTAGATCTGCAAGTACTAGCGGTCATGGTGGCCGAGTAGAGGGAGTAAGGTGGAGCGGCCTGAAGACTGCCTGATTCATAGCATCCTATGGTGGGGGCAGCGACCGTATCGCTGTCAGCTCTCCACACCGGTGCGCAAGGCAATAATCCACTGGACGCTTACCGACAAGTCCGGGTTGATTGACTAGAGTGGTCGAAACCCTAGCCGCCTTTGTATCGTAAAGTGAAACCCTGTAGCCTCCCCCACACATCTCGGTAGTGTTGCCTATTATGAATCGAGACCTCAGCCTAAGATCACTCGGCGTCGAACTGCGACGATAGTCTTACCTGCACAGGGAGTCGCACATTCCGAATCCGCACGAAGGAAACCTGATGTACCGGGAGTCTTGACGTTCCCGCAGTAACAGGTCTTGCCGTTCGTCGTTCCGGCCAGCTGTCAAGGTCGAGACGATAGAGTCAGCTCGGATAGCAGCCGGCCACAGTAAGGATATCCAGACTCACAGCATATCCTTGGGCAGCACAAAGCTGCAGACATGTCTGCGTCGTCAAGCCAGAGGTATAGTAGCTCCAATCGCTGAGCAGTTTACCGGTGGATGCGTCCTGATAGCACCCGATGTAGCCACGAGCACCAGGGTTCGAGCCGATGAGCTGTCCAGCCGCTGTCAACTGCGATACGAGAGGGTCCACTAGATAGGCAGCTACAGTCGTGCTTCCCCCACACGTCACATTGGCGACATCTTTGGCAAATTACCGCAAGTGAGTCGTCTTCAGATCGTCGAAATATGGAGAAGTCGAACGTACTGGCACATTGGGTTGCGCACGATGACAGCGGCAAACGAGCCTTGGGCATCGAGGATCCACACAAACAGGTGTCTGCCGAGAGCCATGCCGCGAGTCAATCAGTAAAGGGAGCTTGCTGGGACTTTACCGATTCGTCCTGGCGGACTCACTACCATTCTGCACACCCGACAAAGGGTAGTTTAGCATCTTGCATTGTTGCGCACACAGTCCTGGTGACATGATGGTCGAAGTATACGAGTATGCCTTCATGGTCGCGGGGTCCGCAAAGCAACCCTGCAAGCCGGCAATTCCGTCCGCAGGAGGTACGAAAGCGGCACCAGCAGTAGATAGCACAGTGCTGGCCCAACCGTTGCCACACGTTTCAGACGAATTGCCTGGAGAGCCGACAATGTCAGCAAGAGTTTTATGATGTTGACCGACCGATGGTCACGTACCGACACATTTGGTATCGCAGAGCAAGGTCGCGATCTGTGCCCCTCCGACCCAAGCGTTACCGCAAGAGCATTCTAAAGTGAGATGGACAGGAGCATACGCATAAGATTTTCGGTAAGCGCGCGCATCGCTGGGACGGTTCACCTCTACTGACTGTTTCCGAAATTGAGAGAAGCTACCGAATAGCCCTGAGAGAGGCACGTCAGCCTGCACAGACTGGTGTCCATGTTTCCGTTCGAGTAACTGTATGCGGATAGACCATTCGCTTTGGTGGATGGGTTCGTGGTCATGTAACAGCCGAGGGACCCTTCTGGCTCGATCGGAACATGGTAGTCGTCGATAGCGTAGACCTTTATCCTCCAACCACCTCCACAGGTTTGCGAAGAGTTTCCAGCACAGACCGTAGAACAGACAGAGTTGGGTTGAAGAGCAGCAGAGCTACCGATCGCTTGCCCGCAGTAGCACTGGTTGCCACCCTCCGTACCAGCGAAGGCATACTTTAGCTGAGCACATCCGGTCCGGCACATGGTGTTGGTCATGCTAGAGCTGGTAAAGCTGTAGCTGCCTAGGGTACGGGAGGTACCAGAGTCCGTATAACAGCCTGTGATTCACGTCGTCAGTACAAGAGCCGCGAAAGTCAACCCAGAGTTCCCGCCGGGACGAGACTTGCCTTTCAGACCATGATCATCACCGTTCGTATCTACTTCTACATCATCGGTTTTATAAAGATCGATGGAGAACCCGCCTCCGCAAAATTCTGTCGCGTTACCGGCACAGCGACTGAGGCACGTTGCTGAATGTTGTTGCTGTGTGGTCGGCATCTGGGAACCGCAACGACACGCTGCAATCGGGGAAAGGCATCAACAACGGAGCGAGAGGATCTCCCGTTCTAGAGCTTACTCTTGCCATTTTCCGTTCCAGCAAAGGCGTACCCGAATCCTGCACAAGCTTCTTTGCAAGCGGTTCCCGTCATGACCGAGGACGAGTACGAATATTGCGTGAGCGCGGTTCCTACAGGCGAGTCGGCCCAACAACCGAGCCAGTTACTGGCGCGGGAGGTCTTGATAGCTGCCAGAGCTTGTACGTTGCTGGACGTGTTGTATATCTCGATGTTGTTACTGTTTCCGCAAGTCAATGAGGAATTGCCCGAACAGGCCTGGCCGCATTGGCTTTCGGGCATGATCTGTTTGGACAAGTTGTCGTTCCCACAGTAGCAAGCTGGGGGGCATATAGAGGGGTCGCCTGATCAGCTCCAGCGGCAAGGGTGCTAATTTCCATGACGTACTATCCCCTGCTTCCACACCGGACAAGGAGAATCCCATCTCCAGGCATCCTTCTCGACAATAGTCGGGGGTCATCAATGAAGGATGCTTGTAAGTCGACCCCGTCAGAGCTCTTGCTGACGAGGAATCCAGGTAGCACCCCATCTTCCCGTCTTTTCGATCGATCTCGGATGATGAAGTGGTGTTCGACGTCCCGAGCAGCATGATGAACAGGTTTGAGGGCGTTCCGCAGGTCTCGCTAGAGTTACCTGTGAGACGCAGAGCCGAGTGAGCAATTCGATCGAGCATGTTTCAGTCATTCTTGCTGAGATACTTGCCGTTGCACTTTGTGTTGCACTGGTCATCGGGCGAAAAGGTACCGCTTCCGACAGGGTAGCCATTCCCACAAGAGCAACTGGAACGTTTATCGAGGCAATTCAGGGTTCGGCAGAATTGAGCTTCTGTCGCCTTGATCGAGACTCACGTGTTGCCGTTCAGAAGGCCAGCCCAGTCAGACTTTCGATCTTGACACGCGCTCGAGCAAACGGATCGGGTCATCATGGATGAACTGAAACTGTACGTCGCGCTTGCGTCAAATCCGGGAGACGTCGGGTTGGCGGACGGCATGTAGCATCCTCCGTCTCGGGTGGTGGTGTTGGGGCCGTAGTACACTTCCCAAAAGTACATTCCTCCGCAGGTTTGCGAAGCGTCGCCTGGGCAAGGAAGTGTACATTGAGATGGCTCCAACGCTGCCAAATTCGAGAGACCGCTACCACACATGCATACCTTGAAAGCTCGCAAGTCAACATCTGTGTCGTCCGAGTGAGAGCAGTTATGAGAACTCACATAAGGATCCCCTCGTTTTTGCATGGCAGCGAAGGGCTTTCCCGTCTTGCCGCATGCCGCTGTGCAACGCTCTGGTGTCATGTACGCATCGTAAAAACTGTTCGTATTGTCCAACGTCGGATTGGAGTTGGAAAAGAAACATCCGACCCGAGTCCAATCGGTGGCGTTTTCGGGCAGTTTGAAGCTCGATTCTTGACCGTAAGCGCTAGCAAGGTAAGGCCCATCTGTGCCCGTGAGGCCCGCGACGCTCAGGCCTGGCACTGCTGGATTGCAAGTGGGCTTGGAGCCAGTGCTTCCCCCTGATATCGACGTCTTGTTCAGTCAAACCCGGCCGGTGATCATCGACTCACATTCACACTCACACAGCTGGTTACACCCGGGAAGCGAGGAGATCGCGCTCCAGTCCGTGACGCCGGTAGGCTCGGTCAGAGAACCACGATCGGGGCGGGTACAAGCCTTGGCCGCGGCCAGATTCACATAGTTTGCAAAAGTCGGACAGTCGATGATGGCGCTGTGTAGGTTTCCCTAGCTGGTGTGAGCCTGAAGAAGTATCGGAAGTGGCGATGAACGGGCATGACGTACATGGAGTTGCCTAACCCAACACAAGCCGGATCCTGAAGAGCCGCTTTCAAGATCTCGTAGTCCCACCTGCAGTTCAGAGACTTTGAGCTCGCGATAATTGAGCGCTATACTTCCTACAGGTCAAACTAACCCGTTTTGGAAATCGGCGTGAATACCATATCCGGTGGTGTCGCCATTGGCCCAAGCCAGATTGCCTCTGGTATTGATACCCCGGGCGAAAGCAGGAACTTGCCAGGTATACTCCAAAAGGATCTGGGGCAGCCGCACTGGATGGCTCAACGGACAATTCCCGAAACCTGGCGCAATACTCGGCCAAGTCATGTGGGACCCGTCGGACTTGTAGAGATTGATTCCGTCCCAACACGGCGGGAAACGGACCTCGGTCTTGATACCCTGAGCGCAGGGGGTGTCGAAGTTGAAACTGTCGCCATTCTACACAACAAACACGAGCGCGTCGGTGTCAGACGCTAGACTCGCAGTCGCATCATCGACGGTCAGCTCACGTATTGATCCGTCGTTGATCGCTGGCATTGAAAGGTGTTCCAACCGATCGATGTCTTGGCGTTCGGATCGCCTTGAAGGATTCTCAATCCTTTCGGAAAGGGATTGACTGGGACGTTGGGATCCTTTTGGCACGTCGTGATCTTTTCAGCAGGTTGACGGCGTTTCAGGGCGGCCTGATCGTACTCACATCTCGCCCGAGAAAGTAGTAGAACCGGTTGACCGAGGTTAGAGGATAAAAGGAGGTACTACTGTTCACCCAGTAGAGCCTGTGTGACGAGCGAATTTAATACTGGAACTGAGTCTCCGAGGCAAAAGGTTCGGCTGACTGAGGCATCCAGTAGTTTGATTTGTCGATGGTAAGGCCGCTCGTCGTGCAGCTGGAAGTGAGTTGAGTTTCATAATCGTAGTTGGCTGCAAAAGCGGAGCCACCTGATAGAAAGAGGATACAGTACGATGTGTCGGTCGAATCATCCGACGGTGATTGTAATGGCTTTGTTTAAACAAAGAGACTGACCTGCGATCCGATGCATATGCGAAGACTGCTTGTTCGGGCTGACGATGGGATCCAACTGTTCTCGAACGAGTGTACCGAGCACATCCATATGCCAAGCATCTTGTCCAGCAAGAGCACAAGGCAGGAAAGTGAGAATAGTAGCTAGGAAAGCCGTTCTCATCGTGTCGTAGGGTGAAATGTAAACAAGAGAGTGTGATGTGAGGGTACCCGTGGACGATATGCACTCGGTGTTCGGCCTCCTGGGTCGTTCCAAGATCAGATTCGGGATGGCTCAGCCGTCCTGATGTCTGTGGTATGTTATGTCGGTGGCGTAGAGAAGGTCATCGAGCTCATACGTCGTATGTTAAGTACCTCTAGTACGTCTTGGACGACCAAGTGGAATCGAGCCTTTGCCATCGAAACAACACAATGCCCTCGATGCAAACAAAAACTCCTCAATCGAGTGCCTGACGTACAGGGCGTGCACCAATAAGATCGTCGACGCCCTGCCGTCATCAACAACAAAACAACTTGGCCGAGGACGTGGTTCGTACCTGATCATCTGTTTGAGGGTTCTTTCTGCACGAGATGCTCGATGAAAGACGCATCCGGCGAATCGGTAAATCGGCCAATGCCGATCCCTTCATTCCTGTTTCTCATAGGAGGTACGACCCCTGTTTCCTGACTCGTTCAGTATAGTAAGCAGCAGACACGACACAGTACCCCCGAATCAGATGGCGCACAAAGCCATGGGCTGTAGAACCGCGTTGGCTAGCCCCCGCCCGACATGGAATCGTCCTGTCTAGCCCCTGCCGAATCGCAAAGGGGGCAGAGCTGGCAGGGTCGGTGGAGGCCGGATCCTTCCGGTCGTTGCGATCTGGAGGCGAAACCACGAGGGAAGAAGCTGCATGGCCCGCGTTTCAAGGGCCGCGCGGAAGGCACGGTCGCAGTCGTCGGTTCGGAATCGAACCGCCATCGCTATCCTATACAGTCATCTAATCGAGGGGCAGAATACATCGGTATGAATTCTCAACTGCGGGTCTCGGTTCTATTCTTTAGTCAAGCTGCCAATCTGGTCCTGATCGCTTGAGCGAGATAAGCCGCATCGACGGTATACTCGTTCGATCCGATCTGAACCGAAGGGTCGAGGCCGCGAGGCCCGCAATCTCGCCGTTCACACATTCTAATGATCAAACATCCGAGTGAGGATCGTGTGGTTTGCAGAGCGTCAGCCGCCCTTGCGACTCACGTATCTACGTTGACGATCCAATGTTTCATGTTCATCGCTTCCGAGAGAATGGAATAGTCGTCCACGCGGCTGCCCTTTTGCTGCAGCTCGTAAACGGCGGAGAGCTTGTTCGGGACCATCCACATCAAGTGTGTCTGATCGGTACACCTGTGATGAGTGACTGGACATGTGCAAGGCTCGAATATGCGATCCTCATACGTACCAACCCGTTGCCATGTACCCCGACCAGGATCTATCAGAGACGTTGCACAAGGTCAGGCACGTTTCGCGATGACACCACAGCGCGCCCCTGCCTCTTACCGTCGTTCGCGCGAGCACGGCCGCTTGATAATCCTTGGGATCCTTGTCGCTGAATTCGACGGTATTGAACTCTGCAATACCGTCTTGTTCCAGCTTCTTGAGTTCCGCTTCCAAGTTCTCGTGCGATGCCTGAGTCATCTTTCTCATATGTGTCGATTGGCGGGATAGATAGGTGATCACAGGAAGGCCCTTGTCAGGCATTGGCGCCCCGGTGTAGCCTCCAACGATAGCTTGCCGCAAAGGAGCCACCCAATCGCCATGCACCGGCAGCGCGAACGCATCATCCATCGGCTTGCCCCTTGTCTTTGGACCTCGGTGACCTGATTTGCGATCCGCGATCACCACCTTGGGCAACCGGTAGTACTTCCCCGTCTTCGCTCGGGCTTCCCAACTCTCTACAAATTCGAGCTCGGCCGCTGGGCTTTCCGAAGGAAAAGGTACTTTCGGTCGGCGCGTTCGGCCAACTTGATGTTCGTGATGGTCAGACTCACAAGAACCGTTCCAGATAGTAATGATTCATCCCCGCGTGATCCGTGAACGTGTCATCGTCGACGTGAGCAAAGGCGAGTCTGGCGATATCCGGGTTGGGTTTCGAGGTGAACCAGGTGGCGCTCTGCCACGCCCTCCAGGCTCCGAGAAACATTTCCCCAACTACGTGATAGACTGGTGGAACCGCATCGCAGACGAATGGTAAGAGGCATGAGCGCGACGATCACCGTGCGTAGAGGTTCGTCGCTCGCGGAGATGGACGTACAGTGGTCTAGGTCTGCATTAGAAGAGAGGTTATAGGATCGACGTATGGCTGTCAGCTGCGCGCATCATCGCGAAAGACACTGCGCTGCCTCACAGATTCGATCATTGAAAAACAACTGAGGACGTGGCCGATCATTAAACCCTCTGGATCACTTGGGGTAGACCCAGAAGACGACGTAAGGACTCACCGTGCTACCTTTGAGCTCGGAATGATCCTGTATCCCCATGGCGGTAGCCTCGTCGAGTGTGATCAGGCGTACCACCCGGGCATCCGTGTATGGCGTGGAACCATGCCACGGTCCCTGTGTCACCACGGATGCCAGATCCGGAAACGACCAAGGCTGTTCAGAGACGAAATACCAGGTGTCGTTCTTCCAGTATGCATTTTCCAACACTGTAAAACCCGCTGCGTGGCTGATCACCTTTGTGAAAGGAACATCGTTGGTACTCTCGCTCTCAGCCTCTAAAGGGGTGCTACGGGCAGCCAGGTGATCACACAGGTTGCCAAGATGGGTTTGGTTGTGAATGCGAGTATAGCTGAGGGCTGCAAGTGTGATGACAGATATGGTCGCTCCGAAGAATGCGACCGTTCGTCGCTTTGCCGTGCTTCTCTGGAAGACCATGTTGAACGCTGGGAGGATCGGTGCTGCTGCACTGTACGTATGGTTATGACTATCGAGTTCAACTACACGAGACTGTGATGGATCGCTTCCAGGCTCTCTGGGAGATCTCTTACATACAGGCAACAGGCGCGCTCTCCATTTTCAGTACCGTCTACGGATCAGATAGACCACCCGGTAGGGACGCAAACCGTATATATTACGTCCGAAACGTTCAGCTGAGTGGCGCGCATTGCGATCAAAGTGCGAGACAACCGCTCGAGAACGCTTGTGAACGGTTTGCGGTAGTATAAGGAAGCACATCAGGTTCCCCGAAACAGACGACGGGTGGACTCATGGCAGCGTGTGAGAAATCGAGATATGCGTCCGGTAGGTTGCCCGCGCATCTGGTCCCGTTGGTCGGAGCCGCGGTGGAGCGCGCGCGGGTGGTGAGACGAGCGTGTGTTTGTGTGGAATGTCTCGATCGGGCAATCGCTCGTAATAAACATGGCGTTCAGTCTATGCATCCCGGAAACATACGCTATAGGAATTTTACAAAGTATGCGAAGACGTAGGGACAGCGTCTGTTCGAGTCTTGACCTGCTTGTTGTCTGCGCTCAAGCGAACGCAGTTGCCCTTCTTGAAACAGCGCTCGATGATCATGTCTGGCAGCGCGAGGGTGTGGCGCGCGGAAGTGGTTTCACCCGCTTGTTTCATCCCAATGATCGCGCTCGCCTCGGCCTCCCAGTCACGCTCGACGACATCAAGCGTAGCAGTTTGAGCGCGCCTAAAGGTCATACCGGAGGGTATACTGCAAAGATTGTAGGGCAGGCCTGTAGGTTAGCGTTCAGGTTCCAGTATGATGGTCGACCGGTCATTCCCGCGTACTATCGATCGATGGGCGTGTTTTTGGCTCGTTCTAGCTTTTCGAACAGCTCTTCCGTGTCCTTGTAATGATAACTGTAGACATAGGGCTCTCCCAGAAGCGCGGCGGGTCCATGTTGCGCGAGTTCCCTGCCGACGAGATGGTTAGTCTGGGCATGTGCATGGGTCGCTTCCTCGGGTTTTGACTTACTGATGATATAGGTCCCAGCCGGGAGGTGTTGGCGAATCCCCGTAGTAAGGAATGACCACTGGTACGCCTTGGCAGCTGTGCAACGATTCGACCTTAGACGGTAACCTATCACACACTTGCTTTGACGACTCGACTCACAGAGCAGAGTAGGGACTGGGAGAGATTTCTGGCCGGCCGATCCCCAAGAGGACTTTGGACTCTGCCAATTTCCGATCGTAATCTGACCTACTCAGAGAACCGAGATTGATAAGTCCTTCAGGGGCTTCAAAGTGTCGATTGGCGAGGTTGACAGCAGTGCCTATCGGTTTGAGGCCGGTCGTGTTTTCGAAAGATGCCCATAGTCGAGGATTCAAGGCTTCCGTAAACGTCTCTGCGTAAAAGTAGTCTATCGCGAGGCAGCGAGGCAGAGTCAGCTTGGACTGGTGGGATGGTTGTTGGAACCGACTGTACGCTCACTGAATAATTTGGCCAACACCAAGGCTTGGTCTTTCCGCTGATCTCGTGGAACAACCGTTGCCTTTGTACATTCCCTCTCGATACTTAGCGGGATGTAGGTGTGTCCGGGATAGTCCCACGGCCTAGAAATATCGGTGTCAAAACCCGTGAGGGGACGTCGCAGCACTTGTCACGAGATACCGACGAGATTGTCCAGGCGTTCCCGAGCGGGTTGTAGGAAAACTCGCCCAACTCTGGCGTGTTGCCCCATTCGTTACTCTGCTTTCCATGGGTGGATGGTCTTGCGCCCCACTGCTCGGGTGTAGCGACAAGTCATGCCGGACGCGTCAGAAGGTGGATGCGATCGACCGACCGTCATCTAAGACTCACATAGGTCAACGTGAAGATCTTCCACAACGGTATGTCTCCAGGACGCTGCTCGATAGGCAGATCGACTGCCTCGGCGTGTCCCTGCACGCAGCGTGGATCGGCAATGCACGACACGGCGATGCGATCCTCCGCCCAGATGAGCGAACTGCAGACGTACGTTTCAGCTGAGCCTTCGAGCAGGGTTTGACCCAAACGACTCACATTACGTCCGGTAATGCGTGATGGAGCTCGATTAGGCGATCGTAAAAGTAGTGGGAACAGGACAATAGCGTGTAGCCCTGCTCGGATAGGACGTTTGTCTGGAAGAGGCGCCAGTGTACTGCTTCAGTTTGAACGATCGATCAAGCCGTTCCCTTTGCCCCGACACTCACTATCGTTCTCATCCATACCGTCTCTCCTGACTCGCTCTCGTCGGTCAACGCCATGTCCCACCACCACCAGGATCCGACGATCACGGTAAAGGTGGTGTCCGGACAATCCTCTTTCGTAACGTTTACACCGCCCAGACACGCCTGTAACCGCTCAATGGCTTCGACATTCCGCTTGCGTAACTTGTCGGACCATCTATCCAGACCGGATTCAGACGATCTGTATGTTTATCACTCCAACCTCTCAGCAAAGGCTACTCACGTCATCTCGCGGAGCAAGTCCCTCGATAGGCTTTCCACTTGACGATACTTGATGGCTCGCATGCAACCCTTTGGATCGTCATCGCTCGTGACATTGCTCGTCCAACCGTGACAGAGGTCTGGCTTTTTGAAGGGCGAGAATTGTGGGTCCTGCGCCTGTCGAGCGGCGACCCTATGCGTCGTCCTTATGTCGACCGCGGTGAGGGCTGGAAAAGTCGATGGCGAGGACAGAACGGTGAGCAGCGAGATGATGACCGTGAGACCCAGGATCAGGCGCAGCCTTCGATAGAGGTGAGTACTGCCAGACATGTTTGGGAACGACCGATGATGAGAAGCAAATGGTCGAAAACGTAAGTGCAATCAACTTCGAGCAGCTCTTGATCGAAAAAGACTCGTCCCCGGTTCACTCTAGTAGGAATGGCGATGCTCTTTTGGGACCCCCCCCCCCCCCCCCCTCGCCACCCCCCCCTTCGCATGTTTACCTACGTACTGGCGGGGTCGGAAGCCTGAAGGGGCAATCATGAGGGAAGTCGCTCCCGGATTGGAAGTTCTCATGGATTTTGGGCCCGCCCGCTCCGCATGAAACTTGGGATCGCGCCCGCGAACCTTAATTTGACACCGAGCGCTCATCGTCCTCCCGCCCAATCCTGTTCCATTTTCCAAAAGGGTGGTCGACGTCAACACTGCGCTGTGCCATCCCGCCTTGAGACTGGGTAGATATACAGACGGTACTTGGGTGTTGGGGGTCAAGGCGAGAGCCATATCCTGGCGTGATCCATTTCTTTGCCCAACAGACGCGACGATAACTCCTACTACCGTTTTCGCTACCCCTACTCCCGATTTCTCTTCTTCATCATCGCCATGTACTCCATTCGGCACTTTCTTCTCGCAGTCTTGACTGCCTTGTCCTACTCTGCCCTTGTCGAGTCGGCAGCCCTATCTGCGGGACATCAAATGGCACGTCAAAAGGCATTCGCCAACCTGGCCATCCACGCCGCGCGTACCGACTTGGGGGCTGATCATTCTCCTCAGCAGTCGGGCGGGAATCAACTCAGTACCGCCGCACGATGGGCTCTGGTTAGTGAATTGAGGGATCAGATCGATGAGATCAAGAGTGTCAAGCAACAAGAACACGGGTGAGCCGTTGTCGATCGTGACATACGGACGAATTACGCTCATGTTTGGCCCACGTCCGCCGGCTCGTGGTACTATAGCATATTGTCTCATGCCGACCGTTGGAACCTCCCCCTGTTCAAGCGTCTTCACAACTGCATCCTCGCTTCCCTCTCCGAGACTGAAGACTACACCGGTATACTGCTCTTTGGCAAGAGTGAGAGAGATCTGCTCCAGCAGAGCAAGGGGTTCTCGGCGTGTGACGAGGAAGAGCTCGACATCTTTGTGGCGGTGGGCACGCCCTTTTCGGGCTTGATCGACGGTACCGCTTCCGAGCCGTGGTAAGTCGGCGGGCATGTGAACGCGATCTCACCCCAAGTCACTGATGGGGTATGATGATCCACATCATATCAGGGTCGAATCGGCCATGGACCCCAACGGAGACCTAGAAAATAGGTCGCTTTACGTCTCGAGTATCGGTCAGGCCGCCGACCTCTACGATAGGTTTCCCTCGTTGATCAAGCTCGTGCTTGCGTCCGAAGCCGACGTCCGATCGTGCGTCCACTTTGGTGACCCAGAGCACGCGGTCCTGCTCGAAGACGAGGACGTCGCGTTGGGCGCCCGCGTCCTTGGATATCAATTCGATAGCAGGACCAGCACTCGTACGGTGAGGATCAGCAAGGCAGAACTCGAACCCCGGGGGATCGACGTCCTCGCTCGACAATGGGAGACCGAGTATCAAGTTCAGCCCTACGGCTTCCAGTCCCTCGATCCTAGGTCCTCCTCAAAGACGGACGCGGATGTCATCAACGCTCGAGACGCGTGCGTGCGTCGGGGTTCGGATGATAATCAAGGTATTCCCATGTGGAAACTGTACGAATGGCTCCCCCTCGATGGCAAAGTCGCCAGCCCCAAGGCGAGTCGGAAATCGACCGAACAGGCCCACGATGCTTCCGAGCTGATCGTTCACCCCCCACCCCCCTTGCCATGCAGGTCGACCGAACCCACGATACCACGTCTCGACTGCCGACGACAGATCTCAGCAGCTCTGGTGACCGGGACCGAAACCTCTCGTACGTCATCGGTGACTGACCGACCGAAACTTTGTCTCGCTGTCTCGGGCTAATAAATCTTCTCTCGCGTGTTTGTTCCGCGCTTTTCCGAAACGACACACACAGTGAGCTAAGCGAGATTAAATCGGAGTCGGGCGACTTGATCGTCGTTAGTAACCTCGAAATCGTGAGTCACCTCGGCAGGAGGAGTGGGGGACGTGATTGAGAACCGACCGAGACTAACCGACAACCACGATCTCTCAACAGCCGAGCGATCTCGACGACTTTGGGAAAACCGTGCCGGGAAGGGGAGAAGGTCGGGGAGAAGAAGCTTTACTTGGTGAGCGAGCGGTTCAGCGAAGGTGGGTTACGGTTATCGGCACGGCGGTCTGACGTTGTGCGGGCATTGCAGTCTCGAACTCGATCGCCGGCGAGAACAAGGACGGACTTCATGCTCTGATCGAGACGGGATGGGACTTTATGGCACAGGCCATCTCTGGGCTCTAAAGCCGTACATGTGGGGTTTGAGGCAACTTTTGAACGTTTGTCGAGCTGGGTGCGTGTCAAGATCGACGACGATGACAGGTGCATCAGCGGTCGAGACGACGATACACCGTGGGCGGAGAACCTTGCTATGGCTAGTGTGGTGTGTTTTGATTAGATCTGGTTTGTATACAAAGAGTGCGAGGGGTTATGGAATGATGCGATCTTCAAAAGGTCTTCAGTTTTGACCCTGTATCGTTCTTCTTCCCACCCTTTCGGCTAGTGTCATCGTCGCCGTCGTCGTACTGTACTACGAGACGACCATCCGAAAGACATCGCAATATATCCGCTCGTCGACCTCGTGATCATCGCTGTCCGTAAAGGCCGAGGAAACGACTCTCGACGTGACGACAGTCCCGAAATGACTCCTTGAGGATGACTCCATCTGATCGCAGACGCTCGCAGCACAGCAGTCCCTTCCCAGTGTTCAGTCGTTATCGGTGGTCATGCCCTATCACTTTTCTCGCGAACGACTTGCACGGTTCCGGGCAAAAACCCCCCGAGACGAAAAAAAAAACGGGAGGGTTAAGCTTCCGAGACAGGTACAATAATAATACGATACATATGTACGGGACTTTAAAAGGGTTTGCTTCCAACGCCGGGGGGGAAAGGTGGCTGTATTCTGGAGGTAAATGACGCCCTCGCAAGTGCGACTCTCCCAAACACGAGTCGTCAAGTCGAGGGGCAGGCCGATGTCGGTGAGATCGAGGAGAAGCGATACGGCATGCACGACTCGTCGATCACGTCTTACGCATGTTGTCAGAATACGTTTTACCTGCAAGTCCCGTGCTGTCGGAGTACGTCCTAGTGAAAAACGACCACGATCGCATTGCTCCTGCCTTGCAGCGAAGCGACATGGCTAAAGACGTCTTGTCCAACCTCGCCTCATTCGCTCGGCTTCCGGGGCGTCATCGTGTATTCGCCGGGGTTGGCCTGTTGTCATTCCTGATCATCGCTCACCTGCTCTTCACCGAACGGATACCGTATCGCTTTCAGCACGAACCAAGCTTCAAGGGGTCGTATCGTCCGTTACACGGACATCGACTCTCCTTGGGTCCATACTTGGAGCCCTGGAGAGCCAACCTTCACGGTCTCTTGCACGACGATGGGTCTTTTCTCGACGCCGAGTCACTTTCGCTCGAAGAGACGGACGAATTGGACGAACAAGGCCGGGCTGGATTACAGCGGTTGAGCGAGCTCGCATGGTCCGAGACCGAGTCTGGGCAGGCGGATAGAGCGAGTATCGACCGAGGGACGATGACTGCTTCGCGCAGGATGGAGCTTGCTGGGCGGATAGAAGAACTGGTGGCTCATTATAAAGTATCATATTACATGTAAGACATCCGGGCGGTAACCCCTTTTCCTCTTGAAAGACGACGAGATGATGACCGTGGTCCGTTCGCGATGATACTATAGAGAAGACATCCCGCGGATCCGAAACATCGAACGGTTGAGCGAGATGGCGGTTTGTCTTCGAGCCAACGATTGCAGACCAGGCCAGACGACGATCGTATTGGGAGGCAGCTCTCACTGGCCGTTCTCCATCAAAGAAGGGAACGGAGGGGAAGATATCTGGCGAGTCGGCTGCGTGCCCAAGTTTCATCGCAATTGTCAGACCAATAATATCCGACTCGTCACAGGGCATTGTCCACCATCCGAGCGATCGAAGCTCTGGGCCATACAGTGATCTACACCTATGACACTTACGAAACGGCCGATGTCTATGCGTACATACCAGAGTTGGTCTCTACCATCATATGGGAGTCGCGTTCGACCCAGGAGTGTGGCTACTACCAGGTCCCTCGGCGGGTTTCTGGATACCAGCTGGAACATCAAAGCAACAAGTACACCTTTGTTTCGTTCGAAGAAGCGTCCGAGATGCTTCGCGAGCAAGGGATACCCATGGATGCAGATCAACAGGAAGAGGATCCTCTTGTCGCCAGATGGGGTTGGCTGCGAATGAACGACCAACGGGAAAGAACGCCACTCGACGGGTGCGCAAAGCGTGCCGGGTTCGAGCGAGGTATACCCATCTGGAAGATGTTGAACTTTAACTTTTGGCCGGGCACGGATCATCCCGTCAGTGACCGAAATTGACGAGGCCCCAGAAGAGTCTGGCATGTCACTTACGATCCATTTATCGACCCTGTGCCAATCTCGTATAGCTCGGTCATGCGTGGACGTTGTCGCCAGAGCATTACGCAGAATTTCCTGGCGTCGATCCCAAAGACCCCAGCAATTTCTACCTCGGCTATACCTTGGAGTCTGACTGTATGAAGGTACCTACGCCACCCCTCGAGAACAGGCTCGGCCGAGCGTTCATCTTTACCAAAGTCCTCCGCTTCATACAGAACAAAGTGAGAGTTTGTTCGAGCGACATCGTCTGTGCGGATCCGAGTCTGATTGTCGAGCTCATATTACAGGACACAAACGCCTGGTGGTCGGACGAGCAAATCTTTACGAACATGCACGATCATACCGGAATCGATTTCATCGCCGCCGCCGATACCATCAATGATACGTTTCCGTTCGAGTCGGTGGAAAACGTCGGACGCCTGCCAAGGGATAAGTTTTACGATTTGGTCGGCCATAGCAAAGCCGTCTTGGGAGTCGGTAGTCCTCGCTTGTCACCCACTCCATACGAAGCCCTGTGTCGTGAGCCATGTCGCGCGTCCCGTCGTCGTGATGTGATACGAACGCTGAGACACTATTCCTGATCAGTCGGTCTGCCGTTTATACACCCAATCATGCATTGGAACGGAGGGGATCCCGAGGACAAGTCTGGTTGGAGAGGTATGTCTCGATGACCCGTTTCTTGTCCCAACTCGCCGCTGAAAGCCGGGTTCCTTGATCGATACAGGGCAACACGAGTACGTTGGAAATCCGTGGGCTTGATCGTACGCAAGGCTCACGTCAGAGTGCAATTTAGTGGTCTGCTGAACTTGACGGCGCCATACGTTTACCATGTGGTGGGTTCCAAAGGCTCTCGATTACCCGGTGTTGTGATTCGCTAAACGGCCGGCATTGAACCGTAGAGGAGAGGGGATTTCGTGCGCCTCGAACAAGTCTTGCAGGAAGCCATCGACACTCCCATCGAACGTTTTGTCCGTGAGTCGCAACGGGATCGTATCAGGTCCGCCGTCTTGTTGATCGCTCCGTGCGACCACCTGCCATCAGTACCTCGCATGAAAGAATCCGCTGTGCGTGACCGGACGCGCGCTCTGCTCTACCTGGATTGGCAGACAATGTTTCACCTGAGGCGCTCGTGGATGGATCCAGGCGACGGTGCGCAGGTGAGCCTTTCGTGGGTGCTTGCGAGTTGGAAGAGAGCATGAAATTCAAGTCTTCCTGTCCTCATCGGTATTGCAGGCGTTCCTGGCGTAATGATCACCGAGTGTCGCCACGGTCGATTTGCGCATAGATGAATGACAGTCGGTGCCGCGAAAACGGCTCTAAATTCGGTTCAGATTGCGCTTGATAGAGAACCCACAAGCGAGGCTGTTGTACTACGGCAGTACAAGCAGTGTACAGATCACAGAGATTGTATATCATTCGACTCTACCTGGAAATCTTCCGTCGGTCATTGGCATGCTATGAACACGTCGCGTTTGAGCGATGTAAGGGTACATTGCCTTGTTGTTCGCGTATGACGATTCTGGTCACCACCTTGCGGCCAACGACCTCGTCTCGCCTTCGAAAGCTGCTTGATACCAATCCAATGGAAGAGGGAAACGTCAGGTCGGCAGCGTAAACCGGTCACGTGGGCCGGTAGGGTCTCATGTTCGCGTGATTGAGCGACGATCTTATAGCAATCCGAACTTTTCCCTGTACATCAATGTGGCACGGGGTTTCCTGCCCATGTGTTCCCGGATCCACGAATTGAGACGGTCCTCGAAATCGGTTTCAGCCCATGCAGCGATATGCTCGGCGACGTATTGGTCCCGCATGACAGGTGGAATGCTTCGACAGGTGCGCGCAGCGAGAATCAGGTTGTGGCAATGATTCTTGCGCTGGAAAGAGGTATACTGACTAGGGTTCGATCGGATTCGACACCGCCTGTTCGACCGCGTCAAGCAGTTGGGTAACATTATTGCCCGTGTACTCGTATACGTAGGGCTTGCCCAGCGAGGCCACTGGACCATGTTGGGACAGTCCACTAGAAGAACTGGGTATGAGTCGAACGCACATCGTTTCTGTGTCGATCAGCGTCTCTCACTGACGGTAAAAGCCTTTCCCACTCGTTACGAGGCTCCCGATCGTCACTCCTCCATAGTACGACCGGCACGCCCTTGCACCTGTGACGAAGCATGTCATCGATGGTCAGCCCACAACAAACCTTGTAAGCAGCTTACTGTAGTCGAAAAAGGCCTGTCTCACAGGGCAAAGTATGGGCTGGGACTAAACTTGGGCGCCCCGATTCCGATCATCGCCCTCATCCCCGCTACGGTCGCCGAGTAGACGTCCGTGGTCAGCGGTCCGAGGTTCTGGATGCCAGCGGGGAGTTCGCCATCAGGGTGGGTCTTTGCGGTAGCGTAAAACTTGATACCGCTCTCGACGAAAGGCTCGCTACTCCAGGCTTTCGGGTCGGTGTGCCAATGGAAGAGTGCTACAGTAGACGTTAGGTGAAAGGCGCTCAGCTGCGTCTAGCCGATCTTGGACCATGAGTGACCGTTCCACCGACGCTCACAGGTATACTTGGCAAAGATGATGGCTGCACGCGGCTGCCGCTCCGATTGAGGCACGTTAGGAGTTCGATGACAAGCCTGTTCCACCGACCATGGCATGAAGAGATGACCTGGATACGGGAACGGACTACTCGTACAGTATGGCAAGACGCGAGACACGTTCAGCCGGGTCAAGGGTTTACAGCCGTGTCCGTGGCTATGTGACTCACGTCATTGTCCACTGGTTGCCCAATGGATTGGGAGCCGCCATCTCCCGACCCGGACCTTGATAGTCGTCCGCCCGATGTTGTTCCAGTGGAGCGTTTGGCCACTAAGGCGGGGAGGTTAACCAGATAGCAGGTGTCAGAAGATCGTCTGCTCGGGGCGCACATCTCGCTCGCGACGAACAAATTGCACGCTAAAGAGTCTCTGGACGGGGAGGCTCCCTCTTTCCTCGAGTGGCACCTTTTCCCAGTTCTCCTTCCCGTCCAAGTTGACCCAGTGTTCCTGTTCGCCCTCGGTCGAGGCCAGGCCGGAGGGGAGCGATGGCAAGGGCTCGTCTTCGGTCGTCACGTATGGAGGCTGATAGTCGGCGATGCAGCGAGGATCGCCGACACATTCCGTCACGAATCGTTCATCGCCCCAATAGGAATGTCTTTTGTGTTTCGTAGCAGAGCAAACACAAAGTAGGAGAGTCAGAGATGCGATCGTGCGGGCAAGTTTTGGACCCTCATCCGAGGAGAACGGCGCACGAGAGGGACGTACATGAGACTGCCAGCCATTCGAGCGGCTTGTACGACTTCATGGTACTGCCTCAAGATGAGAAGCCTGTAGCCCATAGCTTCGAGCTTTTCGATCACGCTTTCCATCCACACCATTTCCCCTCCGAGAGGATCACCAGCTTTGAGGAGTTCGACGTATAGATAGTGAGATACGATCAAGGGTCGGGATGGACATGAGCCAGGTTCTTCTAGGCATTTGCGGGCGTACTCGAGGTTGTCTGCGTTCTGGTACTGGGCGCGGTTGCTGCGGCGTTCGAGCGTGAGCAGGGGGAGACGACAAACAGCAGGTCCAGCGGCAGTTTAGTTACTCCAGACTCACTTTGTCCAGATCTTTCGTTCGGCGACCAGGTCGTCCAACTGTTGCTTTTGAAGCTCGACATCGACTGTATGTCGGCTTGCACGATCGCGATCGATACAGTCCCACTTGGAATCCCCTATCGATCCCTGTTCGCATGGCCAGAGTGTCCTCCAGACCGACGAATTGAGATGTTCGCGCGACTCGTTCTGCAGGCTCGTGTACCAGAGTATCAGCGAGATCAGCCCAGCCCCGACGATCAAGGCGAGGCTGGATCGGTAGCGGGTCGATCGAGGCATGTCGCGATCGTTGGTACGAGGGATTCCGTATACCACCAGTTGGGGAAGGTTGGTGACCTATCCTCGTTGTCGAGATCGTCCTCATCAACCTGAACAATTCTATGCCAAACCCCTTCCCGACTGTTGCCCATCCTCCCCGACGAAGATGGTTCCGTAGCAAACGTGATGGAGGCTGATCTGGTCCCGAAACCTTGAAACGACTTCCGGGGCGGGTGGTATAGAACGACGACGACGGGACCTGACGTGAGATTCGAACACGAGAAATCGCTCCAACCTGGAACCGCTGTGCATGTGATCGGAGACCAGAGCTTGACGACCAGACTGTCTCGGGCGTGATCCCGCCTGCGCCGTTCGCGCCATAGTACATAGATATGCACTTCCCTCGATGCAGCTGAACCGTTCGACGTCTGTTTCGGATCATGTCCTCCTCGACGATGGACTGCATGTGCTTCTTCGCGCAAGTTCAGTCTAGGTCGAAAAGCGACGGAGCGATGACCTTGAGCGTGTGCACCGAGCTATTCTTGCTTGTTTCCCGGTGCAAAGGATGTATCGATACGCTCGCGCTACAATGCCCACCGCGATCTTCGATTGATCATCTTAATATTATAATTCGATCCGAGTCGGCGCAAATGACACACAGCAAGATATGCTGGACGGTAAGCAGTTCGGCTCGATATCCACACGCGGGTGTTATGCCCTTGAACCTTTGGATGACGAGCCCAGGACAGTCCCTGGCGTTATAGCATAGGGTCGTCCTGCAGGCCGAAATGGCAAGCTTAGGTTCTGATGATACCGCAGCATACTCTACAGTAGAAGGACGGAGCTTTGCACTGACCAGATTCTTCTGATTAATCAGACCACTTTCTTACTTGTATCCCCGAGACCTTGGAGACCGGTATCACCCCGCGAACAGGAAGACTGATTGATCTGGATCCAAGGATCAGAAAGCGATGGAATCCCTCACCGATCGAGAAATGCGAGCCACTCGAACGTCCAGGTCGCTCTCTCACGGATCCCGTCTCCTTCCCCCGACCACGGCAACGGCTCACATTCCGGATCGTGATGCATGTCTGTCGTTCTGAGAGTTCAGTTCAAGAATGACATGACTATCTAGTATTTCTCTTATGTACGGTTCATGTCCATACCCCCGCAGCCGGGTCGCGCCCCCCTTGCCCGAACCGTCCCCAACAGCACCATCTGATCTGATCTGATCTGCATCCAAGAAGAAGCAACCCTAACAGATCCCTTTTCACGCTCGTATCAGGCCGCAGTGGATACCGTCGTCATCACTCATCATCATTATATCACGAACATAGGCCGACGTTAATTTACCCGAACAAGAGCGATCTCTCTCACACAAAACAATCACAAAAAGAAGGACTAAGAAGACTTTCCGGAGAGTAGGTTATAGGATAGAAGAACAGGATCGACGATGGATACGTTTTCTCGCATGTCGCATCTCGCACCTCTCGCATGTCGAAGTAGTAAGAAAGCGAGATACGAGTGCTGAAACTCTGGGGCTACCACCGCGCTCGTCCTCATCCTCAATCCCTTTCCCTATCCCTATCCTCATCCCCCTCCGGCATTGTAACCGTAACCATGTCGATCTCGATCCGTATCTCCTGCACTCTTCCGTCCGGTCCGTTCAAAATCGCAGCCCGGATCGGGTTATAACCCCCGATTCAAGAGGAAGCACGAGGATGGTGGACGTTGTCCAGGCTTCAAGGGCTTGTTTTGCGATGGCGATGGCGATTGCGATTGTTGTTGTTGTTAATGGGCGTGGCGAAGAAGGGATTTCCAGGGAAAGGTGTTTGAGTTTGATACGGGGGGGTGGGTGTAGTGTTGGAGGTTTCGAGGTTTCGAGGTTTCGAAGAAGACGAGGCCGACGAAGAAGGAAAAAGCCGACGAAGAATAGTCGAACAAGAAAAGTCGAAAAAGGTAAAGGTACAGGTACAGGGTAAAAGGATATCGAGGTCCACGGTCGAGGTTCGAGGTTGGCGATCCCGATTCCAAGGTTCTCGTTTCACATTACATGACCACGCAGCACGAGTTTTGCTACGAGGTAGACACGTTCGCAAGTGAAAAGTGCAACAAGAAAGGAAGGGGTTGATGCTCAGAGTCAGCTTGCCGTCCGGTCGTTATAATCCTGCTTTTTGTTCCCTCCTCGCCAACGCCAACCCCCGTATACTCAAACGCAACATCCTCAACCCTCGCCTTCTGCCCGCCTCGCCCCGCTGCGCTCGCCACTCACCTTCTTGGCAGTCCGATAAAACATCTTGCTCTGATTACTCAACGCGTTACTCCTCTCGACCAAGTTGTCAATCTTCTCCCCCCGCTCGAGGACGGATTCGATGGTCTTGTGGAGCACGATCTTGGTCTCGTCGAGCTCTTTTTGGACCTTCATGATCGTATCCGCTTGGGTGGGGTCTTGGTACTTGGTCAGGTATTGTTGGAGGGTGGCTTCGAGTTTACCTTTTTGGGCCGGAGATAGGCCGCCCGAGGCCGCCATAGACGGGTTACTTCCACCGGCGATGGAAGAGGAGCCGGGAGTAGGGAGTTGAGAGACGAGCGAGGATTGTTCGTCCAAGATCTTGGTGATCAGCGTGAAAGCCGGTCGGTAAGGGTATTCCAGGTCGGTGATCATCACGCATGCTAAACCTGTTTTACCGGGTGCGGAGGGGGTCCGGAAGACGTGTGCTTTGTAAGAGTTTTCTTCGACGGAAGAGGGGGTGTTGGGGGAGGTCCTTTCGGCGACGGTCTGCGGCGGTTTTGAAAGGTGAGGTTGAAGAAGGGGATGGGGTTTGTGGTGTGGCGAGCGTGTGATGTGAACATGAAAGAAGATCCGATGGAAAGACGAAAAGACGATCCTCAAATCAGCTCTCGACTCCCTACACCCTCTGCTCGGACGTGTTTCCCGTGACTGACCTTGGTGAAAAACCCCATAAACTCTCCCACGCTGCCTCGTTGATAAAAGCTAAAGCTGCTGAGGTCGTTGACTTGGCAGAGGACGGTCGAGGTGGCGGGCGTGGCCGAGTTGATGGAGAGGAGGGAGATGGAGTAGACCTTCATGGTGGTGGCGATAGCGTGTGCGGGGTGGATGTGCTATGTGTGTGTGTGAGAGTGTATGTGTGTATAAGGTGAGGAGATTGTTCAGGAGGTTGATGTTGTCGCGAATCCATCAACATCATCATCATTACATTATCGTGCACAACATCCTCCTCGTCATCGACGTCATCAACGGGTCGTCGACCCACACATTAAATTGATAAGTACGAGGACCAGTGCGATGACGTGTCATCTCAACCAAGTGATCCCCCCCGTAAGATAATAATCAATTCCCTCGCTCGCTCTCCTCCGAAATTCATCTCTCTACAAAAGTTGAAGCGACAACATCCTACGATACTGCTCTAGCAACGACGATCGAAATCAGGACAACCTCAAGCCCAGCGACGATGGCACGCCCACCCACATCGGTAGACTTTTCTGACGAATCAGACCCGGACTCTAACGAGCAGGTCTTCCCGGATAAGACGGAGATGGCACGTCTCAAACGAAGGTCACGGGCAGACCAGGATCAGGACCAGGATGGGCAGCCGGTATCATCGACAATATCAGTACCGACAATGACGACGGCGAGACCTGTGCCCAAGAAACGCAAAATCACTTCGGGGGCGAATACGGGATTGACGCCCGAGGAAAGGGAAAAGATGAAGAGGACGTCGGAGAGGCTGAAAAATGATGCGCAGAGGTTGCCTGTCAATGAAGGTGAGCCTGGTCTGATCGACATTTCCTATCCTGCCCCACGGCACGGTCCTTGGTTTTGTGTCGGTGTTGGGGGACGAGACTGGGACTGGGACGTCGAATAATAATCCCTAAGGTCGTATCGATGCTTGTGCTGATACCTGCGTTTTTTTCTGATATCTAACACTACACCTTTTCTCTATCCTATATCCTCGTGGAATCTCGTTTTTTCAACCTTCGATTCCGAATTTCAATTTTCGACGCTCGTCAACCCTCATCTCTCATCTTATCGTCACATTCGATGTCCCCAATCTGATCCCTGAACCCGACCCCGCCTCTGGATCTCAATCTGAACTTGGATCTCAATCCGAATCTGGTTGAATATCGATATCGATAGCCAAGGACGCCCTAGTCCAACATATTCTGGATAACGAGACCGTCGTCGTAAGTCCACCCGTTCCCACCTCTCCTCCTTTTGCTCTCTCTCCCGCTTCCTCCTTTCCATTGCATTTCATGCTTGGATTTCTGGTTCTTCGGCCGCATGCGAATGGCGCATGTTCGAGAGGCCGAGATGGCTAACGCTTGCTTGGAACTCTGTGTGATATCGTTTTGTGGGATGGGATGTCATGGGATGCGATGTGACGTGATGGGATGGTCTAGGTCATGGCCGAGACGGGATCTGGGAAATCGACACGTGAGTCCCTCGTCCTTGTCCGACTCTGTTTTTCGATGGGCACTCTTTGGTCCGATTGTTCTTCGGGGGCTCTTTCCGATTTTACTTCCCACTTTGCACTTTGCACTCTGCACTTTGCACTTTCCGTTCTCGTTCGCAATCTCTTCCTCGGTCGGCTCTTCTTTTGCGGCTTCCCCATACAATCTCTCTTTCTTGAGGATCGATCCTCGCGTGAAGAAGGATCATAAGCTGACTCGATGCGTTGCGATCCGTCATATCGTGATTGACCTCGGAATACGATATATAGAAATCCCGCAATTACTCTACTCTCACCCGGCTTCGGTGGCTTATTTCCGGGAACGAGGACAGCCGACCTTCAATAATACCGCCTCTTCTGCTTCTAAATCTCAATCTCAATCTCAACCACCCCGCCTAACCCTCCGTCCCCCGAGTCCTGGCCCGATAAGCATAGCCATAACTCAACCACGTCGATTACCCTGCGTCTCGTTGGCTAACCGGGTGGCCGAGGAGATGGGCGTCAGGCTGGGGGACGAGGTCGGGTATGCCGTCAGGTTTGAGAGTAAGGAGAGGGTTCCCGCGCATGGCTATGGGGGTGGGAAAGAAGGTGGGAAGGGTAAAGAGAGGGGGGTTACGAAGGTCAGGTTTTGTACGGAGGGGGTGTTGTTACGGTGAGTCTGCGTTGTCCGTGTCTTTTTGTCGCTTTCGCAAGGCTCGATCTGGGGTCCGTGTGAAAAGCCGGGGGACATGGAGAGAATCGGTCGGCCTCGCTGCAACCCCTCTTGAATCTTATCAAACCGACGAAGCGACCTCGAGCTGACCTGGAGTCTTCAACTTTTGCCCCGCACAGAGAACTGTCCAATCACGCGTCTTCCTCGTCGTCGTCGAAACGGAAACGCGGGGATGACGAGGATTCGTTGGAGACGGCTACTCCGTCTGGGACGGCCTCGTCCTTCGGGTCCGGTTCTGGGTCTGGGTCTGGGTCTGGTGCCGGTGCCGGTGCCGATGGCAAATCGTCCTCGCCCTCAGCCTCGACGTCGACGCCGGACGAAGCTTCCCGTCTGCTCCTCCGCTACGACGTCATCATCATCGACGAAGCGCATGAACGGACGTTGAATACGGATTTCTTGTTGGGGAGTTTGAAGCGGATCCAGGCAGAGCGGAGAGAGTTGACCAGGCGATTGCGTCGGCGTGGGCGGGGCGGCAAGCAGGATGAAGATCGAGATGGGCAAGGTAGCGGGGACGAGGTGCAGACGGTGACAACGAATCCGGCGACGTATAGAGGGTTCGAGATGAGAGAGTTGAAGCTGGTCGTGATGAGCGCCACGATCGATGCGGAAAAGTTTTCCAGCTTTTTCAACAGGCGAGTCCGGTTCGGTCGTCTCTTTGCGTTGACGATCTTCGGGACTGATCCTGACGACCGGAAAACCTCCCTCTATTCACTTTGACAGCGCTCCGATCCTCTATATCAAAGGTCGAACGTACCCGGTCGTCATTCACCACGCCCAAGCTGATCCGGGACCGGACAAGGTCCAGGCGGCTCTCCGGCAATGTCTGAAGATTCACCTCGATCTGCCTCCAGGGGATGTCTTGGTGTTTATGCCAGGTGAGATCGAGTTCAAGCTCGCACAGGTCGCTCATTTGTTCAGAGCTGACCAAGGCCGACGTTGGCGGAAACTCTAGGCCAGGAAGAGATCGATAGTCTGGTCAAGAGCCTGGAACAATGCAACAAGCAGCTCCCACCCGGGATCGACGAGGTCAGTACGGGAAGCGCCGAAAAACAACGGGGCCAACGCATTCTCCCACGCTGACACCTTGTAACAACCCCGCAGATCCTCGCCGCCCCTCTCTATCGAAACCTCTCCGACGTCAAACAACGTCAAGTCTTCAACACTACCCCGAACCACAAGCGCAAGATCGTTGTCTCGACCAACATTGCCGAGACGGGGTTGACCATACCCAAGATCGTCTACGTCGTCGACTCGGGGTTGCAAAAGGAGAAGAACGTCGTGCCATTGAGCAAGGGAGGGAGTGAGTCTGGCCAGCATGGCCGCCGAGGCGGGTAGAGACATGTAGTTGACAGTCTTGTGTTTGTTTCGCGAACACAGCGGTCTCGGCGTTGCAAAGTCTACCGTGTAGTCGCGCTGCGGCGAAACAGCGAGCGGGTCGTGCGGGTCGTACCGTGAGTCCGCGGTCATTCGCCTCGGGAACGATCACTTTGCTGACGTAGCGTACGTTCTCCGTCCCTTCGGTAGGCCGCCGGCGTATGTTACCGACTCTACACCAAACTCGACTACGAGATGCGGCCGCAAGAGACGAGTCCCGAGATCCAGCGAGCCGACCTGGCCTCGGCCTTGCTGCAGCTCATGGCCTGGGGTCAGAAGCCGCTCGAATTTGACTATCTCGATCAGCCCGAACGGTTCAGTTGTGGGTGTTCTGGTCCCGGTTGAGGTCGAGATCTTTTGCGCTCGGCTGACTTTGCTCCCCTGCCGTTCCCCTGCAGTGATATCGTCGCTACGCCAACTTATGCAGCTCGAGGCCATCCCTGTCGGGGCCTCGTTCACCATCACTCCGGTCGGCCGACAGATGCTGCACTTTCCCATCAACCCGCTCCTCGCCAAGGTCCTCATCGCGTCGTTCAAACTCGGATGCACGAGCGAGGTCGTCGACATTATCGCCTTGCGCGAGGCTGGCAATCCGATCCTCGAATCCTACTCGACACGTGAACAGGCCGACAAGACGAGGAGGGCGTTTGTGCATCGGGACGGGGACCACATGACGGGGATGAACGTCTTGAGGGCGTTCCTCGAAGTGCTCGAACAGGCTCGCAAGGAGAATCCACAGGCGGCTGCCGGCGACAAGCCCGTCCGCAAGGCCGTCACCGATTGGTGCAACGAACACTCGCTCAGTTTCCGGGTGTTGAACGAGGCCAGGCTGCTTCGTACCCAGTTGCAACAGCTCGTCAAGTCTACAGGGCAGGACCCCAAAGTCTCGGCTGGCGAGGATTCGAGCCGGGTCATGCAGTGTCTC
Source organism: Filobasidium floriforme (assembly GCF_021052385.1). NCBI lineage: Eukaryota > Fungi > Basidiomycota > Tremellomycetes > Filobasidiales > Filobasidiaceae > Filobasidium > Filobasidium floriforme. The sequence goes on from NW_025763646.1 coordinate 550,602, forward strand.
TCCAAGGGGTTGTACATGAACGCCGCGCGATTGCAGCCGGATGGACTCAGCTACCAGCCCGTCCTCAACCGGATATCAGACAAGGTGAGTCGAGGCGAGTCCCACCAGCGTGCTCGATTGGCTGAACACCGCGCGTCACCTTCAGGACGGCCTCAAGATTCACCCTTCCTCGGTGCTGGTCGGTAAAAAGGTGCCCACCATTGTCTACGACGAGATTGTAAGCAGATCGTGTGCCACTCCAATACTCTCACCTGTCCGCCTGACGTCTACGCCTCGGATTCCTCCTGCAGGCCCTGACGACCAACTACTATGCCCACAACGTATCGGCCATCGAAGAGGCTTGGCTTTCGGACATCCCTGGTCTGAGCGACACGTCGATACAGTCGGTCAAGCAGAGCTTCGAGGGCAAGGCGGATGTCGTAATGGAATAGACTCGGGGCCGCTCTATGTACAACGCTTGTCCTTGTCTATCACACTCTATGCCATGTCCACGTCCTCGCCGGCCTCTTCGTCGTCGACTTCGACCACGATGCCAGCCTTTTCCAGCAGGGGGATGAGCTCTTGTACATGTGCGAGGATACCTTGGTCGGGATGTTCCTGACTTTCGTGAAGCTGCGTGCGAGTCCGTGCCCTGTCAGCCCGCACGTCCATGAGCCCAACCTGCCGTCTCTCGACTCACCGAAGCACACTCCATGAAACTGCTCAAGGCCTCGGTCCAACACTCGTTCTTGCTCGGCAACGTCTCCTCTTCGGGCAACTTTTCCTTGGCTCCCTCTTCATCCCCAGCCTCGATAGCTTCGCCTCGACAGTACCACGCCCATCCTTCCAGGTAACAACCTTCCACCTCGAGCTCGTCCTCTCGCCTGACGGAATCGTTGACCCGGAGCGCTTGGACGTATTGGTGGTGCTCGAGCAAGAGACGGGTCAAGAGGTGTCGAGTGGGGATCGAAGGCAGGTCCCGGACGACAGGGTTCGAGTCGGCTTCATCCGCCATCCTATCTTGGCCCGTAGTGTCGCTGGTCTCCGTGTTTGTAGAGGTGACGGCCGCCTCGCCCTCGTCCTCGGCCTTGTCTATCCGGTCGATGACGTCCATGACCAACCGTGAGACTTGGAGGATGACCTGTTTGGCTTCGTCCGCCTTGGATTGGGACATCCGGATGGATGAGAGGGTGAGGAGGGCGTCGATGTCGTTCGGGTCGATCGACAGGGCTCGGGCGATAAGGGTGTCGCATTCGGACGAGGCTTGGGGTTCGAAGCTGGCGACGATGAATGCAATAACAATGAGCTGGGTGGTCTTCCTGACAGTAACAGTCATCGAGACGGGGTTCTCGGTACTGACCACAAGTCCGACATCCAGATTTCGATCATCGCGACGAGCGCGGTGATGCACTCTTTCATCAACTCTTCCTTGGTCACATCGACGTCGACATCGGCATCGGCGTCCTCCTCCTCCATTCCAGAACCGCGTGTAGAGAAGGCCTCGATCTTGCTTTCGAGCAGCTTGATGGCCGATTCGTAGAGCTGTAACGCTTCTTGCGGTGTCGGTGCCGTCTGGGCTAGGTAGAGGTAGGTGGACGGAGCCGGGTCTTGGACGTGAGGGGGTAGTAGTCCCGTCAGGTGCTAGACAGACGCACAAGCACGTTAGCTCTTTGCCCGTGCACCAAGCATAATGTTTCGTATACTGTGTCGTGGACTCACCTCTCGTCCCTTTTCGACGTCCCCACCCTCGATCTCGGCGATCCCGAGGATCTCCTTGGCTTCCCTGTTCGCCGGTTCGATGTCGAGTGCGAGAGCGAGACTGTTGATAGCCTGTTCAAAGTTGGATTGTCCGAGGTATGCATGGGCTTGTGCTATGGCGGCCAGAGATGTGAGCCGTCATATCGAGTTCGAGGAGCGACGACCTGTCCTTACCTATCAGGTCGGTCGCGGTAGGTTGTTCCGCTTTTGACGTGGAAGCTCGAGAGCTGGCTCCGGTCTTGTTCTTGGATGATCTCGTCTTGCCCATGGCTGCGTTCGAAGAGGGTTGGAGAGTTGTCTTGATTGTACGGGAAGAGGTCAGACTTGGATGCATATGCACCATATAGAGACATTTTGAGAGCGACTTTAGGAGGAAACCGAAGGTGTTCATCGCCACCTATCCCTGGCGCGCGTGAAAGATTGACAATCGCTCGGGTTCACAATTTTTCTCTGCCTTACTAAGCTAAGAGACGCGCCCACGCCCGTTCGCGCGAATGTTTGAGCGAATGTTTGAGCGATCGAGCAGAAGGTACTCTGTTCTTAACTCGGTCACACATCACATCACACGCATTACTAATTGATAATTAGCCGTCTAGTGTATAGTATTAATCAATTGAGTAAGTGATTAGTACCTTACTAACTCATTACTTTGTTTAGTAAGTAATTACTAGCTTATTAACCTTATATCACATTCGACTTGCTCCCTCTCTCTCTCTCTCTCTCTCTCAAAGATCAAGTCGCCAGTTGCCAATATCATTCATAGTCTCTTAGCCTGACCTCCTCTCGTTCTCATCAATCACATATACTAACAGAATCATGGTCTTTCCACACCCATGTCAGTTCACATGATCAACCTCCCTTATCCAATCAGTACAACTCTCCTAGACACCATCTTGTTGTAAGGCGAACATGTCCCCGCGAACAATTCCGGCGACCGCGAACGTCCTGGTCGCCCGCGAACACTTAGTGTTCGCCGTTCGCGAGTATCCTTTACCATGTTTTCAAGTCAGCCCAGTCATCCCTTGTGCTGCAATATTTTGACTGTGCCATTCGAGAGAGAATCATACATGCATAATTTCGGCATATTGGACATCAAGCTACACGATACAGGACCTCTTTAAACAATTCAAACGCATTATAATACTCCGTATCAATACTCTCGATCTCCCTTACTCTTCGTCGTTGAACCCCTCTTCCTTCTCCCGGATCCTCCTAGCCCAGTCGGCCGAAATCTCACTCGTGTAGTCGAAGAACTCGTAAGCCAAACGCTTCCACTCCGCTTCTTGGGGATCAAGGTTTGGCGTTATCGCCATCTCTACACCCATCCTACCCGGATACACCTGCATGTAGAGACCGACGGTACCGGTTGTCCTTGCTGCGTCGATCAACTTGTCGTGAATGGCGTCGCGAATATCTCCCGCTTTCTTCGACCGGGCGTCCGAGGCCTGTTTCTTCGTGGCACAGGACTTCTTATCACTCGCTTTTGAAGGCAAGATCAAGGTTGGGTCTACCCAATCGTCGTCCTGGCCCCACTCCAGCGCGACCTTGCTCTTGCTGGACGAGCGGTATTGGTCGTTCGACTTGACGAAGAAATTGACGTCTTGAGCCGGCCCGATCTGGTGAGTCCAAGCGACTCCCGCTCCTGGCCTTCCCGCGGTCTTCTTGTCCCCAAGCTTCTTCACGCAGGATCCGCCTTCTTCCCAGGCGTCCGCATCGTCAGAATCGCCCGAGTCGCCGTTATCGCCTTTTTCAGAGTCGGCGTAGTCAGAGTCATCGGACTCTTCCCTATCCTTGGGCAACCCGGCCGAAAGCACGCCCGCACTGTTCTTGCTCGTACGGGGTTTTGCCGGGCTGCTCTCCTTCGATCCGGGAGTCCTTGATTTGGACTTCGCAGCGACCTCCTCGTCCACGTTCTTCTCGGGGGGCTCGTCAGCTCCTCCTCCGTTGTTGTTGTTGTTGGACTCGTCAGTCCCTTCTCCCCCTCGTCCGGTATTCCCGTCGTCCCCGGCGTCTTCTCCTGTAGCAGCGTCCGCGTCAGGCCCAGGACCATCCCCAATATCGAGATCCATGTCCGCAACATCCACTGCCGGGTCGGGTATCTCGAAAAGATCTACTACCTCGCGAACAGCACGCTCTTCGCTTAGACTCCTCTCGGTGAAACCTGCGGGCCGCGAATAGGCAAATGGCACATTCCGCGGTACCAATGCTGCTCCACCGGGTAGATCGAGATGAAGACCGAAGATCAACCCACGCATTCGCAACATCTTGTCCGTCCCGGGCTTGGTCCACTCGTTCAACCACGAAAGAGCGAAATTCCTACGCAACGTAAATCGCCTTTCCCATGTTTGACGAGTGATCATTTGTCGCTCGAGTAGGTCCATGTCGGCAAAGAACCCTATAAGATGTGTATTCGTAAGTCAGTAATCTGTTAATCATGGAAGTTATCGAAGACGCTTTTACTTACCAGACCAAACGGGCCTACTGAAAGACCCCAAACGTTCGCGTACGAGTTGCTCCTTGACCGACCGAGGCATGTACAGTACGACACCTTCGGAGAGCTCCCGCAACACATCGCTGGCATGACCAAGAGGCGTTCCCAACCACTCGAGGTTCACAACGGGGATGATTTCTGGCTGAACCCCAGGCTCAGACGCCCACATCTCCGCCGCACTCTGAACGAGGTCCTTCCACCGCGAACGAGCCTCCGGCAGTAAGACACAGTCCCGCAACTTTCTCAAAGCAGTCTGAACAGTCATCAGACTTGTTCGACGCAGCAGTTGGAGGATGGGTATCCACTCCCGAGTCGAAAACGCCGCCGGTCCGATCAGTTCCCGCAAGAACTCGAGTTCCCCCATCAGCGAAGAGTCCGATCGCCAGTCGTCACGGGAGACAAACACTTCAAGAATCACGCCCGCGATCGTTGCGATCATAGCCACAGACGCTCCTTCCATCCAGTTTTCTCCCATGAAAACCATACGTCGCCAACCGACAGCCCGGA